>NW_024080828.1:1915962-2084974 GCF_003009895.1 Hyaena hyaena
TATTTCAGATTCTGTGTCTCCCTCTCTCTGGCCCTCCCCTGCTCACGCTGTCTCTCTCTCTCTCCTAGAAATAAATAAAAAACATTTAAAAAATAAATAAATAAATGTAAAAAAAAGTTAAAAAAATAAAAGTCACTCATTACTTCATAGTTAAATATCATATGGGAGGCTTTAATTTTTTATATGGGCTTTGCTTTTCAAGTTGCTAATATATCAATACTTCGAATGGTTTTGGAAGAAATCCATTGTCAGTCAGCCTTAATAGTACCAACAAAGAATGGCCTCATGATAGAATCCTATCCATCAGTTGAAAAATCAGGGGGCTCAGGGCTGTCACAGGAGAAGCTGACCATAACAATGGATTGGGCGCCATTTTTGTCTGCTTTTTAAATTGTTTTTACTACCTACAACAGATTTTTGTCAAATTAGATGCCTCCTTAAATGGATGTAACATTTGAAAAACATTTTATCACTTCTAAAAAACTTACAAATACCATTTTATTTAGTTTCCATGGGTGCTTTAGGGGTTTTACAGACTTGAAAGTCATGGGAGAGATTGTGTCAGTGCTTCTAAGAAAATAGACCTGAAGTAAGAGAAGTGTTCAGGGGCACCTTGGTGGCTCAGTTATTAAGTGTCTGACTTTGGCTCAGGTCACGATCTCATGGTTCGTGGGTTCGAGCCCCATGTTGGGCTCTGTGCTGACAACTCAGAGCCTGGAGCCTGCTCGTATTCTGTGTCTCCCTGTCTCTCTGTCCCTCTCCCACTCGTGTTCTGTCTCTCTCTTGTGTCTCAAAAATAAATAAGTGTTAAAAAAGAAAAAGAGAGGTGTTCATAGCAACATCTTTGTTGACCAGACCAGTAGACCACATAATGAATTTATGACGTTGCTGTCCATTGGCTCTTAGCATTGACTTTCTCTCCTCTTTTCTCTAGCAGAATAACCAAGTTCACTGCCATTGATTTATTCTTCCCAAGTAATCTGCAGTAAAGAGATGCTAGATTCAGGGGAAATCAGAGGTTGAAAGCTATGGCTTTGATTGACCTTTTAATATTCAGTCTAAGACATTGAATCACTGACATGGTTCCTTTGAATCAACATTCTTTGGCTTCATGTTTTGGCAGTAAAAGTAGAGAACTTCAGTGGAAATATGTGGTCTGCTGACATCTTTCAGGGTCTGCCTCCCTGTGGTTATTGCTGTTCCATGACCTTGATCATTCCATTGGCCTCAACAGTGGGCAGTCAGGAAGGCAAGGCCACAGATCTATTTGTCAGTCTTTTCTGCAGACCACATATTTTCTCATTAACTGTACTTTACTGGAAGGAAGCAGACTAGAATTTCTGGTGATGGTTCCTGAGGAAGCATGCTCTCCTGGGGAATAACTTTAAAAACTAAAGAGGAATTATACAACCATTTAGTAGGCCCTACATGTCAAAAGACTGGATTTCCTTCTCAGTGGCTGCGTACAGTGCCTGGTGTATGTGGCATCCATTGGCTTGTGATATAACATCATGGGGAGTTCCAGCTAGATGTTTTATGGGAAGAGAGTGAGGTTGAGGAGAAGTTTAAGAAACTCTAAAAGTCAGAACACATTCAAGAGATTTCTTCTTAATGGAAAGAGATACTTAAGGGTTATTTCTAGTACAATAGTGATGATGACTGATTTATCCAAATTAAATATCAGTGATTATGAAACCACTGTGAGAAAAATTCCATGAGAAATTGCCAAGGACTTAATGGCTAATTGCCAAGGGCTTAACCTGCGAGGATAATTTTAACTGCAATAGTTGCTGTTACCTCAAAGAGAAAGCGTAAGCTTAGGGCAACACCAGTGCTTAGAAATCAGATGTTTGCATTGAGTGTTACATAATTCAAAAATGAGGAATTGGAATTTTCTTTTATAAAAAATAATATCTTTGTGCTACACTCAGCCTCTCTACTTTTCCTAATGCTTCCTCAGGCTTTCCTCATATTATTTCCCAGCGTGTACCTTCCACTTTCATAAGAATCCCAAGCCCACCTTGCCTGTCTCTACTTTGAGTTTAAATGTGGGCTACACCTTGCTCTTCTAATTGAGCAGCCAATGGACTTGGATAGCAAGGGGCGCTTGCATCTCACCTTCAGGCTCCTCTTAATTAAGTACTATCTGCTCTTTGGGGGTCCAGGTCTAGTGTCCCCCTGTTCCATTGAAACTGCCTCCGTGATTCCAGTCGACCCCTCTGAGCTCATTGGCACATCAAATGAGTACCACATTAACAATATTTAATTATTTCCTGCCTGGTGCCTTTTCTCCCCAGTGAGCGTACAAGCTTTGCAGTTCATTCTATGCTTTATAGAGTCCATTCTGTGCTTTATAAATTTTACAACATCGAGTGCAAAGTGAGCACATTGATCCTCAGTACATACTTGGTCATGAGTTGATCAGAACCAGTGAGATTCCTGCCCCTCCCCCACCCCGTCTCCCAAATTATAGTGGCAGCCGAAGGTCTCCTGCATTAAGTAGCTGTCGCAATGCTGAGTATTTTCGTGTTTCCCTCGTCACCCATTCGAGAAGCACATTCTAATTCTAGTAAAGGGACACCACATGTCCAGTAAACCTCATTTCTTTCTTAAGGGGGAACTTGAATATCACTCAACTTGCTGAGTCATCTTGGATTTGGCTTCTCTGATCTGTAGTTTCCTCATCTCTGAAAATGAGAAGTCATGGCTTTGGCCGTTTGCCCCTGGCAGATTCATTGGGAAAGCGCACATGTCTGAAGATAGCTGGTATTCGCTGCTGCCTGTGAATGATATAGGGGTGCTTTTGTCGCCTCCTCTATGATTCACTGTGCATGGGGAGCCTGAGAAGACCTGATATACCTATCAGCAGTTTCCATTTTTTACTTACCAGTGTGTTGTGAATGTATTTTGTTTTCTAAAACACCTGCCTAGTGTGGGTCTGAAGGCAATTCACAGTTTTGCTTCGCACTATTAATTTATTTCCAGAGTCAGTGATTCAGAGGAACTCTGTGTTTACCTCGTGGAGTTTGACCCAAACCAGATGATCGCAACTTAGTTTCATCGTGAAGCTTTTTGAATGTGTTGAAGTAAAGGTTTTGACACACCTGCTGGGTGGAATGGGATGGGATTTCCATCCTTACGGCAGGAAGTTAAAACAGCTCTGCCCATCCCTTGCGGATTGCCATAATTGACAGAACTTGAATCTGGCTAAAAGCATTCTTGCATTTTGTTGCACTGATTGGTTACTGATGTTGCATTGCTTGTAGAGAATTGCCCAGATCAAAACCCACGTCTCAGGAACTGGGATCCAGGACAAGATTCTGCCAAGCAAGTTGTTATCAAAGAGGGAGACATGTTTCGTCTGACGTCAGATGCCACGGTGAATTCTGTAGTCATTCAGGATGGAGGTAAAGTGGTCCCTGCCTCTGGTAGCTGTGAGGTTACGTCTTCCTTTGATGTTCTTTATGTAGAAAACTAGTCTTAGCCTTAGGAACGCGGTGCCTCTCTAACCATGGGGTGGGAGAAGTTCCTAAGGCAGAACCATAGAATTCAAGAACTGAAAGGCCCTTAGAAACTCAGGTGAAGACCGCTGATTATTAAAAAGGAAACAGTTCCAGAAGGGAATCTCTCATAGCTAAATCTTCATTCCAACTATGGAAAGTAATAAGAGACTTAACATGGATTAACTTATGTAAAAATGATTTCTGGCTTTTCAATATTTTTCTAAACATTTAGTCCTAAGGTGAATGGATTGGGCATTTCTAGTGTGTTGAGACATGAACTCTCCATTTCTGCCTTCACTGTGTTTTGAAAACAAACTTAATTTCCTTTTTTTTTTTAGTTTATTTATTTACTTACTTAGTTAGTTAGTTAGTTAGTTTTGGGAGAGTGAGGCCGTGAGCTTGGGAGGCCCAGGAGAGATGGGGAGAGAGAGAGTCCCAAGCAAGCTCCATGCTGTCAGCGCAGAGCCCGCCCAATTCGGGGCTCGAACTCATAAACTGTGAGTTCATGACCTGAGCCAAAATCAAGAGTTGGGCATTTAACCGGCTGAGCCACCCAGGCGCCCCCAAACAGGCTTAATTTTCTAAACCAACTCGTAATAAAGTTTTTTTCCCAACTTAATTGCAGAAGAGTTCCCCTTCCCCCACTAACTGCCTTAAGTACTCTATTTCTCTGATACTCTATTATCCCAGAGAGACGTTTCAGAGGTTGGCTTACGCTCGTATCGTTCCTTACAGGATTGCTTGTATTTGGGGATGATAAAGATGGATCCAAAAATATTACTTTGAGGACTCGTTACATCCTGATCAAGGATGGGGGGGCGCTTCATATTGGAGCAGAAAAATGCCGCTATAAATCCAAAGCGACCATTGCCTTGTATGGCAAGTCAGATGAAGGTGAAAGTATGCCAACATTTGGCAAAAAATTTATCGGTGTGGAAGCTGGCGGGACACTGGAGATCCACGGGGCGCAGACAGTGTCATGGACGTTGTCGGCGAGAACTCTGCACGCCTCAGGCTTGCCCTTTGGGTCCTATGCCTTTGAAAAGGACTTTTCTAGGGGCCTCAATGTGAGGATCATCGACCAAGACACGGCCCAAATTTTGGAAAGCGAGAGGTTTGACACCCACGAATACCAGAACGAGAGCCGACGGCTTCAGGAGCTCCTGAGAATCCAGGATCCGGGCCGGATTGTTGCTATCGCCGTTGGAGACTCGGCAGCCAAGAGCCTCTTACAAGGAACCATCCAAATGATCCAGGACCGGCTGGGAAGTAAGCTGATCCAGGGCCTGGGCTACAGGTGGGCATACCTTTTACTTTCCTCCCCCGCTGTGTGTTAGAGTCTGTGATCGGTGGGGCAGGAGGCGGGGATGCCGAAAGGGACACAGCACTCCGCAGACCCTCTTCAGCTGTCAGAATGGCCATGACCGTGTGGAGGCCTGCTCACCTCGTGCTCTGAAGTGAGGGCTGGAGGACAGGACGCAGGTTCGCAACGCTCTCTTCTTGGCTTTGGCTTACAAGGCACTTTGGGAACCCTAGCGTCAGGCTTGTGAAAAGTTAGGGACAGAAACGTGCTACCGAGAATCAGGCAGGCAGTTTAAGGACAGTTCACTTCCCTCTTTCGTTGCCTTTTGAAAACCACATGACACACAGGCTGTTGGGGGCCCGGTCCCACGCTAAGGTGTAAAAGTTAACTGAAAAGCCCGAGGGAGTGGAACATGCAGGTTTTCGCTTCCTTTTTCTGGAATCCTCTGCGGGCTGGTGTGATCTGCCGGCTGGATTGGCGCAGGCCTGGGGAGCTCTGACCTTCCTATCGTTTCTTGCAGGATTGCTTGTATTTGGGGAGGCAGCAAGAAGCGGGAGGGCCAGGAGGCGCATCCGGCTAGTAGGATTCATTTGTCTTGCTGGTGGCTCTTGTGCCGGGCTCTGGCTCGCTGTGACTTCCTACTGCAGCCCCGAGTCTGGGGGAAGTAGCTAGCTCCCCTTTTAATTAAAAACAAAACAAAACAAAAACGGAAGTTTTAATTCTGCCTGCTTACTGTTCTTAGTAAAGTCAGGGGATATCTACTGTGGAAAGCTAAGAGGGCTTTCAAACTCACATGTCAAAATGAGCCATTTATTTTCCCCTTGGATGGTTGATTGACGTGGTTATTATTTTCCTTTGATTGGATGTTGGGATGGGATGTTATCTAGAGAAATTCTAGAGGAAGTTAAAGAAGACAGTATTAATGAAGAAAAATGCTTATAATACTTTTTAAGTTGTTGTTTTTTTTTTTTTTTTTTTTTTTGAGAGAGACAGCGAGTGAGTGTGCATGAGCAGGGTAGAGGCACAGAGAGAGAGAATCCCAAGCAGGCTCCATGCCCAGTGCAGAGCCCAATGCGGGGCTTGATCCCATGATCCTGGGATCGTTACCTGAGCCAATACGAAGAGTCGGATGCTCAACCCAGGCACCTCTGGCGTCCCTGTAATGCTTTTTAAATCCCTTTTATTTACCCAGGGGATATTGAGGAGATGCTGAGTGCTGGGTACTTAGATGAAAGAACAGAGCCTCAGAGCCCTCATTCAACCCAATGGATAAACACACCTAACGAGACAGTGAGACACTTGCTTACAGGCTGTAATGGGAGCGTAAAATAGAGAGAGCCCCCAGATCGGCCTGGGGAATCCATGGAGAATTCCCAAAGGTGAGACCCCTGAGGGGAGTGTAGGGGTATGCTGCTCAGCCAGCTGGAGGTGGAGGGCTTTCTGGACAGGAGAGAGAAGGTGCCAAACCTCAGAGGTGGGTTTAAAAAAAAAAAAAATCATGATTTTAAATATGATACACATGCAGAAAAGTGCCAGAAATCAGGAATGCAGATTTAATGACTTATCACAATGTGATACCTGGATAGCCACCAACCAGGTCAAGAGATAGGTCGATTGTCAGTGGCCTGGCAGCCCCCTGGCTCTTTCCTCCTTTTTGCTGAGCACTCCCTCTGCTCACCAAAGATAACCATGAGTCTGAATTGGTGGAGAATATGAAAGTTTAGGTTTGCCTGTTTCTGAGCTTCATATAAGGTATATTAAAAAAATTTTTTTAATGTTTACTTATTTTTTGAGAGAGAGAGAGAGAGAGCAAGCGAGCAAGGGGAAGACACAGAATCCGAAGCAGGCTCCAGGCTCTGAGCTGTCAGCACAGAGACCGACACGGGGCTCAAACCCATGCACCGTGGGATCATAACCAAAGCCGATGTCAGGCGCCCAGTTGACTGAGCTACCCAGATGCCCCAATATATATATATATTTTAAAATTTATTTATTTATTTTGAGAGAGAGAGAGAGAGCGAACAAGGGAAGACAGAACGAAGAGAAAGAGAATCCCAGGCAGGTTCCTAGCTGTCAGTGCAGAGCCCAGTGGTGGGCTCAACCTGATGAACCTTGAGATCATGACCTGAGCCCAAATCAAATGTCAGACGCTCAGCAGACTGAGTCACCCAGATACCCCTGGACTTCATATAAATGCAGACAGACAATATATCATATTCTGCATCTGGCTTCCTTTATCAGCTCTATGTTCCTGAGTGTTAGGTATGTTGGTGTATGTAGTGCTGGCTAGTTTTCATTGCTGTTCATGTTTTCTCATATGTCTATACCACAGTGCATTCTCTGCTGGACATCTGGGACATTTTCAACTTTGGACCCCTGCTCCAGCAAGTGCTTCTCCAAATGTTCTTTGATGCGTCTCTTGAAACCCCTGTGTAAATATTTCTGTAATGTATAGACCTAGCAGTGGAAACATGATCTTTTCAAAGTTAACATACCTACTTGTTTCACTGTCCATTAATGCCACGATGACAACATCTATTTCTTTATGCTATTATTTTTCTGGATTTGTGTGATCATTAGCTATGAATATTTTGTTTGACCTTTTTTTTTTTGTTTCCTTTCCCTTCTTGTTTCTAAATTCCCCTTAAAATGGTGCTGCTGATTCAACAGAGGGATTTGGGTTCTGATCCTTTGCCAGTGTTCCATTGCTTTGACATTATCTCCTAGGCACATAAACATACGCCTTTGAAGATAATGTTCTGGTGCGTTGAAATTTTCCTCAAGTGGAGGAGGGAAGTAGGAGTGTTTTGGAGATAATGTCAGGAGAATAGAGCATTGTTTTATAGTTGCTGAGGTAGTTCTTATAAATAAAGGAAGCCTCTGATATTTCTTCTCCTTTCCTCTCACATAGGAGATAATAAATTGAAACATTTTGCATTTGATTCCTTGTGTGGCAAGGAATATAAATAGAGCTGTAAAGCACAGTCAGCTGAAAAGTAGCTAATCCATGCCGGGGCAGGTGTGGAATTTATAAGGATGTAGACATGCTTTGCTTGACTTTTATCTGTGAATATCCAGCCATCTGTCTGGCATAGATTACATTTCACATGCATAGATATGGATATAGATATAGATATAGATATATTTTTTCTTCCCCCCTCCCCCAGAGTAGGAAATTGACATTTTTCTTTCTGTGTTTTAAACCAGGAAGGAGTCTTAAGGCAAATTTTTTGGCTTTTTGTCTTTGTTCTTTTTTTATTTTGGCCACAGGTCTGAGCAAGTCCCTGGAATGTTTATTACAGAAACAAAATGAAATTAAATGGCATTTTTAAATATAGTTGCTTTCAACAAAGAGATGTATCATTTTTAATCTGTTGGAGAGTGATTATACAACTTTGATTTAAGATCATTAAGAAACCAGTAACCCATTGGTTCTCAGTTTTGCACTCCTGAGATTTTAATTTTCATTTTTTAAGTGTTTATTTATTTTTGAAGGAGAGAGAGACAGAGTCTGAGCAGGGAAGGGGCAGAGAGTGGGAGACACAGAATCTGAAGCAGGCCCCAGGCTTGGAGCTGTCAGCACAGAGCCCAACATGGGGTTCGAACCCACGAGCTGTGAGATCATGACCTGAGCCGAAGTCAGACACTTAACTGACTGAGCCACACGGGGGCCTCTGCATTCCTAAGATTTTTAAAAATCGCATGCCTGGTGCCCACCAAGAAATTTTTACATCAGAATCTCTGAAAGATGAGACACCCCCTCAGACTCCCCCGCGAGGCATTTGATGTGCAGTCAGTGTTGATGACTAACTCAGGGGGTCCCAATGTGGTCCTCAGACCAGCAGCATCAGATTGATAGAAATGCAGATTCTTGAGGGTGCCTGGGTGGCTCAGTCGGTGCAGCTTCTGACTTCGGTTCAGGTCATGGTCTCCTAGTTCATGAGTTTGAGCATGGCATCAGGCTTGCTGCTGTTAGCTCAGAGCCCACTTCAGATGCTCTATCTTCCTCTCTCTCTGCCTCTTCCCAGCTTGCACTCTCCCCCCTCTCAAAAACAAATTAACATTTTAAAAAATGCAAATTCTTTGGCCCAATCCCAAGCAATCCGAGAGTGGGGCCGTGGGGCCTGGCAACCTGATTTGACGCCCTCCAGGGGTTCTGATGCACACCAACGGGTGAGACCCACTCTCTAACTCAGTGCTTCTCGATATGGTGCGTCTCCCAAATGCCTGAGGAACTTTCGAACATAATAAGGCCACGCCCCACCTGGAGAGATGATGACGTCATCAGTCTGGGCTGGGTCTGAGCGATGGATTCCTAAAGCTCCCACATGCCTCTGTTATGCAGCCAGATTTGAGAACATTGCCGAGAGTTCAGAAGAGAGCAAGCAATACTCATTTCATTATTTATTTTTCTTTTCTATCTTTTTGAAGTTTTCATTTAAATTCCAGTTAGTTAACATTCAGTGTAATACTAGCTTCAGGTGTATAATACAGTGATTCAGCACTTCCATTCATTGCTCAGTGCTCATCATGATAAGTATGCATCAGTTTTACCCTTCCCTCCACCCACCTCCCTCTGGTAACCATCAGTTCACTCTCTGTAGTTAAAGAGTCTCTTTCTTGGTTTGCCTCTCTCTCCTTTTCCCCACTGTGTTCATGTTTGGTTTCTTAAATTCCACATATAAGTGAAATCATGTATTATTTGTCTTTCTTTGACTTATTTCACTTAGCATAATATTCTCTAGGAGCACCTGGGTAGCTCAGTTGAGCATCCAACTCTTGACGTTGATCCAGGTCATGCTCCCAGGGTTATTCGATTGAATCCCGTGTTGGGCTCTGCACTGAGTGTGGAGCCTACTTAGGATTCTCGGTCCCTCTGCCCTTTTCCCCTATTCACACAGGTGGGCGCACGCTCTCTCTAAAAAATAGAAATAAGTAAATAAGCAAACCAAACCCTTTAAAAAATACCCTCTAGCTCCATCCATGTCATTGCAAATGGGTAAGATTTCATTCTTTTCTATGACTGATTAATACTCCATTTTGTGTGTGTGGGGGTGCATGTGTGCACATATGTGTACGTACATATACATACATATACCACATCTTTATCCATTCATCAATCCTTGGACAGCTGGGCTGTTTCTGTAATTTGTCTGTTGTAGACAATGCCACTATAAACATTGGGGTGCGTGCAATACACATTTTAAAAGAAGGGAAATAAGTAGGTTTGTGGCCAGAATGATGTGTGAGTGAAATGGGTGTGTACTGAGGAGGGAAGACGGTGATTAATCATAGTGCCAGTCGTTAGTGTTTCACCTGTTACAGAGCCAGACAAACAAGGCTTTAAAATCCAGGTGCATTTCCTCCTGTGACGTCAGCTACTTTGGCCAAAGTTTAGACTTGCAACTTCATGGAAAAAGAGGTGGAGGGATTGATAAAAATGAAATACAAGAATGAAGCGGCACCTGACATAACACGTGTGTCAGGGATCTGGTTTGGTACTGTGACAAATAAGGTACATGGTGTCTTTCCTTCTAGGCAAGCGTGGGCTTTGGTTGGTGTCATTGATGGTGGGACTGCTTCTTGCAACGAATCTGTGAGAAACTATGAAAATCACAGCAGTGGAGGGAAGGCTCTTGCCCAAAGAGAATTTTATACTGTGGATGGTCAGAAGTTCACTGTGACGGCTTATAGTGAATGGATCGAAGGTAAGCGAGTACAGCTTAGACTCCTGTAAGACCTTGGTGAGTATCGTGAAAGACTGTTGTTTGTTTTTTGTTTTTAGGTGGTATTGTATTCAAAGGACAGTCTGATTAGATTTATCCACTGGTTGAAGTTGATACCTATGGTTTCCCTGCTGTATTTTTTTAGATTCAGGAGTTCTTGCTGGATTGAGGAATGCCCTGTTCTAGTGCTACATTCCCAGCTGGACTTTGTTCTTGATTCTTGAATCGTAAAGTGTGGTTAACCATTAGTAATGAATTTGTTGGGTGGCTCAGTCAACTAAGCGTCCAAAGTCTTGATCTGAGCTCAGGTCACGATCTCACGGTTCATGAGCTCGAGCCCCATGTTGGGCTCTGTGCTGACAGGGAGGAGCCTGCTTGGAATTCTTTCTCTTCTTCTTTCTTTGCCTCTCCCTTCCTTTCTCTCTCTCTTTCTTTCAAAATAAATAAATAAATGTTAAAAAAAATGGAGAAATGGATTTGTCTCCTGGATTTGGCATCACTTGGACCAATCTGAACGTGACAGGGTGAGCTGCCTTGGGTTGTGCTCTGTGACCATGAACATGATTTTGTACTCTGGATCTTCTCTTTATGCAGACATGTCAGCAAGTATTACTTTTAGGCACAGTCTATACAAACAAGCCTCCTGTTTTCTTAGCAATTTTTTTTTCATTGGTGATCCAACATACCTCTTAAAAAAAGATTGGAAAACACGGAAAAGTACAAAGTAAAAATTAAGCTTTAACCCTATCATTCAGAGATAATTATCTTTGTGCACATAATCTAGTAATTTTTTTCTTATACATATTTTCTCCTCTAGCGTTTATTTTGTTTTAACCTGTTTCTCTCTCTTTAAAGAACATATTATACTGGGGTGCCTGGGTGGCTCAGTCAGCTAAGCATCTGACTTCAGCTCAGGTCATGATCTCATGGTTTGTGAGTTCAAGCCTACGCATCGGCTCTGTGCTAACAGTTCAGACCCTGGAGCTGCTTCAGAATCTGTCTCTCCCCCTCTCTATGTCCCTTTCCAGCTTGTTTATTCTCTGTCTCTCTCTCAAAAATAAATAAACATTAAAAAAAATTTTTTTTTAAATAACATTTTAGTTCACTTAGGTCTTTACATTTTCTTCAACATGATTTGTATTCTAATCCACCTTTCAGAAGAACTATAATTTGTTCAAATAATGCCTAACCCTGGGTGTTTTGGGTACTTCTGACTTGTTTCTTTAAGGATGTTTACTTCCTAGGGCGCCTAGGTGGCTCAGTTGGTTAAGTGGCCAACTTTGGCTCAGGTCATGATCTCACAGTTCGTGGGTTCTAGCCCCACCTCGAGTTCTGTGCTGACAGCTCAGAGCCTGGAGCCTGCTTTGGATTCTGTGTCTCCCTCTCTCTCTGCCTCTTCCCCACTTGCACCCTGTCTCTCCCTCAAAAGTAAACAAACATTAAAAAAAAAAAAAAGGGTATTTACTTACCTATGTTGCTGCCCAGTATGGAATTGCAGCCTCCTGTGTTTGCCCTCCACTTTTCTTTTCCAAACAAATTTTATACCAGAATTACTGTGACATGAGTATCTGGAAGTGCATTATTACCCACAAAGGTTTATTACTTCTGTTTCGAGCAGCACTGTAGCAGAATGTTTACCAAGATGGATTTCTGCAGACAGAATGCCGGGGTTCATAATCCAGTTCTTTCCCTTAGCATGTGACGGTGGGCATATGACTTTAACTTCCTAATATTTGGTTTCCTTATCTCAAAAGTGGGGATATTAAGAGGAAAGATCACATAGGGCTGCTGCGAGTATCGGATGTGAAGGATGTGAGTTCTTAGCTCTTTTAACAATGATCCGAACATGACTTGGGTTATAATGGTGTATTTGGTATCTTTGTGATTAAAAAGAGAAAGTCTTTTGCTCTAAAATAAACAGGTAAATAGAGCTCCTGGTATGTAACAGAGACTTTGACATGTTGCTTCTAAGCAACCTTCCGGGTGTGGGGTGAGGAAATGGTAGCTGTTATGGAGGAGGAAGCTAGAATTGAGTCTCAGCTTTCTGCCTCCAAGACTACTTTCTTTCTTTCTTTTTTTTTTAAAGTTTATTATTAATTTCAAGAGAGACAGAGAGAGTGAGAGCGTGGAGGGGCAGAGAGAGGGGGAGAAGGAAATCCCAAGCAGGCTCCTTACTGTCAGCGTGGAGCCCGATGTGGGGCTTGATCCCACGAACTGCAAGATCATGACCTGAGCTTAAACCAAGAGTTGGATGCTCAGCCAACTGAGCCACCCAGGCGCCCCACGACTACTGCTTTCTACCCGATCATGGTTGCCTCTGGCGAAAAGCATAGGTGGATGAGAAACATTTCTTAGCAAGAATTTGGACCTGCATTAAGAGTTTAGTAGAAGCCCTTCCAGTGAGAGTTCATGCAGAGGATAATTACTGACAAACCCCTGGTCAACATTTCCTCTGTGGAAAATTTTGTTTTCGTTTCCACATTCCCAGTGACTACTCATTTCTGGAAGAGGGTACATTCTAGCTATCGTAGGATATTGAGGCCCGTGTTCGCAATGACTTATTTTCTGGAAGAGGTGGAAATTCTCTCCAGGAAGCAAGAAGGATGAGCATATTTCCTCTCCTCTTTCCAATTTGCTCGTGTTAATGGGAGGAAATCTTAGGTAGGATTTTCATCTAAAGCTAGGAAAAAGTGAGAAATTATTGAATAATATATATCTTTCTCATCTAACTTTCTAACTTAAAAAAAAAAAACAGAAACGAACTCTAATCATCTTTTAAGTTGAAATGGATTTATCTAGCAGTCCTCTTTCTTAAGAAGCATTTTGTGAAATTTTATGTGAAAAAAATGAATGTTTCTTAATTCTTTTTTCAATAAATTTTTTGGGGTAAAATCTGAAAATTTGGGCAATGATAACAGTTCTGTTGAGCTTCCTGATTATCTTTGTGTTTACCCTGCCTGTTGTGATTCTTGGGAAGGCAGAATAATAAAGAAGTTAGGAAATTGGGCTCTGGAGTTAAATTAGCATTCATTTGTGGGCTGTACCATTTTTTTAAATAACTTTTTAAATGTTTTATTTATTTTTGAGAGAGAGACAGTGTGAGCAGGCGAGTGTTAGAGAGAGAGGAAGCCACAGAATCTGAAGACAGGCGACAGGCTCTGAACTAGCTGTCAGCACAGAGCCTGACGCGGGGCTTAAACCCACGAACCATGAGGGGCGCCTGGGTGGCTCATTCGGTTAAGCATCTCACTTCGGCTCAGGTGATGATCTCGCGGTTCATGGGTTCAAGCCCCACGCTGGGCTCTGTGCTGACAGCTGGGAGCCCGAAGCCTACTTCGGATTCTGTGTCTCCCTCTGTCTCTGCCCCTCTCCTGCTTACACTCTGTCTCTGTCTCTTTCTCAAAAAATAAAGACATTAAAAAAAAAAAAAAAACCATGAACTGTGAGATCATGACCTGAGCTGAAGTCGGACACCCAACCGACTGAGCCACCCAGGTGCCCTAGGCTGTACCATTTTTCAGCTGTTCTCCAAACTCCCTGACTTCTGGCTTCTTCATCTTTAGTGCACGTAATGGTTTCTGCCTCTCAAAGTTGTTTATTTTTAATTTTTTTTCCAGTAGGCTCTTTGCCCGCTGTGGGGCTTGAACTCATGACTCTGAGATCAGGAGTTGCATGCTCTACCAACTGAGCCAGCCAGGTGCCCCTCTCAAAGTTGTTTTGATGAAAGGTTATGTTTTTTAAAAATTTTAAATGTTTATTTATTTTTGAGAGAGAGAAACAGAGTGTGATCAGGGAAGGGGCAGAGAGGGAGGGAGACACAGACTCCCAAGCAGGCTCCAGGCTCTGAGCTGTCAGCACAGAGCTCGAGGTGGAGCTAGAACCCACAAACTGTGAGATCATGACCTGAGCCAAAGTCAGCTGCTTAACTGACTACGCTACCCTGGTGCCCCAATGAAAGGTTATTTATTATGCAAGTGAAGTCCCGGTGACTATTTGCTGTTGTTATTAGAGTCATTATTATTATTATTATTTTATTATTTAGACCAAATCCCATTATAGGCTTTAGTATCCGGATGCAAGAAACATATAAAAACGAAAGATACTTTACATTTTTTAAGGTACTTTTCTTTTGGTGCTTTGCGAAATCAAATGCATGGTAAGTTGTCACCTCAAGGAACAGAATCTAAGACTTGCTCAGGCTAGGTTGTGTCAGGAGACGGCTCAAGATTGTAAGGATACCTGCAGTATTCCTTGTGTCCTGCCTGAATGTCCCTCTTTTTGAGTCCCCTAAGTTGAGTAAGTGTGTTTCTTCACTCCCGTCACTGACTCATGGTGTCGGTATCTTAAAGTAGCCCCCGAATAGCGCGCCGGTTCCCTGGAAGGCTACTTGTGGAGCGTGGATACAGGTGAATGGTACCTTTGCAGTGCGGTGTTTTTCCTTCTCTGCCAGTCTCGTGAAGTGGCTTCTACCTAGGGTGTCTACATTTGCATTAAATCAGCTTTTGGTGTATGCAGATTTTATCACAGGTGCTTGAGAACCAGGAAATGCTTCTGCACTTGGTTGCACGCAAAAGACTAAGTTAAGATGGTGGATCAACTTTTCAGGTTGTGTCTGCCTCATTGGGAACCAACTGTGAGTTTTAAAAGGAGGCCTTGGGAGAGATCCGTGATTTGTACTCCCTGGGTTGTGTAGGCTGTGTAGTTGTAGAAGGGGCCGAGTTGGACAGGGGCTCTCTCATGTGACCTCTGGGGGACGTTGCCTGTCATAGTGAATGCTCATCCCTTCAGCAGAAATCTGTGAGTTTGCAGTTTGAAACAGAGGAGTGTGGATGGACTCTGTTGCCTTCACAGAAGTACCTTCCAAAAAAGGGAGCTGTTCCCCCACTGGAAAGGTATGGATGACAGTAGAGAGAACACTAGAAGAAGAATACTGGAGAAAGAGCTTGCTTCCAGCAAGGATGTTTGGGAAGTCTTTCAAGACCAGTCTGATCTTGGGGCACCTGGCTGGCTCAGTCGGTTGAGCATGGGGCTCTTGATCTTGGGGCTGTGAGTTCAAGCCCCATGTTGGGTGAAGGTTACATAAATAAACTTTAAAAAAAGAAAAAGAAAAAGACTTGCCTGACCTTTGTAGGATGGATAGTATCTTGGTTGGTGAATGAAGAGTAGAAGTATGCTTTAGCTAAAGAATGAAGCTTGAGCAAAGGCACAGAAAAGAGAGATTGCCTTTATTCTTTTCTTTTTTAATGTTTATTTATTTTTGGGAGAGAGAGAGAGAGACAGAGTGTGAACAGGAGAGGGACAGAGGGAAAGGGAGACACAGAATCTGAAGCAGGCTCCAGCTCTGAGCTAATAGCACAGAGTCCAACGCAGGGCTCGAACCCACAAACTGTGAGATCATGACCTGAGCTGAAACCAAGAGTCGGACACTTACCTGACTGAGCCCCCCAGGCACCCCAGTTCTAGCACTGAGTTGAAGAATAGCAAAAGATTTGGGAATTGAGAGCCTTCTTCAAAATTATAAAAAAATTATGCCGAAGAGTGACATTTTCTGTCTCATCATGGTTAGGGGTGCTGGGGCTCTCTACTCTGGAGATCAGGGATATACATGTTCATCTTTTTATCACTAGTATCTGCAGAATGACGGGCACACAGTTAGCCCGGGTGAAAATGTACTGACTTGTGTGTATCTTAACTTTTGATGTGAGTCAGTGAGAAAGTTGATTTTAGGGGGAAAAATGCCTATAATGTATCAATTTCACTCTTGCTTTTTTGTTTAGGTGTTTCTCTTTCAGGCTTCCGGGTGGAGATTGTGGACGGAGTGAAGCTTCATCTGCTGGATGATGTTAGTAGTTGGAAGCCTGGAGACCAGATTGTGGTTGCGAGCACCGACTATTCTATGTACCAAGCCGAGGAGTTCACTCTTCTCTCCTGTCCAGAGTGCAGCCGTTTCCAGGTCAAAGTCAAAGGTATCAGACTGCTCAGAATGCTTCTTGGCAAGCCCTCTTCTCTGGGGATTGTACTCCTGCGTTCTCTTCCATCACCCCTACCCGAGGCACTCTCACCATCATCATCACCACCATCATCATCGTCTTGATATTGAAGATATCTTTCTCTTCTTAATTAAAAAAAAATCTCATGGGGTGCCTGGGTGGCTCAGTCAATTGAGCATTAGACTTCTGCTCGGCCATGATCTCACAGTGCATGGATTCAAGCCCCGCGTCAGGCTCTGTGCTGACAGCTCGGTACCTGTAGCCTGCTTTAGATCCTGTATCTGCCTTGCTCTCTGCCCCTCCCCAGCTTGTGCTCTGTCTCTCTTTCTCTAAAATAAACTTAAAAAAAAATTTTTTTTAAATCTCATGATTTTTGAGTGCCTACTTCCGTGGCCAAAAAATAAAATAAAATAAAATAAATCTCACTAATACTTAAAATAGAACCAAAAAGATATTTTCTTAGACTACTTTTTTAAAATCACTATCTTCACTAATGTTTTTGGAGCAAAAGGAATATGCAGTGAGATCCGTATTGTAAGCTGGATTTAGGAAGCAGGGCTGACATTTTCCAGGTACTTATCCTGAGGCAGGTAATGGGCAAAGCTTGTTCGTGTGTTGCCCTAATTATGGAATCTATTATTCATTTCACTTATTACATTGTTTTCCTTCTTTCTGTACTCAAGATTATATACATTTATGGTATAAAACAAAAGACTTGCAGTAACTATTCCATAGGCACACACTCATGGGTAGTTTAGAGCTTTGTAATTTGAGAGAAATAGATTTTGCTTAAAAAAAAAAAATAGGATGATTGGCTCACTTGAGACTTGGTCTCTGCTTTACTCAATGTTGTACTTTTCCTTCTTGATACTATAGAGCATTAGCAGAAAACAAAACCCAGGAAACTATGATACCATCTGGCATTAATTTTGTTTGGAAATTCCCACTCTTGTTAACAAGTCTACATGATAATGAATGTCCCATGATCCTAAGTGTTTGATTTATTTGTAGTTTTCCTTCCTGAGTTTACATAATAAAAACATCAGAGAAAAGCTGGTTCTTAAAGTGTTCCTCGATTTCCAATAAAGGTGGACATTTAGAAGAATGCTTATCAATATTAAAATAAGAACTAGGAAAGAAAAGGTGGTAATGTTTGTACTGCTAATGTTTAAATGGATGTTACTTTAGCTTTGAAGTAAAAGCAGAAACAGCTTGATACCCCATTAGCAACATCTACAGAACCGTTCCTTTTAATCTGGATTCACCATGCATTTCATTCGTCATGTGTCCTCAGGGGATTAGAACAAGAGCATATGGATGGGAACTGGAGAGAATGAAAGAGAGAGAGAGAGAGAGAGAGAGGATACTTGGGTAGATTCCAGAATATTGGTGCCATCCAGGAAAGGATTGAGCTCCTTGTCTGTGTGGGGTTTTGATGCTGAGAGTGTTTGGCGTAAATACTCTTTAAAATCTTTGCCGCCTTGTATTCTGTGGTTAGAGGACCGTCTTTTTGATATGTTTCTTGTTTCCTTTTTTTAACATATTTTTTGTCTCTTCTCCACATCAACCAGAAGCCCCTCAATTCCTGCACATGGGTGAGATCATTGATGGTGTAGACATGAGAGCAGAGGTCGGAATTCTTACCCGGAATGTTGTTATCCGAGGGGAAATGGAAGACTCATGCTACGCTGGAGACCAGTGCCAGTTTTTTGACTATGACACCTTTGGGGGGCATGTCATGGTAGGCGAAAAGATTTCAAGAGTTCCTTGGTTGCTAAATACATGTTTGAAAGAACTTTCGTGTTTTGAATTTTTAAAAAAAAATTTTTTGAGAGAAAGAAAGGAAGAAAGAGGGAGAGAGCATGAGTAGGGGAGGGGCAGGGAGAGAGGGAGATACAGAATCTGAAGCAGGCTTCAGGCTCTAAGCTGTCAGCACACAGTCCGATGCGGGGCTCAAACTCACAGACCGTGAGATCGTGACCTGATCTGAAGTCGGATGCCCAACCGACTGAGCCACCCAAGCACCCCGAATCTTTCAAGTTTTGGGATGACATCTATATGGATATTAAAAAGGAATCATGGTTTCTTTATTTAGTGACAGTGAAGAGATTTTTCGGAATTAAAAGAGAGTTATATCTTCATTTAGTTGACCTGGACTTGTAACCATTTTGTCCCATGAAGAATTAAATCAATTTACATTGGGAAGGACCATATGGAGATTTAAAAAAACAGTCTTGGTATCCATGCATGCAGTCTCCATGCATAAGGGCACCTGGGTCGCTCAGTCGGTTATGGATCCGACTCTTGATTTCAGCTTGTCACAATCTCAGAGTTCACAGGTTCGAGCCCCACATTGGGCTCTGTGATGACAGAACAGAGCCTACTTGGGATTCTTTTTCCCCTCTCTCTGTGTCTCTTTGTCCCTTACCCGCTCATGCTCTCTCTCCCTCAAAATAAATAAATAACTAAAAAAAAAACTTTGATATTATGAAAGGGTAAGCAGTAGTAATGTACATATACAAAATATCTTTCTGTAAAAACATCTTTTGTATGCAGATTTTTATTCTGTAGAAGTATTGAGCACTCACAGTATGGTAAGCATTGCACCATGTACTAAGTGATTGGCCTTCTGGGCTGCATTTTGGCTACATGTGCTTTAAAATCTGTTTTTTGTACACTCAGTAGATTACAGTTGTTAGCAACATTTCTGTTACACTGTTTTCTGAAATGTTGGTCAGTGTTATTCTTTTGCTTTTAATAGTATGATTAAAAATCCAGTGTTTACAAATGTATGGTCTGGGGCACCTGGATGGCTCAGTTGGATCAGCTCAGGTCATGATCTCACAGTTCATAAGTTTGAGCCCTGCATCCCCTCTGTGCTGACAGCTCAGAGCCTGGAGCCTGATTCAGATTCTGTGTCTTCCTCTCTCTCTGCCCCTGCCCCGCTATGCTCTGTGTCTCTCTTTGTCAGAAATAAAATACATTTAAAAAAATCTTTTTTTAAATTTATGCTCAAATTGTGGATCACAGAAATTTTTAAGAAGAATGGAAGTAAATAATATTATGTGCTAACTAAAACATTGAGGGAGGATTTACAAATAACCATTTATCAAACTACAGTAGAGGTCATAGAAATGAAAGAACAAGATGAGACTGGAAATGACCAAAAATATTTGAAGAAATCAAAACACATTATATAGACAGATTTCATTTCTGTGGCTTTCCTGGTTACATGCTCTGTTATTCTTAATCAGAGAGACTATTTTTATGGCTCTTGAAAGGATTCACTTATGTTAAGAAACATTTGCTGGGGCTCGTGGGTGGTCTTAGTCAGTAGAGTGTGTGACTCTTGGTCTTAGGGTCAACAGTTTGAGTCCCACTTTGGGTACAGAGTTACTTAAAACGAAACAAAAACAAAAGCAAAAACAAAGAAGAAGCACTTGCTAAATTAGTATCTCAAGACTTTGAGTCTCACTTTGGGTATAGAGATTACTTAAAACAAAACAAAAACAAAAAAAGAAGAAGCACTTGCTAAATTAGTAACTGGAGATTCCGGAAAGCAGGTGCCAAGAAAAGAAAAGTTTGAATATATGTTCTCCTTCAGACATTGTCTGTTAGAACAATATTTTTTTTTTTTTTTTTTGCTGCTTTAATATTCCAAAGTGTATCCGTGTGATCCCCGTTACCTTGTCTTATAGATAATGAAAAATTTTACTTCTGTGCATCTTTCCTACGTGGAATTGAGACACATGGGTCAGCAGCACCTGGGGCGGTATCCCGTCCATTTCCACCTGTGTGGGGACGTTGACCACAAGGGAGGGTACAGACACGCAACCTTTGTGGATGGCTTGGCCATTCATCACAGCTTCTCACGGTGCATCACTGTGCACGGAACACACGGCCTGCTGGTACGTAGCCTCTTGGATGCCCGTTGTCAAAAGTGTTAACTGTCTTTCATTGTCACAACTTCTCAATTTGATAGAAGTGAGCTTTTGTACCACATGCCTTACTCTCTCCTGCTTGTACTGAGAATTCCGGTGTTTTCCTCTGTTTTCTTAAGAGATCAGTAAAACCTGACATTTGTCTTTGCCCCTTCGATGAAGATTAAAACGTCTCTTGGCGTTGCTACTAAGCACGCTACATCAACAGCGCTGGTCACTTACACCGCGGTCATTCGTGTTACCAGCGACATGATACACTTATGTTTCTGCAGATAAAAGACACAATTGGATATGACACGCTGGGTCATTGTTTCTTTCTGGAAGATGGTATTGAACAGAGAAATACTTTGTTCCACAATCTGGGACTCCTCACCAAACCCGGCACCCTCCTCCCCACCGATAGGAATAACTCCATGTGCACTACCATGCGAGAAAAAGTGTTTGGAAATTATGTCCCTGTACCCGCCACGGACTGCATGTGAGTAACTGGCAGAGAGAAAAACTCCTATGCGATGCTCAAGGCCCTTGACTTTGGGGGGAAGACGTTTTGGAGGACGTTTTTAGAGGGCAGGATTTTTTCATGACTCCTGTTTAAATCACTTTAAAAAATGCCTTGCAGGGCTGTTTCAACTTTCTGGATTGCTCATCCCAACAATAACCTGATTAATAATGCAGCTGCAGGCTCACAGGTCAGTAATATTAAGTGCTTTCATCTGGTTTGTATTCATGTTGAGAAGTATGTTGGATATTATATAGCTGTAACGTAACGTGTTTTCTGGTGCTGCTTATTTTATTGAAAGGAAGATATGGTCGATGGTGCTTCTGTTTCTTCCAAATCATTCATGCCAGTTGGTATTTATTAGTGTGGTAAGACAGATGCCGAATGCAAGAAAAGAGGTGGGCTAATATGTGGGTTTATTGAACCTTCAGAGTGTATTTAGACAGATGCCAAATGGAAGAAAGGAGAGGGGCTTATTTGTGGGTTTATCATAGCTTTGGAATGTGTGTTTGCCATATCATGTGCAGTCTTTCTGACTTCTGATAAAGTCAGATGCTCAGCCACTTCTAATAAAGTGACTTCTAATAAAGTCAGTTCTTAACTTTGATGACCAAAGAAAGCCCTAGCTTTTCTTTATAGGAATAGATGATTCTACAGAACATGACAGCAGTCTGGTCCAAGGGTACATCTTTTTGTTAAAGCCGGGGATCATACACACTTAGGGGTTTTAACTCCTTGGCAAAGCAGGTAAATCCAACTGTGTGCCTTATATCACTATGTGCCTTGAATTATTTCAGAGACACGCACATACACAAGTATAACTTAAGAGAATAAATGCACTATTTTTGGATGGCAGAAATAACTCCTGGAGAAAGTTGGAGAAATTTACATTTCTGATTGAGGGTGATTTAAAACTGTTAATTTATAATAAAAAGTGGATCTTCAAGGTATTATACTATCATGATTATATCTGTGCTGAAAACCACAGTAGAGAAATAGGAGCTTTACAGCAACACCTGAATGTTCATATTTATATATTGTGACTATTAAAATTTTTCAATGTAAAGAGATACCCAGCATTGTTTCCCAGGACAAGTGAAAGATAAGTTGAAGGAAGTATTCCTTCCCAATAACTGGAATATGGGCGTTTCTGGGCGATGGTTGGAATTCACCTCTGTGATTTTCCTTAAAAACATAAAATGTAAAGTTCTTACGTGACAGGGTAGAGACCTGGACATTTTATCACTTCAGGTTCCATTCATACGTTTTTCATCCGATGTCTGTTGCGCAATCTATCGGGTTTGTGTTGAGAGTCTCTACTTAGAAGGGGAGTTATGGGGGTAAAGACAACCTCGAGTTTGTTACACAGCCTCAGCCCGGGGTCATCTTCTGACCCCTGGTGCATTTCCCATCCAAGTAGTAACCTCCAGAAACCCTTCCTGGGATCGTGTGAGAAACATAGAAAGTGGGTCTTGTTTTCCACCCCATGTTCGTTCTTCTTCCTTTTCGTTCTGTGAGTTCTTTCTTTTCTTTCTAGAAAAACTGTCCCAGTGAAGCTCATGTTTTGGCAAGGGGTCTCCGCCCAAAATAAATCAAACTCTTTCTTCTTGTACGTTTCCACTGCCTTTTTACAGAGCTCCCTTTCACCTGTTTTGACACCACACTGTTTAACAGGAAATGGCTGCTACCTCCCCCCTCCCATGTTGCCCCCTCCCCAGGCCCTCATACATCTTGGGAAGGTTCGCTCTACCCTCTGCTTTTAAGGCTATGATACGGAGCCTCCAGATCTTCTGTGGTCTGTTTTGTGCTCCAAATAGTAGAGGTGACACATTTTTGCAGGGTAGTTTAAGACCTATCTGTAAACCTCTATCATGGAAAAATGTTAAATGTTGCCTTCATTTTTGTGTATAGGTATATATGCTTTCCACAGTTCAATTCTCTGTGCTCCTAAAAAACTTTGTTACAATTAATGTAGTACCTAATATGTATATTTTAGGTCTCTCTGTATTTCCCCTTACTCTCTGAGTTCTTTGAGAACAGCCTTGCTGTACACCTGGCACATAGGGGGCTCTAAACAAATATTTGCCAAATTTGAATCTGTAGCATACTCTGGGACTGTATGTTTACTTTGGATCGGCCTATTCAATCCTAGTTCATTCACGTAAAGTTGTTTTTAGCACTGGGCTGAGTTTTAATTAAAGTGTAAAATAAGGGCCTCTGGGTGGCTCAGTCAGTTAAGCATCCGACTTCAGCTCAGGTCATGATCTCACAGTTTGTGAGTTCAAGCTTCACGTCGGGCTCTATGCTGACAGCTTAGAGCCTGGAGCCTGCTTTGGATTCTGTGTCTCCCTCTGTCCCTCCCCTGCTCTCACACACACACACACACTCTCTCTCTCAAAAATAAATATACATCAAAAAAAATTTTTGTAATGTAAAATAAAAAAATGATCACGGGGATTAAGACTATTTAATTTTGACTTTTATATTTCATTTTGAGTATCAAAGATGTTTAAACTGTTCAGCTGCTCCCGTTGAGGTCAGGAATACTGAAATTGAGCAGACAGGATCCAGACTGAGACAGCATCCTGATTCATGCGTGTGGTGGTTTTTTTTTCTCTGGCAAAATTTGCCTCGGGACAGGAAGGGCATTGGAGTTGTTTGAAAGAAGTCAGTGAGCTCTGCGTGTTGGCAGATAGTTGTTTAATGAATATGACTCATCTATTGATCAGGTTTGCAGGTAAACAGAAAAACCCTCATGTTGCTACAAGGCCATGCTGTCCTGGTCACGTGGAAGGCAGGCAGGCTTATTTGGTTCTAATTCTCCCTGACTTTTTAAAGTAGATAAACGATGGTAGAGTTACGCTTTGAAAATGAGTTTTGGCCTCAGCCAATGGTTTCTCTCGAATACTGCAAGCAGAAGTCAATTTGTTTTTAAAAGCATGAGTATAATGGCTCTGAAAGTGCCAGATGAGTGCACAAGCTTTTATAGTCCTTTCTGAGCCTGAAACAATGAAAAATTAGTGTTAAAAAGATTCATTCTTGGGGCGCCTGGGTGGCTCAGTCAGTTAAGTGTCTAACTTTTGGTTTTGGCTCAGGTCATGATCTCACGGTTTTGTGGGTTCAAGCCCCATGGTGGGCTCTGCACTGATGATGCAGAGCCTGCTTGGGATTCTTTCTCGTGCGTGCACGCGCGTACTCTCTCTCTCTCTCTCTCTCTCTCTGTTTTTCCCTGCTCACACTGTCTCTGTCTCTCTCAAAATAAATAAACCTAAAAAACTTTTTTAAAAGATTCATTTTGTTTCTGAAGCACTTGAAAAGCACTATTGAAGCCATTTCATAGGGTGGCTTAATAAAATAAGGCTTTTAATGATCTCGCCCTTTTAATTACAGGATGCTGGAATATGGTATTTATTCCACAAGGAACCTACTGGAGAATCCAGTGGATTGCAGCTCTTAGCAAAACCAGAACTCACTCCGTTGGGTATATTTTATAACAACAGGGTCCATTCAAATTTTAAGGTAGGTTCCTAGGCTTTATCAAAATCAGTTCATGGGATTTACAGGGTAAAGGATGCAATGCTGAGAAGTAGTACAAGGGAGAAATGTCAGTTTTAGATAAAACCTGACATCAAAAAAAGTAATTTGTGATTTAAAAAGCAGGCACAGGGGAGCCTGCGTGGCTCAGTCGAGTGTCTGACTTCAGTTCAGGTCCTGATCTCGCAGTTGATGGGTTCAAGCCCCACGTCTGGCTTTGCACCAGCATGGCAGAGTCTGCTTCGGATTCTCTGCCTCCCTTGCTTTCTGCCCCTCCCCCACTCACCCTCACTGTCTCAAAAATAAACATTAAAAAAAATCTCTTACAAAAGAAAGGAAACGCTTTCAGGATTATATACTAGATCCCATTTATACACACCCAGACATATGTACCAACATATTCACGTGCATAGGATCTGTATCATTATAACAATGGATTTGATCCCTGTGTCCTTGGTCCCGTCCCTCATTCCTACCTTCCCTCCTTCATTCCTTCCCTCCCTCCCTCTCACCTTCTTTCCAATCGTTAATACCTTTAGGGATGTACATGTTATATAATATGCTACTGTGGGTTAAGAAGCATACTGCCTTTCTTCTCTCAGTTCACAGTGCTGGTAGAATGTCTGAAGGGGCATTTCAGACGAATTGTGTAGTAAAATATTGTTGATGATATTTGGCCCAATTTAAAATGATACAGGGGCACCTGGGTGGCTCAGTCTGTGAAGTGACTGACTCTTGGTTTCGGCTCAGGTTGTGATCTCGCGGTTCATGGGTTCAAGCCCCGCGTTGGGGCTCTGTGCTGACAGCTCAGAGCCTGGAGCCTGCTTCTGATTCTGTGTCTCCCTCTCTCTGCCCCTCCCCCATTCACATCCTGCCTCTCAAAATTAAATATTTAAAAAAATAAAATGATACTGCTCAACTAAACCAAAGGCCATTTAGGAACTCCAGTTTCCACGATATTTAGTATTCATTCCCACCATCAAGTGATAAATATATTTGCCTCATGTTGGTCACAAGGCACTTGGATATTTTCATTATATAGTACCCTGATGTGATCCACATCAGAGTTCAATGAATACTTCCCATTTACAGTGCTGAGAGGATCCTTTAAAAACCTAAGTGTGCTATAATTTAAAGAGCTTAGACTTGCTTAAAGACTTGGGAGAGCAAAAAGGCTTGGTCAGAATTATGATTTTTGTGAGCTGAGTAGTTGATTCAGGCCAGTAATTATTGAGAGTACCATTTCAGAGTGGAAATGCTGAAAATTTTCTAATGATAGTGATATAAAAAACATCGTAGTCTAAGTTAACTTTTAATGTCATATACCAAGAGGACATGTAGGAATCTATTCTATTAATTAGAAGAATATCGTATCTAAATAATGAGTGGGTGATTAGGGTTTCACTTGTTTGATTTGGGACTGACTGTCCAGAATGATGCTTTATAGCCAAGGGAAACAGAACCCTTAGGGTCCTCAGACGTAACCTGTCATCTCTGGATCAGCCATAAATACACCAACACTGACTTTCTGGCTTTGGTTGCTCATGACACCTAAGTCTGTTTAGTACAGGTCAGTCACATCTATCTGATTTCCAACTGAGTACCATTTGGATGTCTCAAGGATTCATCACTAAAATGTGTTCAAAACTAAAGTCCTAATTTGTATCCCTAGCCCAACTCCTGTATTTCTGTCTCATTGAATGAAACCCCTGGCCACCTGCATCCAGACAGAAAGATACGAACCTTTTATCGTTCTCTATCCCTCACCCTTAGACATTTTGTTCATTGCTAAGCAGTATCCTACCTCATAAAGATTCTCATCTATCCATTTTCTCCCATTACTACTGCCCAAGTCTCTGTCATCTTTATTTTTCTTCTGGATTACCAGGGTCATGTCCTACCTTATCTCTTAGCTCTCTTTTTTTCCTTTTCCCTTTCTGATCCATTATCCATCCTGTGGGCAGAGCATTCTTTCTTAACGCACAGTTCATTACATTGTCTTTATTAAAAGTCTTGTTGAATGGACTCGAGCACATTGACTCTGCGTTGTCTGCCATTTGCTTCTCTTTAGCCTTCTCCCTTGCTTTCCCCTCCTCCATATACTTCCTGTTAGTCCATCTAAGACTCTACTCTGATGTGCCCTGCTCTCCCTCACTTCCAGGCTTTTTGTACCAACGACTTCCTTGAGTACTTTCCTCTGGTTTTTCAGCTGCTTCCCACCCATGCCCCGCGGCCCTTCATCCCAACCTGCTCTTCTGTATGGTTAGGTCCTCCCCATCCCTCATTGTTCAGCTTTAGGAGGTCACTGCTTTGAGTAGACTTTCCGTGCATCCTCTGTCTCCCACCGATGAGAAAGGTTTCATTTGGTGCCTCTTCTTATGTGCTGCTAAAGCGCCATCTACTCCCTCATCACTGCTTATCATACGAGATGGTAATTGTTTCTTTAATTGTATGTCTTCCTTCTGGTGTTGTGCCAACAACAGCAAAGACCATGGTTTCTTCATTAATGTATAACACTTGGTACCTACTGGAAGGTAAGCACCAAATAAATATTTGTTGAATGACTGAATACGTAAGATCATAAAAATAGCCAGAAAGGCAATTGTTTTCATAGAGCCTTTGCCTTGCCCTGTGTTCCTCTCCCTTCTCTTTGGTGGATGCGATAAGCTACAAGTAATTTTCATGAGTCATGAGAAGTGTGTAGATACAAATGATTCATGTTCATTTCAGTCTGTTATTATATTTTTCAGGCTGGCTTATTTATTGACAAAGGTGTCAAAACAACGAACGCCAGTGCGGCAGACCCAAGGGAATACCTCTGTTTGGATAACAGCGCAAGGTAGAGCCTGTCTTTTCACACCCCATTCTGGCCCTATCTTGCCCAAGCAACACTTCCTGAGTTTTAAGTCATTGTGCTCTCTTCTCCAGTAACACGTTTGAACTGAAGTTTTCAGAGTTTGAAGGAAGGCTTTGGGGAAACTCTTTTTTTTTTTTTTCTCCTCTGTGCTGTTCTAGGTCCTGTGGCTGGTTTGTTTGTTTTAAAATCCAATTATTGAGATGGCAGATACTTTCCCCTTTCTTCACAGTTGTAAATTGATGTTAGAGAGATAGGCAGAAAGAGAAAGAAAACGGAGAGAGAGGTGTTGAAAACAGGGTCTCCATTTGGCCTAACAGAGAACATGACTCATTGAAACACAAGCTAAGATGTTTTAGTGTACTTCCTGAACACCAAGGCATATCGAATTTATTGTTAGTGGTCAAAATGGAACATTGCATTGAAACGTATTTCACAGGGAAAGGTCTTGAACTTGATGAGCAAGCTAATTTGGTTCAGTTGTTTGTAGTCTCAGAGTCCCATCATCTCTGGGCTCTATGTTGCCCCCCTTTATAACCGCAAAATGTGGTTGGGAGAGGGAGAACATTTCAACAAAGTTCTTCTATGTGCTCTATATGAGCCAAAACAAATAACATGTCTCCAGTGGAAAAAAAAAGTTTCTGGAAAAGATGGCAACTTAAAGTCCTATTCAGCAGAAACTGCGTACATGTTATTTTCCTCTACTTCAAGTTGATTGACCGACCAAAGTTTCTAGGTTTAATGGGCTCTGTTGATAGATATTTAAGAAGAAGACACCAGGCCCTACTGTTCACAGGGGAATAAGATAGGATCCTCACTGTAGGTCGGTAAGTCCATTTAAGTGTGAGGCAAGATCCTTGCAACACAGTAATAAGGGATGAGGCCAGGGGAAAACTGGAGAGAGTGCAGTTAGTAAAATTACTCATCAGGACTCCTTAAAGGTCAAGTTGAGCCTGAAATATTTTAAGGCAATGATCAGATGACATTTGAGAAACCAGGAAACTATGGACATTGTTTAAATAAAACACAAGTTACTGGACACCTAGTAGCTAAGCAAGATATGAAATGGGAAAATCGGAGATGAACTTAAAAAGAAAGGAGCCTAGAGATGACAATGAACTATGAACCAGTAAGAGGATATTAACTGGCAAAACAAAGAAATCTTTGCTGGAAGGACATGGCTGCTTTTTTTTTTTTTTTTTTTTTTTAATGTTTTATTTATTTCTAGGAGAGAGACAGCATGAGTAGGGGAGGGTCAGAGAGAGAGGGAGTCACAGACTCTGAAACAGGCTCCAGGCTCTGAGCTGGCAGTCAGCACAGAGCCCGACGCGGGGCTCGAACCCACGAACCGTGAGATCATGACCTAAGCGAAAGTCGGACGCTTAACCAACTTAGCCACCCAGGCGCCCCAGGACATGGCTGCTTTTTAAGGGTTTATTTTAACTGGTAGAACTAGTAATGTGTGCTTTGCTTAGTATTAACAGAAACATGCTTAAACACAACACAATTGAATTTCTCTTCCCTGCCTTAAAAACGTGTGTGTGTGTGTGTGTGTGTGTGTGTGTGTGTGTGTGTGTGTATGAATGGATGGATGAGAAAATACAGTTCAGAATTCATTGGTACTTTAATTAGGCTTGAGAGTAAAACAATTTATCCATAATGGCCTGAGAAGCTCTTTACTGGGCATGTGTGTATATTATGAGAATGATAATTTTTTTTCTCAGCTCTTCATTATTTCTCTTACCAGTTTATAAATGCATACATAGTGGGAATTAGACTCCATTTGGAGGTTGTTATTGGAAAGAATAACAAGATTGTGGAAGATGAATAACAAGACACTTGGTAGTTGGTGTATACATTTAATTTTGTATAAACTAATGCGTAGAATATGCCCACGTACATTCATGTAGTCCAGACATGAGTAAGAATGATAAAACACTAACACAATGAGTAATTAGCCAGCCCATGAATTAAACATCAGGCTCATGGGATCCAGAAGATATTTAGTCTATTCAACAAAGGGGAAGTTGACTCAACAATTAATCAGATGAGCCTTTCCGTGTGTCTTCAAGATGTGAAATTACAGGTAACCCAAGAAAGCTCTTGGTTTGACATTGGGACATTTTGTCTAAGGGAATGAAAGAGCACAGAGACTAAGTAGTATTTAAAGCCAAGGCCAATTAAGGGAGGTTGGGATGTGTGCTGAAATGAAAGCTCATAATTGAGGATGATGAAAAATTGGGAAAGTTAACTATTGTCTACACATCAAGTGGGAAAGAGGTTGGAAATAAAGGGCAATAAAGGGTATCCAAGCAAGTGGTCAACAGTCGATGTATATGGATAGAGATTTCAGAAAAAGTGAGATGGCTACAGCAGAGAATCAGTATTGCCTTAGGATCCTTTTATTCTTTCTCTAACTTTCTTTTAGAACATTGTGTAGTTTTTCTTTCCAGAACTCTTCCATATGCTTGATATTGTGTAATGACTGCAAAACTCTATGGCAGCAACCATAATTGCCAGAGAGAGGGTGATGGCCCAGAGTCAGACTTTTCACCTCTTAGGTCAGAGCTCTTTAGTGTAA
Source organism: Hyaena hyaena (assembly GCF_003009895.1). NCBI lineage: Eukaryota > Metazoa > Chordata > Mammalia > Carnivora > Hyaenidae > Hyaena > Hyaena hyaena. The sequence goes on from NW_024080828.1 coordinate 1,945,894, forward strand.
ATGGTCATGTACACAATCTAAGGATGGATATAATGCTTTCAGACTGCTCTCCTATGGTCCATTCTCTAGAGTCCTTTCACTTAGTAGCAGTGAGTGACCAGTTTATAAGAAAAAAGCAAAATCTGTTGTATAACTTCCTTGATTCCATGTTTCTGAAGACTGTCCATCACAGTATCCATCCATCCATCCATCCATCCATCCATCCATCCATCCATCCATCTTTCTATTTATCCACCTACTTTATTGAGGTATCATTACCATCTAAAAAGCTGTGCGTATTTAACGTGTACATCTCAGGGAGTTTGGGGATAGGTATATACCCATGAAACCATCACCACCGTCAAGCTCCTATACATAGCCATCACCTCCCAAAGTTTTCTTACCTTCCTTTATTGTTATCATTTAAAAAGCTTAAGAATATTTTTTGTGTTTTGTGGTAAGAACCTTTACTCTACATCTATTGGCTTAGCAAATTCTAAGTGCACAATAGAATATTGTTAGCTATAGGCACTGTGCTGTATGATAGACCTCTAGAATTTGTTTATTTGCGTAACTAAAACTTTGTATCCTTTGACCATCACCTGCCTATCTCCTGCTCTCCCTCGGACTTCACATCCATTACTCTAATCTCGGCTTTTCCTACTGCATTTAGAATAAAGAACCATGTCCTTGTCTGGCATATGCTCACTCCTCTGCCCCATGCTTCTAAGTCTCCAGCCAACTTGCTTGTTTCTTGGCCAGGCTCACTCATGCCCAAGGACCTTTGCACTTGCTGCTCTCTGTGCAGGTCTTCTTCTCCCATGATAGCATCTATTGTGCCAGCAGCTATGGAAGTGGCATATATGCAAATGATGTTTCCTGACTGCATGGTTTGAACATCTCAGCCTGCTGAATTGGTTTTTGGAAAATAAATTATCTAGTTGTTTCTCCACATCCCCACCCCACAGCTTTGTAAGATTAAGATAGAAATGATCTTTTTTAAAAAAATGGTGGCCTTGGAACACCTGGGTGGCTCAGTTGGTTGAACATCCAACTCATGATTTTGACTTAGGTCATGATCTCATGATTCATGAGTTCGAGCCCCACATTGTGCTGACAGCAAAGAATCTGCTTTGGCTTCTCTCTCTCTCTCTCTCTCTCTCTCTTTCTCACACACACACACACACACACACACACACACACACACAAAAGAAATAAGTAAACATTTAAAAAATAGGCGGCCTTATGGAATTATTTATTTGATTTATTATAGTTGACACCAATTTTTTTGACCTTTTCATTAATGTTCTTGTAAGTATTGTAGAAAGAAGAGAAAGAAGAGGTAAACTTTAGTGTTTGTAATTAACAAGTTAATTAAATACACTCTGTTTTAAATTTAGGCATTTTAAATATTGAACCAGTTTTATCTCTGTATCTAAAACATCTCATTAGCACACAACTCAAATAATACTCTAGTTCACATATATGTATGTTGAAATACCTGATGAATTTATTTAGTGTGTTTATATTAGTTTCATGTAGCTTCAGAATTTGTGAAAACATACCAGATTTCTTAGTCTGAGGTTTTTGTTAATTTGTTTTGAAAATGGTTTTAGTGCTTAGAATGTTCTGTAGTGTCCTATCCTATAATATAAGTTCCTTTAAGGAAATGAGATATGAGGGGCGCCTGGGTGGCTTAGTCGGTTAAGCGTCCGACTTTCGCTTAGGTCATGATCTCACGGTTCGTGGGTTCGAGCCCCGCGTCGGGCTCTGTGCTGACTGCCAGCTCAGAGCCTGGAGCCTGTTTCAGAGTCTGTGACTCCCTCTCTCTCTGACCCTCCCCTGCTCATGCTGTCTCTCTCTCTCTCTCCCAGAAATAAATAAAATATTTTAAAAAAATGTTTTTTTAAAATAAATAAATAAAAGAAAATAAGATATGAAAGCAGTTCTCTGGAAACTTATATAAATAAGTGTAATCTTTTTTTCAATATCTGAAATATGATAGTTAAGTTGTAAATTGTGTCTTAAGTTTTGTTTGTTTGTTTTGGTCACATATAAATCCTGCCTTTTGACACTTAAGCTTGCAGTTGTAAATAACTGATTTCCAATGCTTTTTTTAAAAAGTCCTTTTTCCTTTTTTCTTTAACCCCAAGGTTTAGGCCTCATCAGGATGCAGACCCTGAAAAGCCACGTGTTGCTGCTTTAATTGACAGGCTCATTTCTTTTAAAAATAATGACAACGGAGCTTGGGTCAGAGGGGGAGACATTGTCGTTCAGAATTCAGCGTAGGTATTCTCTACAAAGTCATTATCTGATGCCACCTATGTGTTTATTTTTTTAAGGTGATTAAAAAAAAACTCAGTGTGCTGAAAGTAAGGTGATAGTTCCTGGAATTACATTATTATTATTATTTTTTAAATTTATTTATGTTTAGTAATCTCTGCGCTCAACGTAGGGCTGGATCTCATGACCCCGAGATCAAGAGTTGCCCGCTCTCCTAACTGAGCCAGTGGGCGCCCCTGGAATCATATTATTATTATTATTATTACTAATAGGTGGGGCAAGCTCTGAGGAAGTGTTTGCTCGCGCTCACAGACGGCAAATGTTTGGAATCATTCATTCTGTTGCTTTTATTGGAATTGAACTTGTCTGGTGACATGAGAGTTTTTTGATGAGATTGAGCAGTAACTGGGGATTTAACTTTATATAACAAACATCATCTATGTCAGAGAGTTAAATACAGATTTTGAAACAACCTGGATTTTTTTTTCCCTTTCCTTTTGGAAACTCAGAAGTTTTTCTGTTGCTCTGTCACTGCCATTACAAATACAAGTCGTGAATTCCACCTTCCTAAGTCTGTTGACTTATGGCTTATTATGACTTGAGGCAGCAAGCATCTTACTTTTTTCCCATTTGCATGATTTTAGAAGTCTGATATACAGTGAGCTAAGATTTGGTGTTCAAGAGTCTAGAAAAACATGTTGTTTTTTTCTGGCTGGCACCATCATTAACTTATTGGCATTTTACTGTCACTTCTGACTGTCATGAGGCAAAAAAACAATTTTGCATTAATCTGTAGAAATAGCGTGGGTATTAAAGTGGAAAATTTTCAAGAGAATCCCATGACCTAATTGCTTTCAAAATAATCATAAAAATAATACAGCTGACACTTGTGTACTGGTTACTATGTGTAGGCACTCTACTAAAGAGTTGGCATCAATTAGTATGTTAAGGCCCTCAAGTATCCAGTCAGGGAGGTTATGTTCTTGGTTCCACTTCTAGGTAAGAAAATTGAGGGGCGTCAAGGTGAATGACTTGCCCAAGGTCACGTGGCCAGTAACCAGCAACGCTAAGATTTGAACCAGGTGCCTTCACTGTGGAGAGTGTGCTTTTAGTTATTAGGAAGTGAAACACTTTTTTTTTGTGGTCTTGGGGAGTAAACATTATTGGAACCTCCTGGATTTTCCCAAAAGTTCAGTATTGAGAGAACTTATCTCTTCTTACATGAGGTGATAAATGTTCTTTTATTCTTTTTTCTCATAGATTTGCAGATAATGGAATAGGACTGACCTTTGCCAGGTTTGTAATTATTTTTAAAATACTTACCTGATTATTTTAATGCTGTAAGGTAAAATAGCCCTGGTTTTTTGGTGTGTTTTTTGGAGAAAGTGGGTTTGACCACATCTTGATCGTTCTATCATTATATTAGCAATTGAAAAAAAAAAAAAAACAGCACCCACTTCCTGATACCACTAGAGGGCCAAAATCCATTTTTCGTAATTAATTGAATTCACACCAAAGTCATAGGTTAATATAGCTGGAATTCCACAGAAGGGTTGGCCTATCATATTTTTGCCTTAGAAGAAAACACTTGAGAGGAAGGGAATAAGAGTTGGGAGCGTATTAAATATTTTCTTTCTTAGAAGCTGGTCTAATTTTGCAGTGATCTTTAAGAACCAAACTTTTAATGTTACATATTTTTCTCCAGACAACAGTTATTTTGGATACTGTCTTAAATATGCCTGTCATCTACGTGTTACATTCAGGACAAATTCATTCTCCCCATGTACAATACTGTTGTTGGAGACTAAAATAATCAGTTGTTGCTGTTAAATGAAATTTCATGTGTTTAATGTGCAAGTCATGTATTAATTTATACGAGGTATGTTCACAGTTTAGGACTTTTTGATGACTTGGTAATATGTATTAGAAAAAGCTCCTAGCTGCTTTGAAAATTCCTTAGCTTTTAAGTTATAGTGTGTCTTCATTTGAGGGTCAATTTAAATTTCCTGGAGGTGGTGAGGTAATGGTTATTCTCATTTCAACAGTGATGGAAGCTTCCCAAGTGATGAAGGTTCTAGCCAGGAGGTATCCGAATCTCTCTTCGTTGGGGAAAGCAGGAATTATGGCTTTCAGGGTGGTCAGAACAAATATGTAGGCACTGGAGGAATAGACCAGAAGCCCCGGACCCTACCTAGGAACAGGTAAGCATTGCTTTAGCAGTAGACTGTTAAATTTGAACAATAGATGAAAACCTAACCCCTAACGAGAAAGTTTCTATAGTAATCCTGGGTGGATTGGTTCTCATTGTAATGCTTTTCCCACCTTATCTTAATATTATTACCATTAGTAGTAGTAGTAGTAGTAGTAGTAGTAGTACCATTATAATTGGGTACATTCTGGAAACTTGGAGCATTAAATATCATGCACTTTATAGATTTCATTATTATTTGTATAACGAAGGAAACCATTTTCTTTTTCATTCCTTGCTTGAGGCCTTATGTAAGCTGCTGACTTTTTTGTTTTCTTTCTTGAGACACGGAAAGTGGCCAAACTGTAAACTATGACATTAGATCACTTTTGGCCTCAATTTGTGAGGTGGGTTTGCAGAAATAGCCACTGGAAAAAGGAAATAACTTATTGAAAAAAGTCCTAGAAAATAAGAGTTGGTAGATGCCAAAACTGACTCAAAACCCAACCACGGCTGTGCAGTCACCAGTGTTTCAGTTGTTCAGAGTAGACTTTTGGCATGTTTTCTGTCAGAATCATCACAGAGTCACTAAAATAGTACTTAGCACTAGAAAGATGCTTCCAAGCTTTTAGGGAATTAGTAACTAATTACCCCACCCATACCTCAGTTCTGAGACTCAGTTCAGAATTGTCCTCCTCCTTTTACTTGTGAGAAAAACTCATGTTCTGAAGGTCTCACGTTGGACCCGCTGCCAGAATTCATCAAGCATCAGTTCCCCTAAAGTTAGACTCTGTATGCGGACAGTGGGCTAGGAGGGGTTGGGGGAACGGGCCAAACGGACTGCTCACTCTGAGGGGCGGAGTGTTGGCAAAAGAGCTTTTAGTAGCTTCTGGCAAAGAGGGAGCTTGATTCCACTCCCCCCGTGCTGTCGTTGGAAAATCTTGAATGCCATTGTAATAAGCTACGCTCTGTGTAGCCCGCCTGTTCATCAGACCGTGGAAGCCACATGGAATGAAACTTCAGGGATTTTTAATAGCTAACATTTATTAAGCGCTTGCGATGTGTCAGGCCCTGTTCTAAATACTTTATTCTTCACCTAATCCTTGCAAAGCCCAGTGAGTTAGGTACTGCCATTATCCTGCTTTATAGATGAGGAGTTTACTAAAAGTAGCTGAGACAGGATTCAAACCCTGTTTGCCTTCGTTGCTTTGCTGTGCCCATCACAGGGTTTATCTGCAGTATGGGGGTAGCCAAATCCGTTCTTTTTATTTGACATTGTCCTCCAGTGTTTTTCTTTTCCTTTTTTTTTTTGAGAGAACACATACACACGAGTGGGGGAGGGGCAAAGGAAGGAAGGAGAGGGACAGACAGAATCTTGAGCAGGCTCCACGACCAGCATGGAGCCCTCTGCGGGGCTCAATCTCACAACCGTGAGATTGTGACCTAAGCCAAAATCAAGAATTGGATGCTCACCCAACTGAACCACCCAGGCGTAGCCCCCCTTTTTTATTATTGAAGTGTAGTTGACATACAATATTATGTTAGTTTCAGATGTACAAAATATTAATTCAAGAGTTATATACATTACGTGGCCTTCAGGTTTATTTCAAAATGCTTATTGCTTCTTCACAAAGGAGAATTTTCTAAAACAAACATTCCTCATTGGCCAGTGGATCCAGTGTTTATTTTTCTGTATCTTTACAACTTTTTCTATGAGAGAGAGCCACTTTGGGATATATCCGTAGAAGTACATCAATACGCATAAATTTTTAACCAGGCTACTTCATTTTCTTGCTGGCATGTAGGCTTTTACTGTAAAACACTGCCAACTTGTAAGCTGCTGTTCCATAGAAGTCCTCTGCAGTGCCATTAAAGAATTTAAGAAGGGAGAAACCTAAGGAATTCAGACTATTATGGGTTTTGTACCTTAATTATGATTAATGATATATGATTAGTAGGTTAAGGAGTTTGTGTTTGAACAGAAAGAGGAAAATGAATAAACCAAATTTCTCAATCCAGCCAGCCCCTTTGACATAGTAAGACTTAAGGATTTACACTTTTATGCTTTTAAGTATATCATTTCACCTTATTACTATCATTTAGTGGCTTGAAAGGAGGCTGTCTCTGTGAAAGCACAGATTTGTCTTTTATTCTCCTGCCAGAGATTTTGGAACCAAAACCGAAGTATAGGAGTTCCCAAATAAAAGGTCTTAACTGAGTTGATTCAAGGAAGCAAAAGTCACCTCTTCAGAGAGGCCTCTGTTCTGTCCAAAATGGCACCTCTTTTCTACCCAGCCTGTTGCATTATCGTGTCTCTGCCTGCACAGCACATACTGCCCGAGATTACCCTTGTTTTTCTGTTTGCCTTTTCCGTGGTTTTGCTCAGGGATTTTATCATGGCACTGCTGTACCCTGGAATTGTGCTTAGTGTGTACGAGATATTCAACAGTGTTTATAAAACAAACGTGTAAGCGACATGCCGGTGCAGGGATGGGCCCATGTGCATTAAACAAAAATCTTGTGTTTCAACAGGACGTTCCCAATTAGAGGCTTTCAGATTTACGACGGGCCCATTCATCTAACCAGGTGTACTTTCAAAAAATATGTGCCGACTCCAGACAGGTACACTAGTGCTATCGGCTTCCTTGTGAAGAATCCCTGGCAGATTACCCCCAGGAATAACATCTCCCTCGTGAAGTTTGGTCCACATGTAAGTATGTTCTTGTGGTACCTATGTGGTGGCCACTGCAGGAGAAAGGGGTAGCACATTCCCAGAGACAAACACACAATCCAAGTTTTCGTACTGAGCCTTTACAACTGGGAGGAGAAATATATGCCAGAGAGACTCCTAATTCCATGCACGTTGTTCCATGGAGTTCAAGGGGAAAACAGAAGTCCCGTGTGACCTGGGGTATCTTTGACATTCAAGTGATGTCTCGAAAGGGACAATGTCTTAAAGTGATAGCACAGGACTGGGGATAGTGGGGTTTCATAGGAACGAGAAGACATAGGATTTGCGGAAGTTCGTTGTAATAATCTGTGAAGTGATTTGAGTTCTGCCTGGTATTTTCCTTGTCTGGGGCTTATTCTTCTGGGGAACCAGAGGCTAAAAGGATGGGAAAGAAGAGGAATGCTGGTGTGGTACAAAGCAAATACAGATAAAAACTGTTGGCAGGTTTTTACCAAGACCGCAAACAAGACTGAGAAAGAATTGTTTACGGTACAGTGGCCCAGAGGAATCCTTTCCGTAGTAGTTCATCAGTGGCGTCTCTGCCGTTGGTACACAGGACAGTCCGGTTACGTACGTCTCGCTCCACCATCTTGCCCATTCCAAAATGACCTTGGTACACGGAGACTGAGTCTCAGACCATCTCGCCCGCCGCTTCCACAAGCGGCCGCAACCGGGAAGTGGCTCCCACTTCTCTCATTCACGTCCACGGGCTGACTCTGCGGTGGCCTAGTTTAAAATAGAACACGGGATGGTTTACCAAAGTCTGTATCTGGTTTTCCAGAATGGCTGAGGCAGGAAACGGAGGCCCAGGTGCAAATCAGGATGCCGGCTTGGTTGGCTCGTTCTCTTTTAGGCCACATGACTGCAGGGGGGGGAGGGAGGGACTGCACTCGCAGGTCGCTTCCCACATGAATAAATAGGGCGCTCTTCGGGTCAGCTGTCCAGTGTGGAGGCTGGGTGTTCACCTGCTATGAACACAGACCTCCATACATGGAGCTACAGTGACCGTGTGGTTCTGAGAAACAGTTCATTAGGTATTGCGTTGGTTGTGGCATTCGGAGTTCTAACATCCAGCTGTCCAAGCGCAGTGGTCATCATCCAGAAGCTCTGATGGTGCTGATGCCTGGGGACAGCTTATAAAGGGAACATTTGCCACATTTGTGCTACCTGAAAAGGTGGGAACCATGCCCCAAACTTCTCTTAGGTTCAACCACAGGAGGTCCAAGGGAAATGAGGAAAAAAAAAAAAGCCTATGACTAAGAACCTAGATCCAGCCACTTGTCACAGACGTCGCTGATTTTTCCTTGAGTTGCTTATCATTTAGATATTCAGTTGACTTTAAAACATCTGAGGGTGATGGGGTGCCTGGGTGGCTCAGTCAGTTGAGCATCCGACTTTGGCTCAGATCATGATCTCAGGGTTGGTGAATTTGAGCCCCGAGCCCCACATCGGGCTCGCTGCTGTCAGTGCAGAGCCTGCTTTGGATCCTCTCTCTCTACCCCTACCCTGTTTGTGCTCTCTTTCTTTAAAAAAAAAAAAAAAAAGGTGTGCCTTCATGGCTTAAATAGCATGAATTATTTATCACTAATAAGCAGCTAAAGGCTATAAAACATGTAATCTGCAGCCTGCTTTGCAGCCATGTACTACGTGTTTAATAAAAGCTTTGGGGGCACCTGAGTGGCTCAGTCAGTTGAGTGTCTGACTTCGGCTCAGGTAATGATCTCCAAGTTAGTGGGTTTGAGCCCTGCATCGGGCTCTGTGCTGACAGCTCAGAGCCTGGAGCCTGCTTCGGATTCTGTGTCTCCCTCTCTCTCACTGTGCCTCCCTCCCTACTTGTGCTCTGTCTCTTTCTCTCAAAGATAAATAAACATAAAAAATAATAAAAACAAAATTTTAAAATAAAACCTTCAAGTTAACTCTACCTGATATAAAAATTACTGAGCTGGGTTTGGTCTACGTTGAGGAGACAGTAACATACACTTTCCAGCAGATTCTTCTGAGTTCAGTGGTCACCCAGGAAGCATACCGAGGCGACACTTGGCCTGGGTTTCTGTTTTTTAGCGTAGGAGGCTGGGGGGAGTCAAATGAACGAGCAACTAAGGCATTTGGAGTAAAATAAAATGACAAACTAGCTCAGAAGATAGAATTTATAATAGGCTTTTATTTAACTGAGGTATAATTGCATACAGTGAAATGCACATGCCCTAAGTGTCAAGTTTATAATGTTTAACAAAGACACATGACTACGTATTTCCCTTCCCCACAACTGTTCTGGTTCTCTTATCGTAGGTTAATTTTGTCTGGAGAGCAGGTCATAGTTTTTAAATGGAAAAAGAAGGAAAACACGAACTATATTTTTAACATTTGCTACTTGAACTCCACAAGGCTTTGCCATTCCCTCCCCCCCCACTATGTCATAATTAATTGAAAACTTTGGGTGCCACGGTGGATGACTATAAACTGTGACTCAGAACTGCTCTTCCCTCAAAGCACATGGACGTGTGATATGATTTGATGGACATGCATTAGGATCCTTGCAGGGGACGCTGGCCTTCATCTTGTGATGTCTTTGTCTTTTCCTGCTGGCAGGTCACTCTGAATGTCTTCTTCGGGAAGCCTGGCCCCTGGTTTGAAGATTGTGAGCTGGATGGTGATAAGAACTCCATATTCCACGACATCGATGGCTCTGTGACAGGATACAAAGATGTGTATGTGGGAAGGATGGACAATTACCTGATCCGCCACCCAAGCTGTGTAAACATTACCAAATGGAATGCGGTGGCCTGCAGCGGAAACTATGCCCAGGTAGGCCAGAAGGCTCTCTGTGCCCGATCCCCACCTCCTCAGTGTGACTGATACTTTCCAACGCATGACCTCCCTTTAGAAAAAAGAGAAAAAAAAAAATCATTAGGAATCATGGACTCCTACAAATTTTTAAAGTTTCTTTCTTTTGAGAGAGAGAAAGAGAGAGTGTGTGAGCAAGCACGGGAGAGGAGCAGAGAGAGAAAGAGGGAGAGAGAGAATCCCATGCAGGCCTTGCGCTGTCTACATGAAGCCCGACGTGCGGCTCAAACTCACAACCTGTGATATCGTGACCTGAACAGAAATCAAGAGTCAGACGCTTAGTGGACTGAGCCACCTTAGTGCCCCATGAACTTATACAATTTTATTTATGGTTCCCCTGCGCCACACCAATTAAACAGGGGGAAAGTGGGTCCAGCAAGAGGAGGACTTGCCCCTGTTTAAATATGGTTGGGAAATGGTTGGGGTGAGAACCCATATTTCCTGAGTCTTAGGCCAGGTTTTCTAGTCATGCTACAGCTCTGCCCCCTGAGAGGGGGATTTATTCTTTGCTTTCAGCGACATTATCTCTAGTAAATTAGGGAATCAGGCAGAGGGATGACGTTTCGAGGGAGTCTTCTGACTTAACTTTAAAGGAGTATTAGCTTCTTTGTTGTGGGATTTCTCATTCCCATATGGAAAAAAAAAAAGTGTTATTCTTGCCCAAGTTCTGGGAAGGACGAGGAAAAAATGGAGAATTAATCATAGTAAAGAAGAAAACATGGCTTAAAATGTAATTTCTTTTTCCCTTTCATTTTATTCTTCTTTAAAAAAATGTTTAATGTTTATTTTTGAGAGAGAGAGAGAGAGTGTGTGAGTTGGGAAGGGGCAGAGAGAGAGGGAGACACAGAATCCAAAGCAGGCTCCAGGCTCTGAGCTGTCAGCACAGAGCCCATTGCAGGGCTCGAACCCACGGGTCCTTGGATGCTCAACCAACTGAGCCACCCAGGTGCCCCTCTTTCATTTCATTCTTAATCAGAATTGCCTGCTAAAACTAAGTTAACCTATCAATACGTAGGAAGCTATAGAAATTCTAGAAATACAAGGCGCCTAGGTGGCTCAGTCATTTAAGCATTGAACTCTTGTCAGCTCAGGTCTTGATATCAGTGTTATGAGTTCAAGTCTCACGCTGGGCTCCACGTTGAGCACAAAGCCTACTTTTAAAAAGAATTTTTAGAGTTAAAACAAGAAGCTTTTATCTCTTTTTGGTAGTTATAGCTTTAGCTAAATTTCATGTGTATGTGTCTAAGAGTGGTGTGTACTCACCAATGAAATAAAAAATTATCATAAATGTATCTGTCAACTCTTTGGATTTCAGATGTATTTGAGAATGTGAACCTGATCCTTCTATCTTATAAAGCAGAGTAGTAATCAGTTTTTATTGAAGGACGAAGAAGGAAATAAGCCATCTCATACTTCCTAGGAGGCTCTGGGAATTGGTCACAAACCTTCTGCTAATTTGGGATTTGGGCTGGGAGCCCAGATCTACAGCCATTTGTTGTTACTTAGATAAGGTAGAATACTTTATGTTTTTAGGCAAAGGGTAGAAGCACCTGGATCACAAGACAGAATAATAATTACTTAGCAATTTGTAAATAGATTTTAATAGGATGTTTGTTTTTTGCTAACCCAAGGATTAAAGGGGCTCAGAAGAAAAGATGGTAATTTAGGAGAATTAAGGTAACGTGCTACCTCATATCCTTCCTGGATTTGGAAGAAGGGAGGAGATTTATCTATTTATCTATCTCCTGTTATATATTACATACAACCTACCAAATATAATCTGTTTTTTATATTATAAGCTAGTTTTAATGTTACATTATGTTATTTTAACTTATATTTTATAATATATGTATATATACTATATATAACCTATAAATAAAAATGGGTCAAATATAAACATTTTTAAAAATAATATATATAACATAAGTATAAACCTATTTTTAAAAGTAAGTATAATATGTGTAGTAACTATAACATATAGTACATACTAATATATATATTTAAATGAAGATAATCAGCAGTCTCAAAATATATATTTCCCATCTATTTTAAATCTTTAAATGGTGTCAGAAAGGAGAGGATTATGTTGAAACATGAATGAGACTTAAGCTTTTCTGGCTCAGTACGTGCAAAACTTTAGAAATAACAGAAAGAAAAATAGAGAAATATTGTGGATTAAATGCAGTATTCTGCAAATGTTTTAAGACTTCTGGGGAATTCTGTTACAGGATATTGATTTGCTTTAGGAAATTGTTCTGAGGTTTGTTCTTTAGAGTGTGCATTTGGGGAAGGTTTCGTTTTCGCACAGCAAGGGCTCAAATACCACTGGAATAAATTCAGAATTTTCAAATTTGTCTCTGTTTAATATATTTGTCTAATTTTTGCAAAGTGCTTTATAAAGCCTTTTCTTTTTTGAATGGGTGAAAAATGACTTCTTGGGCTGATGTAGGTCATGGAAAATTAAAAGCCAAAGCCCTAAGATATTTCAATTTTCATCTCTTGTTTTAGAGACAAGGTTTTCAGATTTGACTGGAGGATATTAAGTTTCACGTTAACTTATGAGGTTTTTTGTGGGTTTTTTGATGTGTGTTCTTCGGACTGAGGTATTTCTTTGACAAGCCATATAAGCCCAAAGGCTTTATATTCTGATGAATCAGCTGGCCTGTTGTGGTGGAGGAGATGAGGAAGATCTTGGCTAGCAGAATGCTTGGTCTGTTTTTACCATTTCAGTTTAAGTAGGGCTTCGTTTTAAGTATAACTTAGGATGAATTTGGCTGCTACTCGTTTAGTCTGGCTCAGATCACAGAACCTCCGCTCTGAAAGTAGAGACACTGGACTTTGTGCTAGAAATGTTTGCTTAGCTATTTAAGCTTTTGCTCTCTCCTCCTTAATTCTTTTTAAAAATTTTTATTAAGTGTTTCGTTTCAGTTCCAGTAGTGTTAACATACAGTGTTAGATTAGTTTCAGGCGTATAATATAGTGATTCAGCAATTCTATACATTACTCAGTGCTCACCATGGTAAATGTGCTTTAAAAAATTTTTTTAGTGTTTATTTATTTTTGAAGAGGGGGAGGGGCAGAGAGAGAGAGAGGGAGACACAGAATCTGAAGCAGGTTCCAGGCTCTGAGCTGTCAGCACAGAACCTGACATGGGGCTCGAACCCATGAACCTCGAGGTCATGACGTGAGCTAAAGTGGGACAGTCAACCTACTGAGCCACCCAGGTGCCCTGATAAGTGTGCTTCTTAATCCTCTTCACCTGTTTCACCCATTCCATCACCCTCGCCTCTGGTAAGCCCCAGATTGTTCTCTGTATAGTTGAGAGTCTTCTTCCCTTTCATTCTTAACTGTTTCTGGAAGGTTTATGTGCAGACCTGGAGCACTCAGAATCTGACCATGACCATTGTACGAGATGAGTATCCCTCCTACCCGATGGTGCTCCGAGGCATCAACCAGAAGGCTACCTTTCCACAGTACCAGCCTGTGATCATGCTGGAGAAGGGCTATACCATCCACTGGAATGGACCGGCTCCACGGACTGCTTTTCTATACCTCATAAACTTCAACAAGTATGTGTCTTTTCCAGTTACTTCAAATAGCTGAGCAAGCTGTAATTTAGTGGAGAAAAGTTATAACTTTTTTTGTAGCAAGTAAAGAATGCCCGTCTCATGTACTCTGTTCTTCTCACGTGGAGGCTGTATATATTTTATGTTGTTGGATTTAAGCAATCACACAGATTGAATCCTGTCATTTTAAAAACATTTCTTAATTGTCTATGGTCAAGGCGTTGAGTGCAGAAAGCCATTAGGTTAAAATATAGTCTGCTGAATACTTTAATTCCCCGTAGCTGAGACGGAAAGAAGTTTTATCCGGTGTTACAACTGAGCACTTGATTATCAAGAAAATGAAAAGATTTTTGAGGTCAGGTTTAGACTTGGCAGAAAAGAGTGGTATGATTTTTTTTAAAAGTGTCTATTTTTTTTTTCATGCTTATTTGTTTCAAAAGAGAGAGAGAGAGCATGACCAAGCAGGGTAGGGGCAGAGAGAGAGGGGAAAGAGAATCCTAAGCAGGCTCTGTGCTGTCCGTACAGAGCCCAATGCGGGGCTCGATCCTATGAACTGTGAGATCACAACCTGAGCCGGAATCAAGAGACAGACGTTTAACCGTCTGAGCCACCCAGGCGCCTCGCAGGAAGGGATCCTAAGTGATCAGTCTTGTTACAAAAGCAATGCCTTTGAGAAAGGGCTGGTTCTGCTCAGGGATTGATGGATTCAGCGTGATGGGAGCATAGGGTGCTTCAGGGGAGGTGACGGACACTGGAAGGGAGGAATGGGACTATTTGAAAGGCAGAGAAAACCAATCTAGTTATTTGTGATGGTGAACCTATGAGACTCCGTGAAATTGCTCAGATATGTACTGGAAACAATAAATGGCTTGTTCACCTGGCTGGTCATAAAGCTCTGACTTGTTACAACTCCCATAAAACGCTCACTTGAAATGAGCAGAGTTAGGCGTAGAACATGTAGCAATTCAGCTCTAAGTAGGTCACTTCCAAGGATCGGTGAATATCAGCGGGTTCTGAGCCGTTAAGTCTCGCACATGCTCCAAACTGGACCATTACTGTTTTCCTAAAATACTTGCTGCTGTTTCTCTGTGCTTTTGCTGGAGAATCGCAGCCCTGCCTGCTGAGCCAACCAAGGCAAAAACCCCAGAAGTCATCACTGACTCTTCTTTTTCTTCGTCCCTTCCCGTCAGTGACCAAACCCTGTTGGCCCTGTCTCCTTAATGTTGTTTGCATCTTTCCACTTCTTTCCACCTCTGATGCTTGTGGTCGAGTTCAGGCCATTATCATATGTTGCCTGAATCCTATTCGCTCTCGCCACCTCTAATCCTTAGTTTGCAGTGTGTCCGGGGGGAGTTTTCTAAAAGCCAGTGTGATATTAGCGCTCCCAGGAGTGAGCAGCAGAGAAGGCAATGAAAGAAACAAATGATGCTCACGGAGGACCAGGGAGAAATGTCAGCGATCAGTAGTCCAGAGACTTCTATCTGGCAGGTTATGAGTTTGAGGCGAGGTATTATGACCACATGGTATTCAGGGTACTATAAGTATCACATGTAACTTTTGAACAAATACTGAGCCAGTAAAAATATTTTAACGTGAAAAAAGGCTGAACCCAGAAGTTTCAAAAAATCTGCGTTGGGCTTTTGAAGTTCAGTCAGACTTTCCTTGCTTAAATAGCTCAGGGGTTGTAAAAATTATATCACGGGCAAAGTCAAGAGAAGGAGATGGATAATTTTTTCCCCCAAATTTAATATGATTATAGGGCGGTCATAGATTTTGTCACAGTGCCACTTCTACAAATAACACTCTCAACATGACAAAAGCTGTACTTCTTCATTAAACCAAATAAAGAAAATCGAAAAAACATCAAGAAAACTGAGAAAATCTAGAATTCTTCTAATTAAAGTGAGACATTATAAACATATTGTTTTCTCTTCCCATGTTTTCTGAGCATATAGATAAACCAAGATTTATTTAACTACTCTTCCTCTGTGAACATTTTGTTTGTGTTTCTTCTGCCTGCCTCTCCAATATCCCCTTTTTGCTCTTATAAATGATATTGCACAGAACATCTTTTCTTAGACATTTTTGGTCTGCATTTCTAAGTGTTCTTTAGTGAGATTCCTGTTAAAATCTGCACGAATAATTTTAAGGCTTTGTTACATATTGTTTAAAATTCTTAACTTTCTTTTTAATGTTTATTTATTTTTGAGAGAGAGAACAAAAGAACAGGGCAGAGAGAGAGAGAGGGAAAGAGAGAATCCCAAGCAGGCTCCGTGTTGTCAGCGCAGAGCCTGACGTAGGGCTCAGACTCACGAACGGCTCATGATGTGAGACGATACCAAGAGTTGGACCCTTAACCTACTGAGCCACCAGGTGCCCTGAAAAATTATTTAGAAGAGGGGACAGCTGGGTGGCTCAGTTGGTTAAGCATGCAGTTTTGGCTCCGGTCATGAACTCACAGTTTGTGGGTTCAAGCCCAGCATTGGGTTCTCTGCTGTTAATATGGAGCCGGCTTCACATCCTCTGTCCCCTTCTTTCTCCCTCCCCTGCTTGTTCTCTCTCTCTCTTTCTCTCTCTCCAAATACATAAATAAACAAACAAAAAAAATTCTTTAGAAAGAGTAGTGGTGATTATATAACCTTGTGAATGTACTTAATGCCATAAACTGTGGAATTAAAATGGATAAAAAGATGAATTTTTTATTACATCTATTTTACCACAACTCAAAAAATGCCTGAAGGGCTCCCTGGGTGGCTCAGTCCATTAGGCGTCTGACTTTGCCTGGAGTCATGATCTCGCTGTTCCCGAGTTCGAGCCCCACATTGGGCTATGTGCTGACAGAGCAGAGCCTGCTCAAATTCTGTGTATACCTCTCCCCAACTTGCACTCTGTCTCTCTCTCTCTCAACAAAAATAAACATTAAGTCACTTTAAAAAATGCCCCCAAACAGCAAATGATTTAAAAAAAAGGGAAATAGTTTTCATTGTTTTCAGAAAATATTGATTTTATATCTAAAGATAGGACATTAGATAAGGAAAAAACACCATGGTAATTTGGTAATATGCATCAAAAACTTGAAAAATACATATGCCTTGGGATGCCTGGGTGGCTCAGTCAGTTAAAGCATCTGATTTCAGCTCAGGTCATAATCTTATGGTTCGTGGGTTCGAGCCCCATACCGGGCTCTGTGCTCACAGCTAGCTCAGAGTCTGGAGCCTGCTTCAGATTCTGTGTCTCCCTCTCTCTCTGACCCTCCCCTGCTCACGCTGTCTGTCTGTCTGTCTGTCTGTCTCTCTCTCTCTCTCTCTCAGAAATAAATAAAAAACATTTTAAAAATTTTTGAAAAAAATACATATGCCTTTATATCCAGTCATTTTACCAGTAGTCAGTTATCTTAATGCAATAATAAAAGACAACTATACATTTATAAACAAAATAATTCTTTGGAGGGGCACCTGACTGGCTCAGTCAGTGGAGCATGCAACTCTTGATCTCAGACTTGTGAGTTTGAGCCTCATGTTGGACATAGATATTACTTTTAAAAAAGTTCTTTTTAGGGGTGTCTGGGTGGCTCAGTTGGTTGAGCATCTGACTTTGGCTAATGTCATGATCTCACATTTCATGCGTTCATCTGTGCTGACAGCTCAGAGCCTGGAGCCTGCTTCAGATTCTGTGTCTCTGTCTCTCCCTCCCCCTCACCCTTCTCATGCTGTCTCTCTCTCTCTCTCTCTAAATTAAATAGACATTAAACAATTTTTTAAAATTCTTTTTAAAGATTTTACCAGTGTATGCTCCCCCTATCTGGATATTAGTGTCTCTTCCATCATCATGTACCCCATTCCCAGCCATCTCACTTCACTTTATTATCTTCTTGCAGCACCTAATTACACTTTAGTCAACTTCTATTCACATTCCCTGAAGTCCTGTTTAAACCAAGACATTCTGGGGCGCCTGGGTGGCTCAGTCGGTTAAGCCAACTTTGGCTTGGGTCATGATCTCACGGTTTGTGGGTTCAAGCCCCTCGTTGGGCTCTGTGCTGACAGCTCAGAGCCTGGAGCCTGCTTCAGATTCTGTGTCCCCTCTCTTCTCTCTCCACTGCTCCCCTGCTTGTACTCTGTGTCTGTCTCTCTCTCAAAAGTAATTAAATGTTAAAAAAAAAAAAAAAAGCAAGACATTTTTGTAAGTCAGACAATTGTACATATATTGATAAGAGAAGTTTGGGGAATATACAAAGGTAGGAGATTTGCTGGCGTGTTGAGGTACAGGATCTCACTGTTAGTGGCTCAAGGCTGCAGAAATTTGAGGAGGAGAAAAATCATGGCTGAAATCTACATATGCTATAATAATCAAAATATATAGGCTTAAGTGTGAATTCACTGTTTTATTGTGTCTCCTTTACAGGAATGACTGGATTCGAGTTGGCCTCTGCTATCCATCAAACACGAGTTTTCAGGTTACCTTTGGCTTTTTACAGCGCCATAATGGCTCACTGTCCAAAATGGACGAATATGAGCCTGTGCACTCTCTGGAGGAATTGCAGAGAAAGCAGTCTGAGAGGAAATTCTATTTTGACTCCAGCACGGGGTAATTCAGCCCAACCAGTGAATGAGAATTACTGCTATTTCCCTTTAATGGTGAAATTACTAGTTCTTCAGCCTAAACTAAGAATAGGTTGTGATGTGACAGCTGTTTAGAAAAGCAGCTGATGTGGGTAATTCTCTGCTCATCGCTATTAGAGGGTTAGAGACGTAGAATGCCTCATAATTATAGTCGGCAGCAGGAATCAAATGAAGATGTTTGCCATATACCTATTAAGGCAATTTAGAGAGAGAAATGATCCTTGTCAATAAAGAATCAGTAGGCCCAATTGAAAATCAAAATAATTTTTTTTCTGTCACAGCCCTTCAGATGATTATTTACATGTGATCTAGTTCATATTTCGGCAAAAGCTCTTTTCTTCCATTAAGGTGATCTCTCAAGTTGACCTTGAGTTTACGAAAAACAAAAACCACTGTATAACCATGGCATATTTGCTTTCAACTCTCTCTAGGCTACATCTTTCCACTTTTTAATTCTAATCCTGTTCACCTGGGGTCCTGTTGGCTTGGTCTGCTTTTATCCAGTTACAGTCTCTCAGCCTTTGGGTTATGGTAGGCTCGATCTCTGTACTCTTACAGTAAGCAGCATGCTCCTTCAGCATCCATTCCTTGAGCTGACATTCCTAGCACGTGCCATCATCTAAGTGCTGTAAAGATACTAATGCAAATAAGGCTCATCTCTTCCGCAAATTCACAGGCCATTGAAGGATGTGGGCATGCCAAGCAAGTAATTGGAGAGCTAGAGGATTATATGCTGTAAACCCTGTAGTGGGATACTCAGTGTGCCTTTTGAGGTAACCCAGAAGCTCAGTCTAGGATGACCAGTCATGGGGCTGACTCCTGAGGCCCCAGTAGGAGGAGGTGAAAAAAGAGAGGGGTAAGGTGTCCCCAGCTAGGAGCAGTGTGGTTAGATGCATGGAGGCATGGAAGAACGTGGCATGGCATGTTTGGGGAAAGACAGGTTCAGAATGGGGAGAAGGGTGGCCAGTCTGATAGGGGAATGAGGTTGGGTTTTAGTCAAGAATCTTGGTAGTTTCTGAATAAGATGCAGCTCATTTGCCCTCCAGGGCCCCTCCAGCAGCCAGTGTGACCAGCTTAAGTCTTCCCTTACCATAATTGGTCTCTGACTTTCCATTTCTAATCAGTCTTAAAACCACCTACTTGGACTTTTCTTCTACAGATGACAGAAATTCCACATTCCCCATTGATTTTCCACAAAAGTAAATGGAACACCCAGATTTGTGAGGATGGTCTGGAGATCACAAATTCATGATTAGCTGGGAAATATTTTGTTCAGCTGGGTATTTTTGTTTGTTTGTTTGTTTTAATTTGCATCCAAGTTAGCATATAGTGCAACAGTGATTTCAGGAGTAGATTCCTTAATGCCCCTTATCCATGTAGCCCAGCCCCCTCCCACAACCTCTTCAGCAACCCTTTGTTTGTTCTCTATCTTTAACAGTCTCTTACGTTTTGTCCCCCTCCCTGTTTTTATATTATTTTTGCTTCCCTTCCCTTATGTTCATTTGTTTTATATCTTAAAGTCCTCGTATGAGTGAAGTCATATGATATTTGTCTTTCTCTGCCTGACTAATTTCTCTTAGCATAATACCCTCTAGTTCCATCCACGTTGTTGCAAATGACAAGATTTCATTCTTTTTGATTGCCAGGTTATACTCCATTGTGTATATATGCCGCATCTTCTTTATGAATTGATCTATCGGTGGACATTTGGGCTCTTTCCATACTTTTGCTAGTGTCGATAGCACTGCCATAAACATTGGGGTGCATGTGCCCCTTTGAAACAGCACACCTGTATCCCTTGGATAAATACCTAGTAGTGCAATTGCTGGGCCATAGGGTAGTTCTATTTTTAATTTTTTGAGGAGCCTCCATACTGTTTTCCAGAGTGGCTGCGCCAGTTTGCATTCCCACCAGCAGTGCAAAAGAGAGCCTGTTTCTCTGCATCCTTGCCAACATCTATTGTTGCCTGAGTTGTTAATGTTTGCCTTCTGACAGGTGTGAGGTGGTTTCTCACTGTGGTTTTGACAGGTATTTCCCTGATGATGAGTGATGTTGAGCATTTTTTCATGTGTCAGTTGACCATCTGGATGTCTTCTTTCGAGAGGTGTCTGTTCATGTCTTTTCTCCATTTCTTCATTTGATTATTTGCTTTTTGGGTGTTGAGTTTGATAAGTTCTTTATAGATTTTGGATACTAACCCTTTATCTGACATGTCATTTGCAAATATCTTCTCTCATTCCATCAGTTGCTTTTTAGCTTTGCTGATTGTCTCCTTCATTGTGCAGAAGCTTTTTATTTACATGAGGTCCCAATAGTTCATTTCTGGTTATGTTTCCCTTGCCTCCAGAGGAGTGTTGAGTAGGAAGTTGCTGTGGCCAAGGTCAAAGAGGTTTTTGCCTGCTTTCTCCTCTAGGATTTTGATGGCTTCCTGTCATACGTTTAGGTCTTTCATCTGTTCTGAGTTTATTTGTGTGTGTGGTGTAAGAAAGGGGTCCAGGTTCATTCTTCTGCATGTTGCTGTCCAGTTTTCCCAGCCCCATTTTCTGAAGAGACTGTCTTTATTTCACTGGATATTCTTTCCTGCTTTGTCAAAGATTAGTTGGTCAGTCGTTTGGGGGTCCATTTCTGGGTTCTCTATTCTGTCCCATTGATCCGAGTGTCTGTTTTTGTGCCGGTACCATACTGTCTTGATAATAGCTTTGTAATACAGCTTGAAGTCTGGGACTGTAATGCCTCCTGCTTTGGGTTTCTTTTTTCAAGACTGCTTTGGCTATTCGGGATCTTTTCTGGTTCCATACATATTTTAGGATTGTTTGTTCTAACTCTGTGAAGAACGCTGGTGTTATTTGGATAGGGATTTCCTAACTGGGTATTTTTATAATCCTTCAGCCTCCGAAGTTCTCATTCTTTTTAATTCTATTCATTATGACAATTTTTAATTCTCTATCAAAAAGCCCTGGCCTTATTAGGCTGCTTTCATTCCTTATGTATATATGTTAAAAAGTATTGATGTTTGGACAATGGCTGATTTTTACCTCAGAATCGCAACTTTTCATTGTTCACTGACTTCCTATTAAAATATGAGTTCTTAGGGGTGCCTGGGTGGCTTGGTCGGTTGGGCGTCCGACTTTCGCTTGGGCCATGATCTCGCGGTTCGTGGGTTCGGGCCCCGCGTCGGGCTCTGTGCTGGCTGCCAGCTCGGAGCCTGGAGCCTGTTTCGGTCTGTGACTCCCTCTCTCTCTGACCCTCCCCTGCTCACGCTGTCTCTCTCTCTCTCGTAGAAATAAATAAAAATATATAAAAAAATAAAATAAAATAAAATATGAGTTCTTAATCTCTAGTAATCAATCACATTTGATCAAATGCTTTACAGTCTCCCTTTGGTTCGGAAACACTAGTTCTGCTGACAGATGTTGGACTGTTGCCTGGAAGTGACTTTTCCATTCATCTGGGCAGCTGGAGGATCATTCAGAGTGGGCGTGACTATTCATCTCACTTGATTTTGGCCAAAGTACAGACAGAAGGACCTCAGGCCCATCTGCTCTTAGTAAACATCACAGGAACTGATGTGAGACCATATCTTGGCCTCAGCCAAGCAAGTCACGGTTGCTATTTTTATTATTTCAATTTTATGCCTTAAACCAAAATGATTTAGAAACCAAAAAAGAATAAACTGCGCTAATTTACGAAATCCTAAATTCAAGGCAAGCCTAAAAGTTTCCAAGGAATTTTTGAACCAAACCAAAGGCCATCCTCCCAAATTACCCATCAAACTAATTCAATCCAGAAATTAACTTTGATATGTTCCAGAATGACTGAACTGGGTTATCAAAATATTTTCTGAAAGTAGTATTTACATTTGCCTTAGGACCGTAGGAGGATAGAAAGGAAAGAGGAAACAACTTTATTACTTTTGTAATTTATTTTCTTTTAAGGAAAAGTCACTTTATAAGAGGACTATCCCTTTAGACCGTGAGCTGATTTGAGGGATTTTTGTCAGTTTGTGAGATTCAGTCTAACACCCTATGGATTGGTTTGTGTTCTGCGCAGGTTACTATTTTTGTATCTCAAAGCCAAAAGCCACAGGGATGGCCACAGTTACTGTTCATCTCAGGGATGCGAAAGAGTCAAGATCCAGGCAGCAACAGACTCAAAAGACATCAGTAACTGCATGGCCAAGGCATATCCCCAGTATTACAAGAAGCCCTCAGCTCTCAAGCGCATGCCGTCCATGCTCACCGGGCTTTGTCAAGGCTGTGGGACCCGCCAGGTAAACAAGGGAGAAAAGTGGGCTGTGCGTTGGGAGAAAGAATGAAAGGTTTATTGTTGTTGTTGTTGTTTTGCAGTGGCCACATTTTTCTTTGAAACATCTGTTTTGGGAAGTTAGAAATATTACGTGGTTTCTCCTGAATTGTGGCCCATTCTAGAATGTGATGCTTATAAGAAGCAGACTAGTCCAAAGTCATAATAAAAATATCTTATCCCTGTGATATATCAGTTTATCCTGAACGACTGTAGAATTTTTGGTTCTCATCTTCCCCCCCCCCCCACAGGTGTGATTCTGTTACAGTATTGCAGTGGGTTTACATGTCAACGATGGAGAAAATTACATCATTTTATTGATGACTGTAAAATTTCTCTTCCGAAAATTCAGTTCATATGAAAATTGTTTCCTTTTTTTCCAAGGTTGGAAGCTGTTAATTTCAAAGTGTGTGCTATTATATTTACCTGTAATTAAAAGTACAAACTAACTTTGGCTAGAAGTAAAATGCTTTTCCTGACATATTCTTAATTACAAGGTCTCTCTCTGGATCTTAAGAAAACATGACATTGAAAGTCAGTCCCAAATATGACCTCAGATTGGGCATGGGGTTTCCAAAGGAAGTCAGACCAATCCATGTGAAAAAGAAGTATAGAGTTAATACTGCTCTAATTAATAGTTAACCTTTACACAAACAAATATGGGTTAAGGGAAATGGTTCTCAAGGTGGGGTCCCCAGACTGTCAGCATCAGCATCACCTGGGAACTTGTGAAATATTAGAATTCTTGGTCCCACACCAATGCTACTGAATCAGAAAGTTTTCTCAATTGTATTTGCTGTTGGTGATAGTAAGAGCAGGGATTTATTCTTCCTATTATAATATATGGTAAGTATATTTTCAATGACAGCTCACTATCACACTTTCAGTGTTTCATACCCCTGTGCCACTTCTTAGTCTCCAACTCAGTTGAAGCCAACCCACCATACTACCAACCCCCCAATCAACCCACCCACCAACCAACTCACCAATCTACCAACCAACCCACCCACCAACCAACTAACCTACCAACCAACTCACCAATCAACCAACCAATCCACCAACCAACCGACCAGCCAACCCACTAACCAACTACCAACCAACCATGAAGAAGTTCGTATCGATCCTTGCCTGTCCCATGTAATGTCTTGACCGCTAAAGTGGCATTTTGTGGGAAAGTAAATTCTCCAGCCCAATTCTCAAGCTGAATTTGTTAAGAAAGTCCTTCATTACTGAAAAGATTACATAATTTATAATAATAACTGCAACATTATAATTTTTAAAAATAATCATCATTGGAAATAGCCTGTCTTGTTAAATGGTTCCATACATTAATGTTTAGCATTCTTTGGTGTGTGTGTGTGTGTGTGTGTGTCTGTGAGTCTGTGTGCACTTGAAACATTGGTTAGAATTATTTTTTTGAAGATACTAATTATATATATTGGCGCAGTTGCACAGTGCTTGAAGTATTTGGAAACATCACTTTTACTTGGAAATTTGAGGGAATGAGTTTGTTTCGAATATCAAAACAATCACATGTACATTAGGAATAAGTAGGAAGATTCACATGAATTTTTGAATCCAAACCTGAGACTCAAAGAAATGTGGAGCTTCTGAATGTTTAGCATCATGATGACTATTTGCCCTTGTGATGACATTGTTGAATCCTTACCCATTCATAACGGTATATACTTTATTGTGCCCAGTTGCATGGGAGTTAGGCTTGCTTTTGAATGAGAAGAAAGCCTTTAGGGAGGAGGGAGGAGGTGGGATTTGGAGCCTGGGAGTGCTTTTGAGGAGTAGAAGGAAACAGGGAAGGACATTCTTGGGAGGGAGCAGCATCTGCAAAGGCAGAATGGCAGGAAAGGAGGTAAAGCACTAGGAGAAGCAGAGTTGCTGCACCGTGTGTGGAATGTGCGAGAACAGTGGGGTTAGGGGCCTGTACATGAGGTGTGGCTTGATTTATGGGACACATTGCGAGTCCTGTAGAAGAGTTTAGCCTGGTGATGTGGAACCTACTGAAAGGTTTTGAACAGGGTAATCCTTGTCATCTGTACTTCTCTTAGTTCTTCAGTGACTCAGTCCCTATTTAAGGTAACTGGTCTGAAAAGGACCTTTAAAAAGATTTGTGGCTATTGTTGACATAAAATGTTTGTAAGTGTAAAGTACATTTACTTAGTCATTTGCCGAATTGATTTTATTAATAAGATTACAATTATTTGAGACTGGGATTATTCCCGAAAATGAGGAACACACACTTCTTGTATTAAGTTTGTATCAAAGGAGGAAAATTCTAGGCCATGCGATATGTACAAACAGTTCACAAGGGGGAAACAAACACCACTGGGTTTGATATAATTGAGTTTATTTTGAGGCCCTTTTGAAAGAAGATGCAGTTGACATAAATGTGGAACTGCTTCCCTGTGTAGGTGGTGTTTACCAGTGATCCTCATAAAAGCTACCTCCCCGTGCAATTCCATTCACCCAGTAAAGCAGAGACTCAGCGTGGAGACCTGACTGTGATCTCTGTAAGTACCATCCTGCCTCAGCTTCTCACTTTTATGTTTCATCCCAGTGACACAAATCGTCTCTGGCAATAGTCCCTGGCAATGTAATAAAGGTATATATACTCCTAAACATGTGCATTTTTAAATAAGTTAAACTCATTAACAAATCTTTTTTTTTTTTTTCTCCCTCAGTAGATTGTCTTTACTGATTACTTTTAGGTGAATGTCAAAATTTGTTCACAAAGTATGAGTTGTCTGTTCTAGGCGAGTTTATGGAAGTAAAGGCCTGAACCTCATCACCAACACTTAGAATCGAGGCTATGAGCCAAGTTCACCAGAGGTTACCAGCTGTTGGCATGAGATCTGTGCCACTGTCGTAGATACTCTTAGGGTAGCAGGTGTCCAGCCATCTTAAGTGATGTCCAGCCTGGGCCTGGTCCCCGTTTCACGTGGTCACTTTAAAGACTCCCACCCCCTTTTTTTAGGTTTTGTAATTGAAGTATAGCTGAAATACAATATTATATTAATTCCAGGCATACCAGGCACAACATCTGTGTCCATTATAAAATGCTCACCATGGTAAGTACAGTTACCACCTGACGCCGTATGAAGTTATTATAGTGTTAGTGACTCTATTCCCTATGCTGTACTTTTCCTCCCTGCGATTTATTTATTTTGTAACTGGAATTTTGTACCTCTTAATCTCCTTCACCTGCTTGACCCATCCTCCAACCACAGGAGCTCAGTTTTTCAAAGTGGTAGGCAATACAATCACAAATTCACATGTACGTGGACACAATTCTACCTTACTCTTTTTTTTCTTTCCCAATTTTTAAATTGTGTTAAAGTATAGATAACATAAAATTCATCATCTTAACTGTTTTTTAGGGTTGTTTTTTAAATTTATTTATTTATTTTGAGAGAGAGAATCCCAAGCTGTTGGTGCAGAGACCAACATGGGGTTCGATCCTACAAGCCGTGAAATCATGTCAGACATTTAACCTACTGAGCCACCCAGACGACCCAATCATCTTAACTGTTTTTAAGCATACAGTTCAGTCGCATGAAGTACATTCATACTGTTGTGCAAGTATCACCACCATCCATTTCCAGGGCTGAACTCTGAATTAAGAACCTTTGAACAACTCTGAATTAGGAATATCCCTACTGGGGCGCCTGGGTGGCTCAGTTGGTTGAGTGTCCGACCTCAGCTCAGGTCATGATCTCAAATTTGTGGCTTCAGGCCCTGCATCAGGCTGTGTACTGACAGCTCAGAGCCTGGAGCCTGCTTCAGATTCTGTGTCTTCCTCTCTCTCTGCCCCTCCCCTGCTCATGACCTGTCTGTCTGTCTCTCTCTCAAAAATAATTAAACATTAAAAAAATAAAACAAGAATATCCCTACTTAAGAAGGGAGGGTGAGATGAGGTGTTCTTGATCCACAGGCTTATAGTTTCAATTGATTAAGATGCATAAACTCTCGGGGTGCCTGGATGGCTCAGTTGGTTAACCCTCCGACTTCAGCTGACATCATGATCTCACGGTTCATGGGTTCGAGCCCCACATTAGGCTCTGTGCTGACAGCTAGCTCAGAGCCTGGAGCCTGTTTCGGATTCTGTATTTCCCTCTCTCTCTGATCCTCCCCTGCTCATGCTATCTCTGTCTCTCTCTCAAAAATAAGTAAAACATTAAAAACATTATTGTACAACATTGTGTCTGCAGTCAACAATTATGTATTGTTCACTTAAAATTTGTTAAGATGAATCTCATGACCACACACAAAAATTAAAAATAAATAAACAGAGAAGATTTCTATTTAAAGGTAGCCCAAAGATGTCCCAACTATATATTTACGTCTATACTCCTGTGTTAGCAACTGTTTGGTTTGTGGTATGTTCAGGATGTAAATTTTTTTGGCATGAAATTTGTCAGCTCAGCATCTCAGTGCCTTCGGCTGCCTGGAGAGCCTGATCCCAGCTGGCTGGCATGGTGTCTGGTGGGAGTCAGTTGTGTAAAGGAAGCAAGTGGGTGCTGAGTCTCCCTGCTCTATTTACTTCACTAAATAATTTAAGAAAATAATGCTATGCTCAGAAAATCTCAGGCAGGCTCCGCTCCAGGGTCTAAGGACTTTTTTTTTAAGTTTTATTTTTATTTTGAAAGAGCGAGAAAGTATGAGTGTGGGAGGGACAGAGAGAAAGGGAGAGGGAGAGAATCCCAAGCAGGCACCACACTGTCAGTGCAGAGCCCGATGCAGGGCTTGAACTCACGAACCGTGAGACCATGACCTGAGCCAAAACCAAGAGTCAGATGCTTTACTGACTGAACCACCCAGGTGCCCTGTGAAGACATTTTTTAAAACTCCATTGCTGCACACTGGGTGCTTGGGACCCCCAAGAAGTCAGAGAACATTGCATTTTGTCATATTTACCTCCAATGCTTTCCCCATGCAAAATATGAAAAGTTTTCACTAGGATATGGCATTGGTTTAGCCTGTATGGAAACTGTTGTGTATTTTTTAAGCAGTGGGTTTTGGGGGATTCTTTTGAAGAGGAGAGTTTAAGTGTGTTGAGGATCATTATAACTTTTTTCTCAGGTATATCTCAATTTTATGTATTCTGAGTTTTAAAAACAAGTATTAACGATACTTTACCTCAAGGATTTTCCAGAATTATTCTCTGGACTGGAGCAATATAAACATAGCTAAAGGTCAGTTCGATTCCTATGAGACCAGTAGTGGTTAGAAATACAATTTAAATATAGTTTCCCCAAACAATTACAGGACTTCGTGGTGATAGCATTTCTCCCTTGTTAGCCTTTAGCATAATTTATAATTTTCCACAATGTATTTCTTTATTTTTTAAGGAAACCTTTTTTTAAAAAGTTTTTATTTATTTAAGTCATCCCTACACCCGATTCAGGGCTTGAACTCACAACCCCAAGATTAAGAGCCACACACTCATCCGACTGAGCCAGCCTAGTGCCCCAATTTTACACATTTTAAGTAGGAACAGTGCCTAGGACTTAAATTAGTGTTGAATCATTTTTTAGTCTGGTGAGGGATTTTTTCCCTTTTTTTGGCTGATGAATTAATGATATTTGGATGTGTCTGGCATTCCTTTTTCTTAAAGAGGTCTCAAACCGCTAATTTCCTTGAAAGAGGACTACTGGAAACTTCAGCTCACAATAGTCGTGAACAAAATCTATTAATACCTTGTGGCTTAAATCTGGGTGAAATGACCACTTTTCCATTTTGATTTTACAGGAGAGTTATGGATGGAACAAAGGAGATGTGGCCATCTGGCTCCTCTCCTGTTCCAAATCTAAACTCGCATGGGGGGAGGGGGTTACGTAAGGGGTAAGGCATGATATTTTTTTTCTGAACCAGTATGACAATAAATGAGCTATCAGAGCTGCAGTACAGAGGCTCTCAGCTGATCGCTCACTGAGTTTGCAAGCTTTGGCCCCAGTGAGAGAATGTGTGCAAGAATGAAACCCTTAATTGTGCAGAGAGAGTCATGCCGCTCAACTGAGTGCCTCAATCGAGATGCCTTTCTCGAGCATCCTATCCAAACAGTAAAGACCAATCAAGGCGCAGTCTATGAGAACATGGCTTCATTTCACATGTTGGCAGAGGAAGAGTAAATGCATTGTGCAGCTCGAATCCTGGAACTATAATTTGATTCATGAGTTAAGAAAACAGAGGGAAGGGCTAGAGAGATGAGCCATCTTGGAGATATGAAATGGCGGTGACAGCGGAAGACATTTTTCTGTTCTCAGGTCAATGGCACCGACTTTACCATCCAAAATCCGGGTGTTCTGCTCCTCGCTGTGGATGCCTGCAGCGTTCCGTTCCGCTTAACGGCAAAGAAGGTTTTCTCTCTTGCTGATGTCAGTCGCGTGGAAGGGTATTTGAGAACAAACATCCCTCGAAGGTAGGTGAAGCTTGCTCTATAAGAGGGACAAGCCACCTTGAACAGATGACACCCAGTTAACTCTGAGCTTTCGTTTTGTCTTTCCACCCTTTTCCTCTGTGGGCATTTAGGGCCATTGAAAGGTATTCATTCCTTCCTCATCTCAGAGGGACACCCATGTGGTCTAAACTACGTATCATTGATAAGTGAAAGCCAGGCTGTTAGAAGAGTTTGCAAGTGGTGTGCAGGCTCTTTGAAGGGGAATTGCTCTGTATTTTGGAGCTTTACTGTCCCGCTTTTTAGCATTTGGTTGAT
Source organism: Hyaena hyaena (assembly GCF_003009895.1). Taxonomy (NCBI): domain Eukaryota; kingdom Metazoa; phylum Chordata; class Mammalia; order Carnivora; family Hyaenidae; genus Hyaena; species Hyaena hyaena. Next base: position 1,975,133 of record NW_024080828.1, read on the forward strand.
CTGCTTTGCACCTAACTCACTCAGAAGGTTCATTACTGATGTAAGCAATTTTATAGATAATTTTGCCTTTGTGGCCATCTGTCCCACTGATAAGCCCCCCGATGGCATTGTGCTGTGAATTCATCCCTTGGCTCACATGGAAGTGACTGGAAAGGAGTCAACTGATTTTTAAGCGGTTGAGTATCTGGTCTCTCTTTTGAGAGCCCTGGTCTGATTGCTTTTGTTTTGTTGGACTTTGAAGAAGCAGGCACATGAGCAAAACCTTCCTTTTGGGGACTGATTGGTTAGACCCTGCCTAGAGGCAAGGAGATGAATTCAGCTTCCTTTCTGCCTTCCTTGGTTGTGCTGTAGACATTGATTTACATGTGGACCTTCATTTAATGAAGTAACTAAGGGAGGGACCTAAGCTTCCTAGGGAGTAAAGTCCTGTCTAGTTTTTGGACACATCTTCATTATCTGATGACTTACGCTCTTTACACTTTATAAAGCCCAGGTCTCAGTCCCACAAAGTCATTGGATTATTTGAGTGTAATATTCAATGTGCATGTATAGCCCTATCTTCTGCTTTAGGATACTTGTAGGATACTGATTCCAAGGCCTCAATTTTCTTCAAGGATTTACAGTTTTTCACAATGGTGGAAACACAGGTACTCAGTCCATCTAAAACAATCCAGAGCATACCTCTCACCACAGATATGTAGGGTTACATGGTACCCTATAGATTTAAGAGTTAAAACCAACTCATTAAAAACTTACCAGGTTGTTTCTAGAAAGGGGACAGAAGGAAGGCTTTTAAGATCTGGGTAGTGCTCTGCTCTTCATCTGGGCTAGTACCCTAAGTATGTTTAGTGGGCAGGAAGTTCAGTGCACTCTACGCTTGGTAATACTTTTCTGTCTGTGTGTTGTATCTTAACAAAGTGTTAAGAGGTTATGGAGCAACTGGCAGTGACTCCTAGAGAGATTATGCATGTATTGAGGTGGGGGGTGGGGGGGGCCATTGGGGACCTGTAAGTGATCTCATGGGACTATCCTGAAGAGGGTGAGGCCTGTAGAGTTTGCTGTGGTCAGACCTCTGTTCTGACTGAATGCTCACCACTGCTTTAGAATGACTTCAACACAGAATCAAAACCAACTTAAAACTTCTGAATCTTAATAAAACATGTCAGGACCCCCATTAAGAAAATGAATACTAGGGGCGCCTGGGTGGCTCAGCCGGTTAAGTGTCCGACTTCGGCTCAGGTCACGATCTCACGGTTCGTGGGTTCGAGCCCCACGTCGGGCTTCGTGCTGACAGCTAGCTCAGAGCCTGGAGCCTGCTTCCGATTCTGTGTCTCCCTCTCTCTCTGACCCTCCCCTGCTCACGCTGCCTGTCTCTTTCTCAGAAATAAATAAAACATTTTTAAAAATTTTTTTAAAAAAAAGAAAGAAAATGAATACTAACGGATATATACAAGTTGAAGAAAAGGATAGATTTTCCCTTTTTCTGGAGGAAAAATTAATACTGTAAAGATGTCAATCTACCTATATAAATTTAACACATTTCCAGTAGTGTCCTGATAGGTTACTTTTCTATTATCCTTGACAGTTGGTACTGAAGTTCATCTGGAAGAATAAATGTGGGAGAGTAATAAACTATTTGTAGACAACTTAAAATAATACAGGGGGCTTATTTTTAGAAGATATTAAAATATATCATGAGCCATAGTAATTAAGCCAGCATAGAATTGGCAGAGGAGAGATCAGGAGTGGAGAAATTCCACAAAGAGATCTAAGTATATATGTTGATTTGCTACATAACAAACATGGCGATTCAAACCATGGGGCACAGATTTTATTCCTTTTTGGAATTGATGTTTATTCATTTATTTAATGAGTAGATAATAGGACTTAAATAGATACGTAGAGTATCTGAAACAAATAAAACTGACCTCCCCTGTTCGTTTATTCCATAAAAGAGCTGAGTCACAATTCCTTCACTGGGTCAACTGGCCCAAATGACCTTTGCCTTCCTCATCCTGGGAGACACCTTGAAATAGCAACATGCGTTCTGGGTGGGGGAGGGGAGCCAGAACTTGTAACCCCAGGGATGTGAAAAGTATCTGGGTTTTTTTCCTGTTTGTTTTGAGTTCTACTTTTATCTAGCGTATCTACCGTGTAGTCGGTTCAGAAAGGTCCTCAATTAACACATGCCGATTCACTGAAATTCCCTCCAATGTTCTTTTACGTGCAGGTCAATTGTTCTGTTGAGCACAAGAGGAGAAATAAAGCATTTGAATATTTCAGAATCTTTAGTACCTCTGGGATTAGCCAAGCCAGCTCATCTTTATAACAAAGGTTTGTGTTTGTGTTTTTCTATGGAGTTCTTATGAGTCCAGCCACAGGAGCATTTTTATGGTGGACTGTGGCCCCCAGATCATTTCATGGGCTTATTTTGCTGGAGTGGGCATCGTTAAAAGATAATCTTTAAATAAGGAAACGTTATTAGAGGAAGTGTTTGGGGATGTGGTTTGTTATTTGGGGCAGGAGGTGGGTGGTAAGAGTTCAGTGGCTGACGTAAGGAAGGGTAGTGTTTTTGTGTTTATTGCCGCCTCTGTTTTGCTCACCTCCGACTCACCTCCCGCATTGTCTTGCCTGGAACTAGTAGATGTACAAATGGCCTTTTTTTTTTTTTTTTTTTTTTTTTTTTAAGGGAGTACCATATTTTTGGGATTCAGCGGAAACTTTAAACCATCATGGGCTAAGCTATTCACCAGTCCTGCTGGCCAGGGCCTCGGGCTGCTTGAACAATTCATACCTTTGCAGCTGGATGAATACGGTTGTCACAGAGCCAGCGCTGTCCGCAGAAGAGATCTGGAACTGTTGATGCAGACTTCAAAAGCACATTAGAGACTCGCTGTAACTTAAGTGCCGGGGGGAAAAAATGTGAACTAACTTATTTAATTTATGGCATTTTTAAAATGACACTGTTAACCGAACGGAACCATTTTCCTGTTTGATCCAGAAAGGGGACAAGGGGGTTTAAAGCGATCGCTTAAATACCAGCTCGCGCACCTTCGAGTTGTACAAAGTGTTGAAGAATTTATTTGTATTTGTTAGGCTGGTATGTTCAGAGAGCGGTTCGATTCCTCACCTTCCACTCTGTGTGTTTTAGTGACCGTAAGCAGCGCTTTCCTCTTTGAATCGCGGGATGTCGTGGGATGAGGTGGGGGGCTCCCAGGGTCAGCCCGAGTCCCTGAGTGGACCAGCTCTTGTAGCAACTCAGATACTTGAAGGCTGATGCCCAGCCGTGTCCTTGGCTTTGGGTCCGCAGTTGACCTGGGTGGCCGGCAAGTTCACTGATGCGTTGGGCTCCGGATCCGGGCGCGCGGCCTCTGCAGATTGTATAGGATACTCAACAGAGTTTTCCCCGCGGCAGCTCAGGCCCAGCTCATGCCCTTTTTTGCCTGGGCATGTGCTATTTTTATTCGTTTGTACATGGATTCCTTCCAAGGGTTTAACTTTCAAACAGAAAGGATAGTGGGACAGAAGGGCTTCGGGATCTGACATCCCTTATAATCTGCGCCCATGGGCAAAAATTTGCTCTGCGCCAAGGTCTGAAGTTGTTGGGACCGTATTTGCAGCTTTAATTCCTAACCTGTTTCGACTGTATATTCGTGTTTAAAATGCAGAGCTGAGCTGAATATTCACCTTTTTGTTGTCGTTGTTTAAAGAAGGCCGTTTTCCGGAACTGTAAACCTGCGTCGTTTCACCTTGCACAAAGGAAGTCTGTTCTTGGGGTTGCTCCTCCACCTGGTTTTTGCTGTTGTTTTTTATGTGTGGATTTTTTTTTTAAAGCTCTTCTGCTCCCCACCCTACCAGGAAAACTGCAGAAAGCTTAAGGAGACCCCAAAATATTGCACTCAGGGGGCGAAAAAAGGGAGAGCCTTTTAAGGGTCAGAATCATGGAGGCGATCTTCAGAAACAGTACTCTGTATGGCCTTAGAGGAGTTGGTGACTCACAAATAATTAGGTTGTTAGAGCCAGTTTTTTCAAAAGTGCCGTGATGCCCTCTTTCCCTTCCCACGGCGGGTGTGCGTGTTCTGTCCGTGAGAAGTGCACGTGGTGGAGAGATCGGCCCCACAGCCGGGGCGGTGACCACACAGGAGGAGAGAAGGGTCAAAATGCCTTTACGTTTTCCAAAGCCTGTAACACACGACGTGTATGAAGACATGGCCATGGCGAGATGGTAGGAAGCGTGTTCCGGCCAACTTGGCAATGAGTACAGACACTCTCGTCTTCCTCTGCCGAGAGCAAAGGCTGAGGGCCTGTCCTTTGGTGTCCACGAGAAACTGCAGAGCAGCTCTGTGACTTCTGTTAACTTTACAAAATATGCTACCTCAAAACGCTACCGATAAACCATTCTAACTCTAAGTGCTCTGGCTAAGGGCACAGGTCTTAAAGTTTAAGGCTATTTTTTTTCTTTTGTATATGGATGAATGAGATCTTACCTATTAAATATATTATTGGATCATGGTTCCCGCAGGTGATTAAAGTCTGTTTGTGTGTGTGTTTTTTTATGACTTAAGTATCTCTTGTGTGTGTTTTTTAGAGTTTTGGTTCTTTAAAGATTTGGAGAGGCTATGTAAGTTCCAAGGCACTCAGTTTTTCTGATTTATATGCTAATAATCAGGGCCTAAGTTAAATAAATAAAAATGTGTGTGCATGTATTTTCTATATATTGTGTGTGACTCAATCAATCCGTCATTTCTTTATTCCAGATTACAGCTGTAAAGAAGTTATTGGCAGAGAAGAGAAGGGAAACTGTCCGCCAAGTCGATTTTGAAAGACTAAGCCTCAGAGGGACAGGGATCACACTCTCCCATGCAGAGGTTCTCAACCTTACCTGTGCACTAGAATTGCCTGGGAACTTTAAAAAAGACAAAGGCCTCCCCACCCCCCACCCCCCCTGCCCACATTCAGGTTTAATTGGTGTGGGATGCAGCCTGGGCATTGGAATGTTTTTAAAGCTCCCTGGGTGATTCTAACATGCAGCCAGGTGTAGGACCCACTGCACTAGTATATAATAGGTCCACTGTTCAACTTCGGTCTGTAATTTTTTTGTGACTCAAAATTACATTTATCTATTATTTTTATTTGCTATTCCTATATTACAGAACTCCCAGCCCTAAATAGCGTTTCACTAGTGTCTTCTTTGAATAGAATCTTTTTTTCTTTTAATGTTTTATTTTTGAGAGAGAGAGAGAGAGAGCATGATCAGGGGAGGGTCAGAGAGAGAGGGAGACATAGAATCGGAAGACAGACTCTAGGCTCTGAGCTGTCAGCACAGAGCCCGACGCGGGGCTCGAACCCACGAACTGTGAGAACATGACGTGAGCCAAGGTCGGATGCTTAACTGACTGAGCCCCCCAGGCGCCCCTAGAATCTTAAATATGGTTTGAAGTCCTCAATCGCCTCAGATTGTTAAATTGGTCATCTAAACTGACAAATACATTCCTGGCAACGGGAAGCTAGCGATCCGTTGTAATTTCTATGGAGAAAATAGATTTTAAGGTGATTTATAAGTTCGTAGGCGTTTTCCACCGGGTGAGGCGGTTGGCTGAGCTCCAGCAATTCCACAGATCAGCCAGCTGATGAGAAACACAGGGCCTTCTCACGTGTCAGCCCGCTTGGGTTTTACGTCTTCGCTGTAAGGTTCCTGCCGCTCCCCCTGAGCCAGCAAGCCACATGTTCGCACAAGCTGGAGCAGGGCTAGGAGATGAAAGGCAGACGCATGGTCGTGCAGATTATGACTCCAAAGCAGCCGCTAAGCTGATGCTCAGATGCGGGGCTGGGGAGGGGGTGCTTTATGACTTCTCTGTTCCCCAGCTTCAGAAAAGAACACATCCTCCTTGCTTTGAGAAGGGGCTGGGCAGTGAGGTGATAGAGGCTTGAATGCTTCAGATAACTAGGTGTTCATTCCTTAGGAGATGAGGTGATGTTTGGGGAAGTCCAGTTGAAAGGCATTTTAATAAGCAGGAATGCACTTAGTGAATTCAAGTGCTTCCCCTCACCCCCACCCCCTTGGCCCTTGTGAGTAAATACATAGATCCCATTGTGACCACGTTTGGTGATTTTGTGATGCTGAGCTGGACCTTACCCTCCAGAATTCTTCTTTGGCTTTTAGATACCTACGAAACCATGTTTAGTAATTTGAGAAATTCCCCTAGAGGCGAAGATTATGAATGGAAGTAATTGGTTAACAGATTTGTGTCATTACTGTTGTCTTAACTTGGTGGTAACCCGGTGTGTGAGAAATGTGAGCAGACGTCCCGGGCTGGAGCGAATTTTCAACCAAAGGTCAGGGAGGAAAACAATCAAGCAAAGGCACCCCCAGTCCCTTGCTCACAAATAACAAAATGCTATTTACGTTCTGCTGGACCATTGGGGTCATTTGGGAAGTAGACGGTTTGTTGTTTTTGTTTTTGTTTTACCCATATTTGTTCTCAGTATGAGAGAGAAGCCATAAAAGATGCTAATCAGGCCCTGCCTGGTGTTTGGGAAAGGGCACACACACACACGCACGCGTGCGCGCGCATACACACACACACGTTATTTTTATGTGATAAAAAAATTAGTGAATGATTAACTGAATATCAAGATTTCTAAAAGAGGAACTGTACCCCACAGGGCATCCACAAATATCAGCCACAGGAAGCTGTGAAATGTTCTATCTGAAAATACAGCAGAGAGTCAGAAAACAAGCTCAGAGATTAACTTTTTCAATTTTCCCAAGATGGACAGTGTGATGAGCCTGCAAATGAAAAGTGATCAATGTAAAGCTCATCTTCAGAAGGAGCGCCCGGTGGCTCAGCCAGTTAAGTGTCTGACTCTTGATTTTGGCTCAGGTCATGACCTCACGGGTTCATGAGCTTGAGCCCCATGTCAGTCTCTATGCTGACACCATGGAGCCTGCTTGGGATTCTCTCTCCTCTCTTTCTGCCCCTCACCTGCTTGTGCACGCTCTCTCTCTCTCTCTCAAAATAAATAAACATTTTTAATAAATAAATAAAGTTCATCCTCGGAAAAGCTGAGACTTTATGATCCCAGTTGGCTTCATCAGGGCAAAAGGCCACGTAGGCCACGTGTATCCCCTGTATCAATTCTGAGCTAAGAATGGCTTTTACCTCTTGAACACACCGGAAAAAGTTGAAAGAGGTATTATTTTGTGATGTGTGAAAACTAGGTGAAATTTAAATTTCAGTGTTCATAAATGTAGTCCTCTCACAAGTCAGCCACACTCACTCACTTATCTGTTGACTGGCGTCCATCTTGGGGAGGCACATCTAAGTAGCTGTCATGGAGACTGCATGGTTGCGAAGCTGAAAATGTTTTTTACTGTGTTCCTTTACTGAAAAAGTTTGCTGAGCCTTGATCTTGGTGAAGGCCATACTGCTGTTCATTATTCTGTTCTTGGAATGGTCGTAAGGCTCGAGAATTTTTTAAACGGAACATTAAGGAAAACACTGGCATCAGAATCACCCGAGGTGCTTGATGAAAGTGAAGTATCTCCAACCCCATCTCAGACTGTGGAACTGGCTTCTCTGGGGGTTGGAGCTGGAAACATAATGTTCTAACAAGCTCCTCAGGTATTTCTTATAAAGAGAAGTCTGAGAACTTTTTTGAGAACCCCATATCATGTAGTGAGCTCCCGTTACTTTTCTCCTTTCCGTCAGTAGAGAACACATCTGAACAAATCTGAATGTTGTGGGGTTTTTTTTAACCCCGATCTACATTGTCTTCCCTAGAACTTTCTGTGACTAATGCAAGGCAGATCTGACGCCCACAGCACAGTAGGCAACTGTTGCTGAGGCAAAGGCTTGGAGCCCGTGATAAAATCCTCTCTCCATTGTCTGCAATTCTCATTGTTAGAATTAGTCCTTTGGCTACAGTTATTCCTATGATAAAATGCCAGCCATCTTTTGTTTTTGTTTTTGGTTTCTTTGTTGGTTTAAGAAGTTTAAAGGGAAATGTTCGTTTAGCCACAATCAGGCTGCACAGACTCACAAAAACATAGTTTCTTTGCTTTTAGATTGGAACTGTATCCACCCTAGTTATTTCATATCTGTGGAAGCACTGATTGTCAAGTGTGTGTGTTTTTGGGTTTCTTTTTTAAGATAGGGGTGCCTGGGTGGCTCAATCAGTTAATCATCCAACTCTTGGTTTCAACTCAGGTCATGATATTGTGGTTGTGGGATCAAGCCTCCTATCAGGCTCAGTGCGGAATGTGGAGTGTGAAGCATGCTTTGGATTTTCTCTTTCTCACTGCCTTCCCCCACGTGTTCTCTCTCTCCCTTGTTCTCTCTCTTTCTCAAAATAAACTTAAAAAAAAAAAAAGGGCACCTGGGTGGCTCAGTTGGTTGAGTGTCTGACCCTTGATTTCGGCTCAGGTCATGATCAATTTTGCGAGTTGGAGCCCCAAGTTGGGCTCTGCCTTGGCAGCTCGGAGCCTCCTTGGGATTTTCTCTCCCTTTCTCTCTGCCTCTCCCCCATGTGCGTGTGCCTGTGCTCTTTCTCTCTCTCTCTGTCTCTGAAAATAAGCTTTAAAAATAAATAAATGATAGAATGAATTACTCCACACAAGCAATTTGCTTTGTAAGTGAAAGCCTTTTATTTTTATTATTTAAAAAATTTTTTTAATGTTTTTTATTTCTGAGAGAGAGAGAGAGCATGGGCAGGGGAGGATCAGAGAGAGGGGGAGATACAGAATCTGAAGCAGGCTCCAGGCTCTGAGCTGGCTGTCAGCACAGAGCCCGGTGCGGGGCTTGAACCCACGAACCGTGAGATTATGACCTGAGCTGAAATTGGATGCTTAACCGACTGAGCCACCCAGGTGCCCCAAAAGTCTTTTAATACATGAACTTTATGGAGGGTGTGAGAGGCAGTCGGATGGACTTGGGGGATAAAGAAATTGGTCTTTGCTGAGAAACTGGGTGGGACACTCTGGGAGATTGTGGCAGAGTTTCCTTCTGCCTCCTCCCACCAACCCATACTGGTCTTAAGTACCCAGTTCCTGAGAATGGAAGGCTTAGATCAGATAAGCTTCTGATGTGGGAGGAGGTAGGATCTGCACATATCTTGGAAGCACCATTAGCTCCCAATATGGGAGGGGAGAAGAGAGTTCTGACAGGGGAGAGAAAGACCATCCCAAACTTGTTGCCTGCTTCAAAAACGTGCATGTGAACAGTCTCCTAAGGAAAATGGCTCTCTGTGAGTAGTTAGTAGATATGAGACAGTGAAGTGGGTGGATACAGCGGGTGTCCCGGTGACTGTGCTAGGTTTGATGCCAGTTAGGGGTCTTTCACTAGCAGTGTTACTTCACATGGGTTCTTAGTCCTGATCCTCGGCTTTCTCATCTATAAAGTGGGACTACCAATACTTGGGTAAAATTACAAAGGGGAGGGGCGCCTGGGTGGCTTAGTCGGTTAAGCGTCCGACTTTCGCTTAGGTCATGATCTCGCGGTTCGTGGGTTCGAGCCCCGCATCGGGCTCTGTGCTGACTGCCAGCTCAGAGCCTGGAGCCCGTTTCAGTCTGTGACCCCCTCTCTCTCTGACCCTCCCCTGCTCACGCTGCCTCTCTCTCTCCTAGAAATAAATAAAACATTAAAAAAAAAATTACAAAGGGGAGTAAATGAGAGTAGCCATGGTTCCCAAACATGGGTAATCATCAACAATAACAATACCTGGGTGGTTTCATTACCAAAAAAAAAAAAAAAAAAAAAAAAAAAAATGGACTTCCAGACACCTGTGATTTCTTTTTGTTTTAAGTAATCTCTACACTGTATGTGGGGCTTGAACTCACAACCCGGCGATCAAGAGTCAAGTGCACCACCAACGGAGCCAGCCAAGTGTCTCCCCAAACACCTGTGAATTCTAATTTAATAGTTTTTCCAGGGCCAAGGAGTAGGGAATCTGTATATATTAAACTTTGGGGGCACCTCAGTGGCTCAGTCGGTTAGGCGTCTGACTCTTAGTTTCAGCTCAGGTCACAATCTCACGCCTCATGGGTTCAAGCCCCATGTCAGGCTCCACACTGACAGTGCCGAGCCTGCTTGGGATTCTCTCTCCCTCTCTGTCCCTCCCCCGTGCATTCTCTCCCTCTTCCTTTTTTCCAAAATAAATAAATAAACTTAAAAAAGACTTAAAAAAAAATCCTTTGGAGACAATGCCAGATTTGGGAAGCCCTGAGAGGCCCTATGAAAGCCCCTGGCTTAGGTCTAACCCACTTCCTGTACTCAGTTTTTGTTTGTATCTGGAAGACAGGACCTCGGGCTCAGCGACTTGGTTTGGGTGTTCTCATGAGGTTGGCCTTTCTGTCCTTTGCTGCGCCAGCTCAGTAAGTCAGCACACGAGCTGTGTACAGGCTAGAGCTACAAAATGTGGAAAGACGGCTCTGAGATGACATGTGGCTGCACCCTGTCCCCCGGCCAGTGTATGGCGCTTCCTGCTGTCTGTTCTCATGAGGCGGAACTGCAGCTCAGCTCGTAGTTTGTCTCTTCCAGTCCCTTTCGCCATAAACTCACATGGAGTAGAAACAGCTCATTTCTAATTATCGCTCCATCCTTCAACCGCCCACATTTTCACTTTTGCTTCTTAGCAAGCAGGAAAAATGCTGACACACAGTGAAATGGTCAGAGCTTAGGTTTATGTGACAAGCTGAGCGAAGGGCTTGGAAAATGAGCGCTTTTGGCCCTAAGCCTTCCCATGTCTCTGTGCCCCATTCCTTGTTACACCCCCTTGTCACTGCCCTGGGACGCACGGCCCCGCCACACTGGGCAAGACCACAGTCCCAGACCTCTTTGTACCCATCATCTCTGCTCACATATTCCACGCCCAGCTCTCAGGATCCTGACTCCTTGCCAAATGAATTCAAAAACAGATTAGTCCTCACGTCTAAAATTAATTCCTTCTCGGGCAATGATGCCATTTTAATATCAGCCCACAAGTGCTTATGATGCTAAAGGTAATGTGTTGCCGGAAGTTTTGTTTATCTGATTTTGTTGGTTTTTAAAGCAATTTTGGCCTCCTGCATCCTTCACCTATAAATGGGGCTGGTGCCCTCGAAGCCTAGAGAAAGTTACAGATCTGGAAAATCCACAAACCAGGTAATCAGTCACTGGGTGATGGGGTCAAACCCATCTTTGGGAGACCAGTATTTGTATTTGAATAGAATCCCTTCTGGCCATCCTCAGGAAGGTTATGGATGCTGCTGTGATTTTCCTTCTGCTTAAGCAAGGTTCTCAGAACACACAGACGAGATGAGTACTATACCTGGCTCTGAAACATATAATCCTTTCGGATTCCAGGCCCAGGGGGCTTGGCCACAAGAAAGCATATTTTTCCCGACATCCTCCTGGAAGCTGTGCTCTGTGAACACTGGAAAATCCCCTTTGTTTATAGTGTGTTGCATTTCTGTAAATTGCCTTATTTCAATGGCTGAAAGGAAGAGATTGGGTAATTACAGCTTTCCTTTGTTGCAGATTTATATTGAAAACATGTGCCCGCAAGGTTAAGTGAGGATCCAAGTGGATAGATGATACGTTTAAAAAAAAAATTAGAGATCACAAGGATTAGGGGTTTCCTGTACACTTTTATCCAGAGGAAGAAGGTCAATTGCAAATACAAAATTATTATTTTTGGGGGTGAAGGCAGGGTGATTTTATTATATTGGTGATCTATATTTTCTGGCTCTTGTTTCCAGTTCCTTGAAAGGGGATAATTTGTTTATTTCAGTTATGATTTTTTAATGTGATGTTATCTAAAATGATTGGATTCAGAAGCTACTGACAAGTATAATTATTGGATATTTTGGAGAGTCAACTTTGAAATGATCAACTTAATACTTATATTGTTGCTACATATTTGAAGTAATAAGAGGTTCTTTTAGTATTATTTGGCTCTTTATGTGCTCACAGAAGACTAATTATTAAAATGAACCATAAAGGTAACCAATGAAAGGCATAAAGAATATTAAATAGAAATATAGAATGAGATAGAGAAGAATGACCACCCTCTTTTTTTTAAAAAAGCTTTCCATTAACTATTTCTGTACTTAAGTTAGCAAGTCAGAGCCAGTGGAATCTAGCCACTGAATTTCTGAGTTTGCTATTTAAATAAAATAATTTTTTAATGTTTTATTTATTTTTGAATGAGGGAGAGTGTGAGCAGCAGAGATGCAGAGAAAGAGAGGGAGATACAATCCTAAGCAGGCTCCAGGTTCTCCGCTGTCAGCACAAAGCCTGACGTGGCGCTTGAACTCATAAACTGTGAGCTCATGATCTGAGCCAAAGTGAGTAGCTAACTGACTGAGCCACCTAGGCATCTTTGACTTTGCTATTTTAAACAAATGCTGCCCTCTTTGCTACTTTGTGTGTATGTGTGTGTATCTCATATGCCCCAAAATTTATTTTTATTTATTTATTTATTTTAAATAGTTTATTTATTTTTGAGAGAGAGACAGAGACAGCATGAGCAGGGGAGGGTCAGAGAGAGAGGGAGACACAGAATCTGAAGACAGGCTCCAGGCTCTGAGCTAGCTGTCAGCACAGAGCCCGATGCGGGGCTCGAACCCATGGGCCGCGAGATCATGACCTGAGCCGAAGTCGGATGCTTAACCCACTGAGCCACCCAGGTGCCCCTCTTTTTATTTTTTATTATTTTTTAATTTTTTATTAATTTTTAAACTTTACATCCAAGTTAGTTAGCAGTTAGTGCAACAATGATTTCAAGAGTAGATTCCTTAATGCCCCTCACCCACTTAGCCCATCTCCCCTCCTACACCCCCTCCAGCATTCTGTGTCTGTTCTCCATATTTAAGAATCTCTTATGTTTTGTCCCCCTCCCTGCTTTTATATTATTTTTGCTTCCCTTCCCTTATGTTTATCTGTTTTGTATCTTAAAGTCCTCGTATGAGTGAAGTCATATGATATTTGTCTTTCTCTGACTAATTTCGCTTAGCATGATACCTTCTAGTTCCATCCACGTAGTTTCAAATCTATGCCTGAGAATTTATGTTATACTGATGCCATACTACAATCATGAATTAAAAGTCTTTACCACTTTGACCTTGACCTTGATTTTAGTTTTCAATGTTATCTAACTTGTATTTAATTAAAAGTTTTCAATATAATGGGGCACCTGGGGCTCAGTCGGTTAAGTGTCTGACTCTTGGTTTTATCTCAGGTTGTGATCTCATGGCTTGGTGGCTTTGTGAGTTCGAGCCCCACATCTGGCTCTGCACTGACAGTGTGGAGCCTGGTTGGGATTCTCTCTCTCCCTCTCTCTCTGTCCCTCCATCACTTGCGCTGTCTCTGTCTCTCTCAAAATATATAAACTTGAGAAAAAAAAGTCTTCAATATGACAACCTTGAATTTAATTTAGTCTTCAACATTATAACTTTATCTTACTGTTCACAGATACATCACTTTGGTGTATAAAAAAGTATGTTATTATGTTGTTTATTAACAAAAGGTTCTTCACAGTGTTTCATATAATCTAAATTGGTAAATACTGCTTCTATTTGTTTATCCTTAATACACTTGACTAACTTTGTGGTAAGTGACATGAATTTTTATATTAAGGTTAAGCACATTTCTTTGAGACATGGATGTTTTTGGTAATTATACAATTGGGGATTTGGAAAGAGATCCTCCACATGTCAAAAACTCACGTTTTAAAAACAAAATTTGGTTCCTACCCTGTTACAGAAGCTTATCTTGGCAAGGACTACACAGAATATATTACTGGTGTGTACAGTGTTTAAAAAAAAAAGTACTCAGGACTCTTGTTAAAGATGGTAGAGTAGACTTTACTAAAGGGGTTATTACAATGGAGTTTTGTACTAGGAGAGGATGGAGCTCAACTCTTGGAATACAACAAGGTCAAAGCTACGTTTATAGCCAAGGACCAGAGTGGGCATTGGTGGATGGGAAATTACTAACAGGAAACATCACAATAGGGGGATTTTAGTTTTATAGGATTTTTGCCAGGGTGATAAGATACCAAGGGTCGGGATGAGGAATTTGACACAATAGCAAGAGTGGGGGATTTTCCCTAAACTGACACAGCGGGATTCTTGCTAAAACTGGACTAAGTAGGCCAAAAGGCCCCCAAAACACAAGGTCAGGGGCCTAGTCAGAGGAGCCTGACTCATTTTGATCAAGGATAGCATCTTTCTCAGTGGTAGGTAGAGTCTTGCTTTGTGGGCGAAATTAAGTCTACTGTTAATTATCATGGGGAAGTTAGCTACTGAGATATATCCATCTGCTTGGTATGAGTTTCTAAGTTTAGGCAGAAAAACAGTTCAGCCTTTCTCTTTGATTAGACTTCTATGAGATTGCCTTGAAATGGGCTGTAATGGCGAATGTTAGGGTTTCAGGTCCCACGTGGAAAAACAACGGTTATTAAGGAAGGACATCATATTCCATGTTGTGGTTTATTATCTTCTGGGTTCTGCTTTTTCGATTGTTTTCCAAAGCCCAGAATTATCCTTTTTACAGTGAGGTTTATGAGCTATTTCCATCAGAAGCATGGGATTTACTGTTAAAACTGCAGATTCATGGGCTCCATTCTAGATGGATTGAGTTGGAAACTTTTGTTGAAACCCAAAAATCTGCATTTAAATAAGCAGCATAAACAGTGGAATGAACCATAGCCGGTCCCAAAGTAGATTTGTAACAAAGATAGCATTACCATCAGTGGGTAAGGGATAAACTAGTCAATGGTTTTCCATGGAGAAAGATACAGCTGGATTCCTACTAAACACCATGAAGAACAAACTCCATATTAACTAAATGTTTAAGTATGAAAAGTAGAACTATAAAACTTTAAGAGAAAATACAAGAGAATATGATTTTGACATTGGAAGAGAGATATAGATGTTAAATACGTAAGAAATGCAAATCGTAAAAAGAAAGAGAAAGAAAAAAATGTACTAGATTACAATATAAACCATTTTGTATTGAAGCAGGGTGAATGTTGGAAAAACCACAAATTGCCGAATAGAAGCGAGACAAGATTTTATTCACGGCCAGGCCAAACCTGATCTCCTGATCTTAAGGAGAAAAATGCAGAGAATGGCCCCGAACAAAGGTTGTAGTGAGCTTATATGGATTTTAACAGGGCAGAATACGTCATTATTTAGTTAACCAATTACATCTTACAGCATTCCATGGTAACCAATTACATTGTGACACATAGCTGCTAGTTTTTGGCAGAAACATATCATTTCAGAATTCTTTGTCTTCAGAGGTTTTGAAATAACCAATTATAGATAGACATTTGAGAAACCATGGGGTAGTGACTACGTGACAGACCACCTGATGCAGAATGGTAACGAGGTGTTCTGTGACCTTTGCATACAGGGTGTGGTTAACCCGAACAGGGAAGCACAAGCTTGCGAAGTGGATTAACAGAAGCAGAAATAGCATGTTAGTACTTAACCGTGCTTGAGGTCAACCTACAACAGTATGACAAAAGGTATCATAAGCAGGGGCACCTGGGTGGCTCAGTCGGCTAGGTGTCCGACTTCAGCTCAGGTCATGATCTCACAGTTCATGGGTTCGAGCCCCGCGTCGGGCTCTGTGCTGACAGCCAGCCCAGAGCCTGGAGCCTGTTTCAGATTCTGTGTCTTCCTCTCTCTCTGACCCTCCCCTGCTCATGCTGTCTCTCTCTCTCTCTCTCTCTCTCTCTCAGGAATAAATAAAACATTAAAAAAAAAAAAGGTATCATAAGCAAAGCCAAGAGACACACCATCAGCTTGGGTAAGATATTTGTATGGAGCAAAAAAAAAAAAAAAAAAAAGATATTTGTATGGAATATAACCAAAAAAGAATTAGTATCAAAAACATATAAAGATCTTCTCTAGATCATTAATGAAAATAAAAGCCAACCAAAGGAAATATAGGCAAATGTTAATCATATCCAACAAAGAACAGGAAACCTGAGAGGCAAATACATATATGTAAAAGATATCTAACTATGTTTGTATTTAGGAATAGTGCAATTAAAAAGTGAGATACCATTAAAGGGTTAGTGATAGGTAGAGGAAATGAAAACCTTCAGATACACTGTTGGCTGGGAAGTGAGTATAAACACTTTGGAGATCAAATTGGTAGTATCTAATAGCTTAGTATCTAAGCTACCCTAATTATAAATATTCCTATGAATTTTTTTCATGTGTGCAAGAAAACTTGTGGAGATATTTATGGCTGTGTTTATATGAGTAAAAAATCAGAAAAAACATGGATATTCATTAGTGAGGGGTTGCATAAATACATTATAGTATACTCCTAGATTGGACAGTCTATCGCAGTTAAAATGAATGAATTATGTTTAAGTATCAGTGTGAATACATTTAGAAAAGGTAATGCTGGTAGATTTGGGGGAGGAAGAATTTTCTCTTCCTCTTAAGTCCTTCAAACTGGAATAAGAATCAGACTGACATGAGACAGATTAATAGGAGAAAATCAAATTTAATCACACACGTAAAGGGAATCCACACAGACATGGAAATTCAGAAGACAATGAGGGAACGTGTTGCTTCCATGAGCTAAGGAGGGGGATAGGGAGGGGCCTGAGGGTACAAAGGGGAGAAAGACCATTAACAGGAAGGTGAGAGGAGGTATTTGAAAAACAAAGGTTTCCCTGTTAGGTAGATACGTTGTTTCTTAGGTAAAGCGGACTCTCTGTTAAGGGCTTTCTTCCTGGTGTAAGCAGGCAGTTGAGGGGGAGATAAACAGCTTTTCTGGATTCTGCTGGGTTTTGATGGCTTTTAACTCAAAATAACGTTCTTGCCAAAGTGGCCCATCTTGGGGTGACCTGCCCTTGGCCCCTGCATAGACCAGGTACAATACGTAAGTAATGATAGCATCATATTTGTGGATGCAGACATACTGTTGAAGCCCCGTGATCCAATTTCCTTCCACTCTTGCTAACCTTGGAGATTCATTATTTTATATTTAGATATCAGAATGTTGAGGCTAAAAACTCTCTGAATAATCATCTCATCCAATTTTTAAAGATCTTCTAAAATGAACTTTTAATTTTAGAATAGTTTTAGATGGATAGAAACATTGTGAAGATAGTACAGTAAGAGAGTTCCCATACATCGCCACACCTAGTTTTCTGTATCATTAAAAAAATTTTTTATAATGTTTTATTTATTTCTGAGAGAGAAACAGCATGAGCAGGCGGAGGGTCAGAGAAAGAGGGAGATACAGAGTCTGAAACAGCCTCCAGGCTCTGAGCTGTCAGCACAGAGCTCAACACAGGGCTCGAACCCATGAACTGTGAGATCATGACCTGAGCCGAAGTCGGACGCTTAACTGACTGAGCCACCCAGGTGCGTTTTCTGTATAATTAATATTTTCCATTAGTTGGCGCCTATGCTGCAATTAATGAACTAATATTGATATATTAAGTAGAGTCTGTTAGTTTTTAACTAATGTCCCTTATCTGTTCTAGAATCCCATCTAGGATACTATGTAAATGTATTTGTCTTTTCTCCTTAGGCTCTTCTTAATTGTAGCAGTTTCTCAGACTTCCCCCTCCCTGCCTTTTTTAAAGTTTATTTATATTTTATTTTGAGAGAAAGGGGGACAGAGAGAGAGAGAGAGAGCATGCACGTGCACATGCAGGTGGGGAAGGCGGGGGGGGGAGAGAGAGAGAGAGAGAGAGAGAGAGAGAGAGAATCCCAAGCAGGCTCTGCACTGTCAGCACAGAGCCCGATGTGGGGCTTGAACTCATGAACCACAAGATGATGACCTGAGCCAAAACCAAGAGTTGGGCATTTAACCGACTGAGCCACCCAGGTGCTCCTTATTTTTTATTTTTTTTTAATGTTTTACTATTTCTTTAAGGAATCTCTACACCCAATGTGGGGCTTGAACTCATGACTCCAGGATCAAGAGTTGCATGCTCTTCTGACTGAGCCAACCAGATGCCCCCCTGAGGGGTGGGTCTTCTTGGGCTCCTGGATTCCTTGATTCTTGGAGATGGCTACTGTAGATGGAGGGCAAGAGAAACCCTCTGAAGTGCTGGGTCACATGCCAGGGTCCCTGATACCCAGTTGTGATGGGGGTGCTGTAAACAGCCATGGGGACTATCCTTCAGGATGCAGAAAAATGACTTCAGAGTGAAGCTATGGGGAATAAAAAGCAATGATGACTAAAGAAAGCAGTGACACATAGAACATGGTTTTAAAAAGTACCTTCCATAAAATAACAAGCATGACAATATTTGTGTTTGTATTTGGAAACAAGCTGGAAATAAAAATACTTCATGACTTGGAAGTCATTGTTACTGAACTCAACTTGTTCATGCACTTGATGTGCAGTAAGCCAATGGCTGAGACACTGGTTTTGAAGCAAAGAAAGCTTTAGTATCAGAAGGGCAGCCCAAAGAGAAGGCAAGGCAGGGATCATTCTCAAAGCTGTCCTGCCTTCGGGCGCCTGGGTGGCTTAGTTGGTTGGGCGTCCGACTTTCGCTTAGGTCATGATCTCACGGTTCGTGGGTTCGAGCCCCACGTCGGGCTCTGTGCTGGCTGCCAGCTTAGAGCCTGGAGCCTGTTTCAGTCTGTGACTCCCCCTCTCTCTGACCCTCCCCTGCTCACACTGTCTCTCTCTCTCCAAAAAATAAATAAAACATAAAAAAAAAAAAAAAAAAAAGCTGTCCTGCCCTGTTGAGCCCAGGGGCAGCTTATTTATGCTCATGGAAGGAGGTAGATACATGAGTGGAGAGTGATGGATTTCTTGAAACTTTTAAGGTGGGGAGGAACTTGAAATAACCCAGAGGGATGTATTGTTCTGGACAATGAGGCACCGCCATTCAGGGCCTTGTTCTCTCAGGTGCATCAGATAATTAAAGACCAATGATATCGTCCAGTCCTCATTAGGTTTATACAATCAGTGGGTAAACAGGATATAGGGGTGAAAAGGCAAAGCTAATGACTCCGTGTGAAGTTAAGAGGTGCATAAAACGCACTTAATTAGGCGACCAAACAAAACGTGAAGCTAAGTTAATAATGCAACTAACACAACTATAGTTCTGCTTACGCTTTCAAAACAGGTCCGGGAAGCAAGTGTCTGGCTTCATCGTGAAGCAGAGGAAGTCACTGTGTGCCAAGGTCCTTGCCTTTTTCAGCAGAGGAAAAAAAAATGATACTGATTAACATTGACTTTGTCAGCATATTATAAATGTAAGAATGTATGCTGAAAACAAACAAACTTCCAAAGGCATAACTTCCAAACCGGAAAGTAAAAAGAGAGTTTAAAAAACGGGTCTGTTTAATGAGAGCAAAAAGAACAAAAAACAATTAAGAATGAATAGCAAAGAATGAAATATAAAGATGGTAGAAATCAATCCAAATAACATCAATAATGATAAGAGGTGGAGGCAGACTAAACTCACTTTTCTCACATTGAATACAAAAATCTCTCAGTTTGGATCAAAAAGTGAAATTTGTAAGAGGGTAGATCTTAAAAGTTCTCATCATAAGAAAGAAAAGATGTCATTATGTATGGTGACATGTTAACTAGGCTTGTGGCCCTTATTTGGCAGTATTACAAATATCGAATCCTTATGTTGTATACCCGAAACTAATACAATGTTATATGGCGATTATACCTCAATTAACTAAAAAACATAATAATTATGAGCTATTTATAAATACACCTCAAACAAAATGAGATGGAGTGATCAAAATAAAAGGAGAGAAAATGATACATTAACCAAGATATTTGATATAACAATATTAATAGTGAATAACGTTAATACTAATAGAATTCTAATAGGATATTTAGCAAGAAAATGCATAGAGAAGAAAAAGGATAACATAATGATAGGAGGTGGTACTAAGAGACAGAGGAGGGGTGCCTGGCTGGCTCACGTGGAAGAGAATATGACTCTTGCTCTTGGGTGTCATGAGTTTGAGCCCCATGTTGAGGGTAGAATTTACTTAAAAAAAAAAAAAAAGTGAGAGAGGTGCCTGGGTGGCTCAGTAAGTTAAATGTCCAACTCTTGATTTCGGCTCAGGTCATGATCTCACAGTTGTGTAATTGACCCCCTCATCAGGCCCCTCACTCAGTGTAGAGCCTGCTTGGGGTTCCCTCTCTTTCCCCCTCCCTCCCTCTCTCTCTCTCCCTCTCTCTCTTTCTCTGCCCCTTCCCCACTTGCACCCTGTCTCTCTTTCTCAAAATAAATAAATAAAATTTAAAAGAGAGAGAAACAAAGAAGAATATCTACAGACTGATAGATCAAGGAAGCCAAATTAAGGAGTCACCCTGATGAATCATGCAAGTAGGAAATAGACACTCTTTTGTTTTCCAATTCAGGGCCCACGGTTCAGTTTGCTTTACAGCGTAAGCCACATATTTCCTCTATATTTCTTAAGTACATATTTTCAGTTCTCCAAACCACCACACATTCTCTCATCTTTGGGCTTCGCACACGCTTTGTTCTCTACCCAGATCTCTCTCCTCCCCACTCCTGTTTTTGGCTAATGCCTGCTTTGATTTTTTTCCCCCTCCCAGATCTCTATTTAACTGTCATATCCTCTGGGAAATTGTCACCGTGCCAAGGGCTCCCATAGCACCTCATCCTTCTTCCACAGTGGCATGTATAATTTTGTATTGTAATTGCCTATGGCTTCTCTTTCTCCCCCATGACGCAGGCTTTCAAGCACTGGGGCTGAGCTCTTTCCTCTTTCGTAAACTGTGCTCGGCACATGATTTGCTTCTAGAGCGCATAAATCAGTGAAGAAATGAGTTATGTAGGAATGAAACGTGATCACAGGTAGCAGGCTTAATTTTACCTAAGGAGATGACTTCAAAGAGGAAGTGCCCTTTCAGAACAATCTCGGGGAGTGAATGAGGGCAAAGGTTGTTCCCGGTAAAGGGCACAGCACGAACAAATATCCTGAGGCTATGGCTTGGCTGGGGATTTTGAGTCATTAAATTGAGTGTTGCTAGGGCATCTGTTTTAACCAAGGAGGGAGAGAAGGAGGCTGAAGGGGACACTGTATACAGCCTGGAACGGCCTGCTAAGGAGTGTTCTCACCTGTGTGTTACATAGATCCACTGAAGATATTCTAACAGGACAATGATTGCAGTAGTTATTAGAACAATGCACTGAATATTTCCAGTTCTTCCTACTTCGTTTGTATTTCTCTGCCTCCTTGAAGTTAGGCATGACCCGTAACTTACTCTCACCAACACTAATGAGTGGACATGATATGTGTGCCACATCTGGGCAGAAACCCTAAAAGACACTATCTGGTTTGTCGCTGAGCCTTTTCCTGCCTTAGCTCTTACGGCAGCATGAGCCTTTGTCCTCGGGTAAGAATGCCATGGTTCTTTGTTTTGTTTCGGATGTAACACTTGTTAGACTTGAAGCCAGAAGGAAAAATTACGAGACTCACTCCAGTGAGGCATTAGCAGGAGGGAAGGTGAAGGATAGTCTGTGAGCCTGAGGGTAAGGACTGCATTGATTTTACTCATTTATGGGTTTCTGGTGGCTGGCTCAGTTCCCGGAATGAATGGGGGGTGTGGAATTTTTGTTCTCATGCATCCGTAAGGACTGTGTAGTGTCCCCCAAAAGATCTGTCCAAGTTTAATCCCCACTACCTGTGAATGTGACCTTATTTGGAAGTTGGGTCTCTACAGTTGTAAATAAAGTTAAGGATCTTGGGATGAAATTATCCTAGATTTAGGCTGGGCTCTAAATACAATGACAGGTGTCCTTTGTCCTTTTTATTGTAAGTTTATTTATTTATTTTGAGAGAGAGAGTGCGCAAGTGAGCAGGGGAGTGGCAGAGAGGGAGAGGGAGAATCCTAAGCAGGTTCCCCACTCACTACAGAGCCTGATACAGGACTCGAACTCACAAACTGTTGAGTTCATGACCTGAGCAGAAACCAAGAGTTGGACACTTAACTGACTGAGCCACCCAGGTGCCCCATGACAAGTGTCCTTCTCAGGGGAAAGGCAGGAAGATTTGGCATGGAGATACAGGGGAAAGGCCATGAGAAGATGGGGACGAGAGACTAGAGTCATGTGATCACAAGCCAAGGATTGCCAGCAGCCATTAGGAAACAGAGAAGAGGTAAGAAATGGGTTCTCCCTCAGAGCCATAAGAAGGTACCAACACTAATGACACCTTGATTTTGGACTCCTGACCTCCAGAACTGGAGGGCTCGGGTACAGAGAAGTAGCAAATGCTTTAATTCTGTTTACAAAAGTATACTTTACAAAATTTTTCAACAATGTTTCAACTTGAATGATAGTGAGGTCCACCCACCCACCAATCACATTCTTTTTTTTTATTAATGTTTTTTATTTATTTCTAGGAGAGAGAGAGAGAGAGCGTGAGCAGGGGAGGGTCAGAGAGAGAGGGAGTCACAGACTCTGAAACAGGCTCCAGGCTCCGAGCTGGCAGTCAGCACAGAGCCCGATGAGGGGCTCGAACCCACGAACCGCGAGATCACGACCTAAGCGAAAGTCGGACGCTTAACCGACTAAGCCACCCAGGCGCCTCCCAATCACATTCTTAATTTGTTTCTTTACATCAGGGAGAAGATCCTCATCTAAGATGGAAATCGAAAAACTCCTGTGTTCTAGATTTAGAGCTGTTTGTCTTTAGAACGTTTTTCTTTCCCTCTGGGTACATGGTCCCATTTAGTTTAGAGGAGAAGGTCTGAAAAAACTTTCCCACTAGGCTCTGAGTATCAGCTTCCAATTTGGCAAATTTCTGCCCATAGCGCTACTTAAAAAAAAAAAATCCTTCTGAATATCTTGTTAGGTTTCAGCCGGGACAAGCAATATATGCTCTTGGCAGTACTGAATAATCCCATGGGTGCAAGAGGTGTCCCCGAGGAGGTGCCTAAGATGTCATCCTCCCAAAATCTCCAGCTACTCCCAAAATAGCTGAAGAAAGACAGACGATAACCCTGAGAGCCAGCAAGACTTGGTAGAACCTTAGCCACAAGTGGAATGCAACCCGGTCCAGCCATATTTTGGGGGCTCCCAAACTAACAGAAACCTGCACACAAACCGCGATGAACAAGAAGGCAGTAGCCGTTCCCTGGGAGAAAAAGGATCCACAGTGGGTCCCCGAACGCAAATTCGCAGATCACAATTCAAAGATCTAATTTTTACAAATGCTTTTAGCCCGTTGATCTGGATTTGCAAAGGAAGGGACATCAGGAGATTTTCTATGCCTGTCTCAGTGGTGCACCGCAGACAGATATCTGGGACAGCTGATTTTGGGAAGAAATTTTGCCCTTTGTCTGCTTCTGCTAGTTTTCCTAGGATGCTGTCTGCAGGTCTGGGGCAGGTGGGTGTCCCAGAAGGTCCCATCCTGGTCACCAGAAACTGGAGAGGAGGAAGAATAATTTTCCCTCCACCCTTTACGATGAGTGCTTGGTTGAGACGCACCCCCCCCCCCCCTTTCCACCTTAGGGCAGCTCCTATAAGGGAAGCTTACCTAGGTTAAAACTTCTCCGTAGTTGAAGATTTTTGGTAAGGTTAACCCACGTGTTTAGCCTTAAGCAAAATTTTATTCACCTGTGGCCTCGCAAAGGCTCCAGCCCCGTTTCAGTGAGATTCGGTCCGGGTTCTAAGTCAGGCCCTGTCCGTTTTCTAAGTCTGACCCAGTCCGACCCCAAACTTGATCCACTTTCCACGTTGCACGCGGTCAGACCCAGACCCACCCAGACCACGTTTGCTTTCCAAGTCAGAGTCTGTCCGGCTGACACCCCGACCCAGACAGGTTTCCGTGTTGGACTCAGGCTGACTCTAGCCAGCTCCCGACTCAGTCCTGGAAAAAAAGAAAAGAAAAGGCTCCCGTGGTCTGAAAGGCTGTAACACAGTCTGTGAAGCTAGTATGGAAGAGGGCCCTCCGAGGCAGCCAGGATGCAGTGGGCTGAAGGGCTTCAGCAGGTATCTACGCGGGCTGGCTCCCTGCTCCTGGGACACGGGGTGGCTGTGGGGGGTTGGCGAGGGAGGGGCTCCTTCAGTTCCCTCTTCTGACATCAGAACTGGTAAAAGATACACCGAGGCACGTTTAAAATTTTAAGAGTTTATTTGAGCCAAAAGGGATTCATTCAGATCCAGCAGTACCAAACCAGAAGCGTCTAGGACTGGTCTCTCCCCAGTGGCCGGGGAGAGATTCTTCTAGAGAAACGTGGAAGCAAAGTAAGGAGGTTACGGATTGGCTACGACTTAAAACATAGCTGGCTGTGATCCGTGTTTCGATTTTGTCACCTTGAGGCAGAGACCGATTTTCCTCCACCTACATTGGGGTTACATCTTCGTAAACTCATTGCAAATTGAAAATAGCTGAAGTTGAAAATATGGGGCACCTGGGTGACTTAGTCGGTTAAGTGTCTGACTCTTGATTTCAGCTCAGGTCATGACCCCAGTTTGTGAATTTGAGCCTGGGTGGGCCTTGCACTGCTACTGCAGAGCCTGCTTGGGATTCTCTCCACCTCTCTCTCTCTCTCTCTCTCCCTCCCTCTCCCCCTCTCCCTCTCCCCCTCTCCCTCTCCCCCTCTCCCTCTCCCCCTCTCCCTCTCCCCCCTGCCCCCAGATAAATAAACTTAAAAAAATGCATTTAGTATACCTAAGGAACAGTATTGCTTAGCCTCAATCTCAGGACACAGTAGCTTTTAGCTGGGCAAAATCATCTAACTTTCGATTTTATAATAAAATGTTGACTATCGTAAATAATATATTGAGTACTGCACTGAAAATGAAAACCAGAATGGCTAAATGGGTACAGAATATTTGTAAACCTCTTGGGTATTTACCCTCATGGTTGTGGGACTGGCTGGGAGCGGTCGCTTGCTGCCCCTGCTCAGCTCCTGAGAAGGTATCAGCCTGCATATACTAGCCCAAGGAGAGATCCAAATTAAAAATGTGAAGTTCAATTTCTACTGAATATGTATCACTTTTGCACCATCCTAAGCTTGAAAACTCTTAAAGTAAGTCATGAGAAGTCAAGGATAGTCCGTATAAGCTTAGACTTTGGATTGCTTACGTAAGCTGCCTTACCATTGGAGCCACGTCGATTTAATGGCCTCCTTATTTAACTAATTTAACAGAAGCCAGTGTTCTAAATGTTGGGAAGGTGCTCTACATTGTCTGTTACACATTCCCAAGAACAAACCCTCTCCTCTCCTCCGTCCTCTGTGTCTGTATTCTGCCTTCCAACAATCCTACCTACCTATTGTCATTTCATTTTGCTTTGCTTTGTTTTTGTCCATTGGTTGGTTGGTTCTGCAGAAATAACAAATGCCTGAGTTCCCCTCATTAGAGCTCTGGGGTGAGTTAAATCTACAGATGTTTGAGTGGTGGCGATCCCCATTGGTGGATGGAGGACCGATACTTTGGTTTGAGAACAGGCTGTACTGAATAATGCCAGCAGAAGGGGAATTTCAGGAATTTTCTTTCATGTAGATCATTCATTTAAACACACTGAAGAATGGCCCCCACTTTCTCTACCTTGTATAAGCCCTTATGAGGCCCAGATTTTCTTGTGCAGTTTGAGAACTTTCTTTTTCTTGCTCTTTTTTTTTTGTTGTTGTTGTTGCTTTCATCTGATGTGGCTGAGATGCGGGAGTAGAAGACAGTTGTTCAAAGGGAACCTCTTTGTTCACTCTGACTGTCCAATCTGTTTCATAGGAAATTTTCCATAGGAATTCTAGGAAGAGAAACAAAGGGCTTAGGCAGAGAGCAACGTTTGCTCTATTAAACATTCCAGTGGCTCTGTCTGTGGCTAGCAGGGCAGCCAAGCCTAAGGAATTTCAAGGAACGCAGCACTTTTTAAAATTTGGAGCCCTATGTCTGGCCACAATGCTAATTGTTTCACAAGAGCAACTTGGTATATAGTGCTATGGGGACTCCAGTGGTTTTTTTTTTTTTGTCTGAAACTGACTAACCCCCAGTGCTTATGCCAAAAGGTTATAATTAGAAAGGATCCTGGAACAGAGCTTGAGAAAGTAATCATGGGCACCAAAAGCCCTTTCGTTATCAACTGCTTCCTCTTCCCTGCGTCTGTAGCTTTCAGATGCTAAGTGCTTCAATCCTGGGGTTCTCTTTTCCTAGGGAAGGACAGGGTGTAACGGGGGGCAGCAGGTATCTGAATGCGGTAGCCGAAACAGCTGGCACGGGGAAGAGGCGTGTAAGTGGCGGCCGGTGGTGATTTGAACAAAGCCCGAACATGCCTGGGGTTAGCTTGATTTACCAGAATCAACAGAAACCTGGACAAGAACCAAGCGGTGAAGACCCTGTTTGGAAAGTTTTGCCGGAGAAAGGCTAGCCACACTTAAATAAAGCTTTTCCATCAGGATTTCTCAACAAAACACTGGGGAAAAGAAGCAAACAACAGCGGATGCCTCTATCTTTCCTTCCTACTGGCCAGGTAGTGAGTTTAGTAAGAGGACTAGGAGAGATGTAATCAGTCTCTTTGAGCAACGCAAGAATCTGTTCTGCCCTGGACCATAAAACACTGCGGGCTTGGATTTATTTCCGTTGCCTAAGGCAAAAGCTAATTAGTTAATTTTTCGTGATGTTTTAATTGCGCTTGAATATTTGGTTGAATAGAGGTCGGAGGCAATGTTTGGTTGGCATGGGAAGTGTAAGTGACCCGGAAATGCTTTCCTAGAAGTGTGGCCCTGCACCTTCCATTTCTAGCTGCCTTCCCCAGCACGGCCACCAAAGGAAGTTTAGACCTTGGTGTGCTTTTCTGTGCAACGGTGGTACTAAAAATACCAGTTTTGAAACAAGTCAAGTGAAAACTGCATGTAAATGCAAACTGTGAAGGTCTCATGACTTTGCAGGTAACTGTGCCCTAACTACTATGATCTCTCTGCCCAGCCCTGTCCCCCCACCCCCAGCCCATGCATAGATTCCTTTGTGTGGAGCCAGAACACACATAGTAGGCACTCAATTAGTATTTCTTTTATTTTTTAAAAAAAATTTTAACATCTATTTATTTTTGAAAGACAGAGACAGAACATGAGCAGGGGAGGGGCAGAGAGAGAGGTAGGCACAGAATCCAAAGACAGGCTCCAGGCTCCAAACTGTCAGCACAGAGCCCAACGCGGGGCTCGAACCCACGAACCGTGAGATCATGACCTGAGCCGAAGTTGGATGCTTAACCAACTGAGCCACAC
This sequence comes from Hyaena hyaena, assembly GCF_003009895.1. Taxonomy (NCBI): domain Eukaryota; kingdom Metazoa; phylum Chordata; class Mammalia; order Carnivora; family Hyaenidae; genus Hyaena; species Hyaena hyaena. The sequence goes on from NW_024080828.1 coordinate 2,002,336, forward strand.
AGGGACCCCTCAGTTAGTATTTCTTGGATAAAAAAGTGTTTTTTTGTGGCTAAGCATCATTGTTACCCTTTGTGGCAGGAGCTGGCAGACTACAGCTCACAGGCCTCTTTTCCTAAATAAAGTTTTATTGGAACACAGCTACATCCAGGGTTGATTATGGTTAGTAGTTGTGACAGAGACCTTCTGGCCTGTAAAACCCCAAGTACTCTCTGGCTTTTTATGGAGAAAGTTTGCTAATGCCTGTTCTACCTGCAGACTTCTCTCCCTCCCCATAAACGGTGGATCCATGAACATTTCTAGAACCATATTTCTTGAAGTCTGTTCCAGGGAACACTCATTCTTTTCTTTCTTTCTTTCTTTCTTTCTTTCTTTCTTTCTTTCTTTCTTTCTTTCTTTCTTTCCTTCTTTCCTTCTTTCCTTCTTTCCTTCTTTCTTTCTTTCTTGTTTTTTTTTAATTTTTTTTTATTTCTATAGAGAGAGAGACAGTGTGAGCAGGGGAGGGTCAGAGAGAGAGAGGGTGACACAGAATCTGAAGCAGGCTCCAGGCTTTGAGCTGTCAGCATAGAGACCAACGCGGGGCTCAAACCCATGAACCATGAGATCATGACCTGAGCCGAAGCCGGATGCTTAACCGACAGAGCCCCCCAGGCGCCCCCCAGGGAACATTCATTCTATGAGCTGCTCCCTCTGGTTTAGGAAGTTTAGGAAATGTATAATGTACATTATGAAGTTTGGCAGTTAAAAACACTGTATAATTTTGATTCGGTATTTTCAAATTTATTTGACATAATTATTATTATTTTTACCACTTAACGTGTTCTAGAAGGAAGCTGCCCCAGACACAGCTTAGGAAATATTGAGAACATATTTCATTTTGTATGCTAACTGCAGTACTTTGGAAGCGATTGTGCAGGGCATTGCATTGAGGGGGTCATGATGTAGTTGGTGCCAGCGCAGTGTGGGAGGCATAAGGCAACTGATTACCTAGATGGGCCACGGTGTGTGTGCCAGTGCTGGCCAGCCCCTGTTCCGACCTTACTCAAACTACATTACAGTGATGGTTCTGTGTGGTTCTATATCTATCCTGGCAGCACCCGAGATGTGACCTCAAAGATGCTTTTCTTTTTTTTTTTTAAATTAAAAAAAATTGTTTCAAGTTTATTTATTCATACTGAGAGAGACAGAGAGAATGGGCAGGGAAGGGGCAGAGAGAGAGGGAGAGAGAATCCCAGGCAGCCTCTGCACTGTTGGCTTGGAGCCTGCTGTGGGGTTCGAACTCACAGAACGTGAGATCACGACCCGAGCAGAAACCAAGAGTCAGATGCTTGACTTACTGAGCCACCCAGGGATCCCATTAATTAAAAAATATGTTTTTTTAAATATTTCTTTCTTTTTGAGAGAAAGAGAGAGACAGTGTGAGTGGGGGAGAAACACAGAGAGAGGGAGACCCGGGATCCGAAGCAGGGTGCAGGCTCTGAGCTGTCAGCACAGCCCCTGACTCGGGCTTGAACTCGTGAGCCTTGAGATCATGACCTGAGCTGAGTTGGACATTCAACTGACCGAGCTGCCCAGGTGCCCCTCAAAGATGCTTTTCATGTATGGCTTATGATCTCGTTATGAAGAAATTTCACAAAGAGTTAGAGGGAGATTACCTACCTGTCTTGTCTTCAAGAGATCTGCTTGGAAGTTGCAATTTAATTGGTGATACAGATGCAGACTTGATTATCATACATCATTCTGCTTCTGACATTCCTGTTACACTTAGGTTACGCTGTTGTAAGTGTTCCAAGTCCTTAAATATTGTTTTTTCCCCAATCCCTGTTCTATTTACTTTTGATTTGAAAGCTCCTATTGACATATGCTCAAGGTAGAGATTCTTTCCTCAGCATGTCTGGTCTACCAATAAGCGCATTGAAGGCATTTTTCATTTCGGTTGCAGCGGTTTTGATCGCCAGCATTTCTTTTTTATTCTTTTTTAGAATTTCCATTTCTCCGGCTACCTACCTATCCTTGCATGTGGTTGATTGTTTCCCATTAGAGCCGGGGGTGTATTAATCAGTTGTTTTAAATTCCCGGTCTTAAAAAAAAAAAAAATTTCCGGTCTTGTAATAATAGACCTAATAATAGTTCTCCTTCCTGGCCTATCTGAGTCTGGTTCTGATGCTTGTTCTTCAAACTGTTTCTTGCTTTAGGATGCCTTGTGCTTTTTTTGTTAAAAGCCAGTCATGATGTACTGGGTGAAAAAACCCTCTAGTAAATAGACCTTTGGTGATGTGGTGGTAAGGTGTGGGGGGTGGGGAGGTGTTCAGTAGTCTTCCAATTAGGTCTTTTAGTGACTAGTTGACCCTGCACTGTCAACTTTGCAGGCTTCTGCATCCCCCACCCCTCCCCCTTGGGTGGGGTAGAATGGCCAGAGAGGGCTACAGTGAGAGAGTTTCCTTCCCAGCAACTGGTGAGGCTCTGATAGAATGTCAGCAGGTTAGGCTCTCTTGGGAGCAGGCCTTGTTAAGAACAGAATTTTCTGGAGTATTTCAAGATGGATGCTTTCCCCTGCTGGAAGCCTGAAAGGCCTCTTCTCTGATACTCACTGTCTCCTTGCCTGCACTGAGCCTCCAGAGGTTTGCTGGGTACATTTGAGCTTTTCCTACCCTGGTATAGGTTCTAACGGAGGTTTCTGCTCTGGTAAGTTGTGACTCTCTGTATGCACCTGTCTGTCTCTCCCATTTTGGGGGCAGGGTTTTGTCCCGTGACCTCACTTCTCTAATGAACCTCAGAAGGGTTGTTGACCTTCAGTTTGTTCTGCTTTTAACATGTTGTTGTGATGGAATGGCAGCTTCCAAGCTCTTTACATGCCAGCCTGGAAACTAGAAGTCTGCATCATGCTGTGTCCCTTCCTGGGTCCTAAAAACACAATAAAGCAGATTCCTTGTCAGGCCCTGGGCATGAAGGAGGCATTATAAATTTATTGTTTGAAATTCCATCTTTGCTTCAAGTGTACAACACTCTAAAAAGAGAAAATTAAAGTAATAGATACATTAATAAAAAAGAATAACATTTTCCCATAGCAGAAACACAACAAAAAGACAAAGCTATATAGTTGGGGTTAGTGTTGACCCTGCTGGGCTATATGTCTGAAAGCAGAAGGAGCTTGCTTTCTTTTCTTTTCTTTTCTTTTCTTTTATTTTTTTAATTGCTTTTTAATGGTTTTATTTATTTCTAGGAGAGAGAGAGAGACAGCGTGAGCAGGAGAGGGTCAGAGAGAGAGGGAGTCACAGACTGAAACAGGCTCCAGGCTCCAAGCTGGCAGTCAGCACAGAGCCCGACGCGGGGCTCGAACCCACAAACCGCGAGATCATGACCTAAGTGAAAGTCGGACTCTTAACCGACTAAGCCACCCAGGCGCCCCTTTTATTTTATTTTTTAATATTTATTTATTTTTGAGACACAGAGACAGCCCATGAGCAGGGGAGGGGCAGAGAGGGAGGGAGACACAGAATCTGAAGCAGGCTCCAGGCTCTGAGCTGTCAGTGAGATCATTACCTGAGCCGAACTTGAATGTCAACCGACTGAGCCACCCAGGGGCCTTCAGACAGGATCTTCTTGAAACGAGGGTCTTGAGTAACACTCCCCTAGTTAAGAAAGGAGACTGAAAAGCTCCTTAGGGCTCCCACTTCTATGAAACTTTGTGTCCAGGAAAGAAAGAGCCTGTGCAAGTTCACAACCCCAAAATGAGGCAAGCCCCAGGCAGTGTCAGATCTTTAGTATCTGCAGTGCCATGAAGGGCATAGAGGGCTTGAGGCGGGGGTAGATCCACCACTAGAAGTGAGAGGCTGCCCTCAACCAGTGACTTACATGGTTTGATGTATAAATGCCTCAATTCTTCTTTCCATAGAGGGGGCTAAATAAGATGTGTTTTTTATACACCTTTTTTCCAAAGTTTTCTCTCTGAGGTAGACTCCAGTTGCCTACTGTAGCAGCTAGCTTAATATGCACTCTCTTTTTGGCGATCTGCCCTTCTCAGTATCTTTCCTCCACTTCTTTCCCGATGTTCCTTGTACCTCCAATCACCCTTGAATAAACTACTTGCACTGCCTCCCCCCCCAAAAAAAAAGAAAAAAAAAGAAGTGAGAGGCTAGCCGGCTGCAAGGGAAGAAAAGGAGATTTCACCTAAGAGAGCTTGAGGTGCAAATTCTAGAACATATGAAGAAATCTAGCCTGTGACTATTAATACCAACAGTTGGAGACGTTTGCTTTAGGTACAATTAAAATAATAAAATGTAAAAAAAAAAATAAAGTGTGCACAAATGAGGGTAAGGGCAGAGAGAGAGGGAGAGAATCCCAAGCAGGCTCCACACTCAGTGCAGAGGCTGATGTGGGGCTCAATGAGCCAAAATCAAGAGTTGGATGCTTAACCAACTGACCCACCCAGATGCCCCAAAAGGACTTTAAATACTTGTTTTTAGGATCCTCGGAGTGGCAAATGAAATAAAGACTTCCAGAAAAAGAGCAAGGATTAATCAAACAAAAATAAGCAGAAATGAAATGTAAAAGTATACATGAAATAGAACCACTTAGATACCTTGTGTATGAAAAAGGAGACTGAAATAAAACACGCAATATGTTGCATCAACTGTAGGCTGACCCATCTGAAGAAAAATACTGTGCTCTCAATAATTGTATTAAAAATTCACCAAGAATGCAGCACACAGAGAAAAGGAGAAGAAATATGGAGAAATGGGGGAAAGACATGGAAGATAGACTGAGAAGCTTATATCCAACAGGAAGTTCAGAAGAAACGGAGGTGGGTGAAGAACAATATTCCAAGAGAAGAGTGACAAGACTTTTCAGAGTTAAAATCACAAACCCTCACATTTAAATGAACACAGAGAATAATGAAGAAGTTAAATAGAAATAGATGCACATGACAGTAATTTTGTGGAACTCCAAGCATAAAGAGTAAACTCTTAAAAGCCTTAAGAGAGACAGATTTCCTGCAAATAAATACCCATTAGATGAACAACAGACTTCTTACCTGCAACTGATGCCAAATTATAACAAAGTAATATTTTCAAGGTGATGATAACAAGTGCAAAATTTGAATTCTAAATCCAAATAAAGTATGACTCAGAAAAAAAAGGACCATACAGTTTCAAAACGTTTTAGGAAAATTTGACACTTAAGATTCTCAGTGAAAGAGCTATTAACAGGAAAAGAATTGGGATACAAAACCCAGAAAATAATATGCTGTTGTTAGGTGCAGATGTTTATTGGCACTATTTGTGTACGCACACACACACTCACACACACACACACACACACACTCAAAACTATGTAAGAATACCAAGGAAGAGGGAAAGGCAGAAATGGGAGTTGAGGTCTTTCCAGTGGGTAGAAAAAGAAGACTTTGGTTGTTCAGGAGATGGGTAGAGATGTGAAGTAATTCCAGGCCAGTGTTTCTGAAACTTTGGCATGCCTCAAAATCACTTGAAACACATGGGTTGTGGGCCCCACTTGGAGTTTCTGATTCGTTAGATCTGTGGTGGGACCTGAGAATTTCCATTTCTTTTTTTTTTCCCAGTAAACAGCTTTTTTATTTGTATCAGTGCAGAAGAATAGTGATTGATACAGACTTTTTTTGGTAATTTATTTTTTTAAATTCCAGTGTAGTTAACATAGGGTATTATAATATTTTTGGGTGTACAATATAGTGATTCAACTTTGTGCTTATCAAGATAAGTGTACTTTTTTAAAAAAAAATAGTTTATTGTCAAGTTGGTTTCCATATAACACCCAGTGCTCATCCCCACAAGTGCCCTCCTCCATGCCCATCACCCCCGTTCCCCTCTCCCCACCCCCATCAGCCCTCAGTTTGTTCTCGGCATTCAAGAGTCTCTCATGGTTTGCCTCCCTCCCTCTCCCCCACTATTTTTCCCCTTCTCCTCCCCCATGGTCCTCCGTTAAGTTCCTCCTAATCCTCCTATACGTGCAAACATATGGTATCTGTCCTTCTCTGCCTGACTTATTTCACTCAGCATAACACCCTCAAGTTCCATCCATGTTTTACACATGGCCAGATTTCATTCTTTCTCATTGCTATGTAGTATCCCATTGTACAGATAAATGGAAAAGAGCTTAAGTGTCCGTCAACTGACGAATGGATCCATTTCTAACAATTACCAGCTGATGCTGATGCTACTGGTCTGGGGTCCACACTTTGGGAACCACTTCTCCAGACTTTATTAGGGAAATATGGTAGCTACTTCTGTAAGTCAAACAATTAAGAGGAATCATGAGAAGAACTGAAACTATGTATACCTTTAAAGCCACAAAGGAGAAAAGAAGCATGTACATAAAAATGTAAATACAGCAGAAAGCAAGAAAGGAGGAAAGATAATGAGGAGGAAAAGGAGAATAGTAAACACAAATTAAGCTGGTAAAACAAAATTTATAGACCAAAAGACAGTTTTTGCAACACATAAAAGTGAGAATTTGTATCTAGGATATATTAAGAACCCCTGCACACCTTGAAAGAAAAAATAAAAGCTTAAGAAAATTTGCCAACGATATGATCAGGCAATTCACAAAAAAGGAAACCAGCATGGACAGTAAGCACAGAAAAGTGTTTTGTCTCATTAGCAACCAGAGAAATACAAATTTAAAACATGGTTCGTACCTAACAGATCAGTGAAAACTTACAACCCTGAAAATTCTAAATATGAGTGAGCATGTGGAGAAACAAGACAGAAGTCTCACACACAGGTGGCGAGAGGGTGCACGGGTACAACTCCTTTGTGGGCAATTGGATAATATCTAGTAAGGATATGGTCCTCATACCCTATCCAGCTGAAGACGCATATTCTCTGGGACCCAGCACTTCTGCCTCCGAGGAACCTATCACAACTCTTGCACATGTACACACAAAGGCATGGCCATGAACGTTCTTGTAGCATTGCTTGTGATAATGAGAAACCGGAAATAACCTAATTTCTTTTACCAGCAAGTGGATAAAAATGTAAGCTCTTCAGAAAATAGGATACTGCAAAGAATTAAAAAGAATTGGCACTATGCAGAGATAAATTCTGCCTGTAGATTTCTTTAGCGTTCTTTACAACATTATTGACCCCATATGCCTGCAAGGAGCCTCAGCTAAAATTATCATTGAAACTATACATGTTTCAATAAGAAACTTCAGTGAAGTCGTTGGCATAAGGGCTTTCGAAAACCCAAAACACTGGATTAGCCACTATTCTTTGTTTAGATTCGAAAGATAATGAAGGTTGGAGAATATTTGTGTTCCAGTAACCCCAATTTTGAAATTAATCTATGCTTCTTTTGTATTTTGTTATCATAAAATTATCTCTACATCTTTTTACTAAGCAGAGCAAAGAACTTTGTGTAATTTACAGAAGTTTGTTTAATAGTTATTGTCCAAAGACTGTTGACTTGTGAACTTGAAACAATGTCTGTTTATTTTACATTTGTCAAAGAATTTGTAATAGATAATTGTGTTTTTCACTTAAAGAAATAAACTGTTGTGATGTCCTTGTTTCAACGAATACGACCAGTATATTAAAAAAAGTTCATTAAAATGAAGAAAGCATAATCAAAACTTTGCTCTCTGTGGAAGGAATTTTTCAAGTAAAATTAGTGTTTCTAACATCACTTAAAACTATAATAGTAAATCTAATCTTTCAGTTATATGTATGAATATGGTAAATCTCAAAAACAAAGTGAAAAAAGCAGATCATTGAATATGTACATTGAAGTGACACTTAAACGACTTAAACATTCAAAACAGTACTATATATACAGTATATGTATTCTGTATTATATGTTTTTACCGGAAACTGTAGGGTCAAGTAAATATCACTGTTGCTTATAAATAATGTAAATTATGGAAACATGGAGGGTAGTGAAAGAATTTGGTGATTTCTGGGGACAGGAAAGGAGGAGTACTAAGAGGTTTCAATGGTACCTGTCATGTGTCGTCTTCTTTTTTTCTAGCTTTATTGAGATATAATTGACATATAACCTTGCATAAGTTTAAGGACTACAGCTGTTGATTTGATACATTTCTGTATCACAACATGATTACCACCATAGCATAAGCTAACACCTTCATCTGGTCACATAATTACCATTTTGTGTGTTGGTGGTGAGAACATTTCAGTTCTACTCTTTAGCGACTTTCAAGTATGTAATGCGGCATTGTTAGCTACATCACCATGCTGTACATTAGATCCCAGAATCTGTTAATCTTGTCATTGAAAGTTTGTGCCCTTTGACCAGTATCTCCCCTTTTTTCCTAGCCCCGGGTAACTACCACTGTCATGTTTTATTTCTTAAGGCAAATGATGAAAATATGGCAGAAATAACTTTTGTTGAGAGTAGGTGGTGAGAACTTAGATATTTGGATTTTAAAAGGAAAAGCCACCGTGTATTCTTAGATTACAGAACATGAATAAAAATAGGCAAGTAAATGTGTTCTTCTCCTAATAATAATAATAAACATAATTCTTATAAGCCAATAACACACAGCAGGTCCTTTTCCATCGTCGTACCCCAGATCCTGTTTCTCATTCATACAGATGCGATGCGAGCACATCAACTCCCTCAACAGGAGCCCCGTAGAGGCAGTCATGGGCAGTTAGCAGCATCCAGCCAGCAGCGTCTTCCACGGTGCTCAGTAATGTTCCTGTGCATTTCTAGCTAGAAGCTTCTTTTGTTTGTCCCCAACGACACACACACGATCACCGGTCTCTTGACACTCCCAAGCGGTGCCCCACATTCAGCAGTGACACCATCCAGCATTTTCTGGAAGATGGAGGTCAGTCAGTAGGCATTCCTTCCTGAGCTGCTATACAGAAAAGAGAAGGCTTTTCTGGAGAGTATGGTACCTGAACTGAGTCTTGAAACTTGAGTATTATATATGGTTCCCAACTCTTCTTATACCCTTTATATCTCTTTGGCTTTTTCTTTCCACATCTCTTCATTTTTGATATTTATGTTTCCCCAGCCATTTCTTCCTTGACCCTCTATACTCTATACAACAACCTCATCTTCCTGACCCATGGATCTGAATCCAAAGCCTTTTTTCCCTCCCTTCTCCTCAAGTTTCTGTGAGAACCGTGGTCTTCCTTCATCTACATCTCTTTGCCAACCCGTGTTCTGGATGTCCTCTCGTTTTACTTTCTCAGAATATCACTTTATCAGTGGTGCCTCTGACTCCTGTCATTCTCTTTTACATGTTTTTATTTCCCTTTGGTCTATAATTATGCTTAACTATCTTCCAACTTAAAAAAATCCCCCTTGATTTTTCATCATCTTTCCATTTCCACTATGCCTATTTATTCCTCCTTTAACAGCATTACTTTTTGAAAACACTGTTGCTAAATGAAGAGCCATTAGGGTGAAAATCCTTTCCTGACCAGCTATTACGTGCTGTAACATAACCCTTCACCGTCAGATTCCTTGAAGGAAAAAGCTGCTTGTACTTTCTCCACTGTCTCCACGCACTTCCGTGGTGGTTTGGTTTCTGCCTCTCTTAGTTCACTAAGTTCTCTTACGAGGAACATTGCCGATTCAGTCTGTTTATAAGTACAATGTTTTGACTTGGCTTCTTGGAAGTAGTTCATAAAGTTGATTATTTCCTCTTATTGAATGCCTTTCCTCCCTTAATTTCAACTTAGTCAAATAACATTTACTGATGGGACAGATATGATGTGCCAGAAGCCATCCTAGGTGCCAGAGACAAGGAGATGAGTAAGACATGGACCTTGCCCTTGAAAGCTTTAGAGGCTGGAGATGGGAGCTGTGACGAGTGGGGGTGTGGGGGAGACAGGTAAATGCTGCTTATAGAATGTCATGAATGCTAGGCAATCACTCTGCATATGAGCAAAAAGCAAAAGCAGTTAAGCAGTTAGCAGGGTGAAGCAGGGAGAGACCAAGAGAAGGCTTTTCTGGAGAGTATGGTACCTGAACTGAGTCTTGAAACTTGAGTATTAATATGGTTCCCAACTTTTCTTGTACCCTTTATATCTCTTTGGCTTTTTCTTTCCATGTCTCTTCATTTTTGGTATTTATGTTCCGCTGCCATTTCTTCCTTGACCCTCTATACTCGTTATAGTCATTCTTGATGTGTGTCTGTGACCTTCATTACCACTTATCTCCTCCCTAGATCTGTCTCCTAAACTCTAGACTGGCTTTATTTCACCATCCCCCAACCCCAGCTTTGTTGAGATATCATTGATATATACCACCATATAAATTTATTAAAAAATGTTTTTAATGTTTTTTATTTTTTTAATGTTTATTTTTGAGAGAGAGAGAGAGAGAGAGTGAGCATGAGGAGCAGAGAGAGAGGGAGACACAGAATCCGAAGCAGGCTCTAAGCTCTGAGCTGTCAGCACAGAGCCCAACATGGGGCTCAACCTCAAGTGCTGTGAAATTATTACCTGAGCCGAGGTTGGATGCTTCACTGACTGAGCCACAAGGTGCCCCGCACCATGGAAATTTAAGATACACTGTCATGATTTGTACACATATGTATTGCAACATGCTTACTGTACCGCTCTCTTGGTCTGGATATTTTATGAGCAGTTCAATCTAAGATACCTAAAATGGGTAAATATTTAACCCCTAAATTCACTTTCCTCCTGTTCTTCCTGCCAGTGAATGTCACTGTAAATCTATTGGCCTGGATGCCTAGGCCAGACATTTAAGATTCAGCTTTGATGCTTTTGTCTCTCTCCCTTACCTACCAAGTCTATTTGGTGAGCAGGAGTTATTGATTTTTGTCACTTCCTATCTCTCATAGCCCTCTACTTCTCTGCACTCCACTGCTACTGCCTTGGCTTTTAGACCCTCATTTTTCTTTTCACCTGCTGAGTGGGGTCTCTATCTCCAAGCTTTCTCCCCGGGAAGTCTTTTCCATATTGCTACCACAGCCACGTCTCAAAACACAGATCTGGTCTCTTCGTCTCCCTGATTAAGGTCCTTTGATTACTCCCCACTGACCTCAGGATGTAAAAGCAGGTTGAACGGAGCCTCACTTCTGGAACCTCCTTTCCCTGTTCCTGATTTCTAAGGAATCAGAGTGCATGTGGTTCTCTAAGCACACCAGTCTCTATCGTGTTTTTGTAGTTATGCACCAGCTGTTCCCTCTGATTCAGACTTCCATGTCCCCTTTCTTTTTCTTTTCCTTTTTTAAAAAAATTTTTTAATGTTTTATTTTTTTTTGAGAGAGAGACAGAGACAGTGTGAGCAGAGGAGGGTCAGAGAGAGAGGGAGTCACAGAATCTGAAGTCAGGCTCCAGGCACTGAGCTGTCAGCACAGAGCCCGATGCGGGGCTCGAACCCACGAACCATGAGATCATGACCTGAGCCAAAGTCGGACGCTTAACCGACTGAGCCACCCAGGCACCCCCCGTGTCCCCTTTTTTAACTAACTACCCCTCAGTCACTCAGTTGTCACTTCCAAACTAAAAAATACTGCCCTGTCTCCTTTCCCAGTAGCTTACTCTCTCCCACAGGGTCTGTAGCACCACAAGAATTTTTGTATCGAGCATTTATCGCACCATGTATTTATTACCAGTTGACCTGTCTGTATCTTCTACTTGCTCTCTGGGGTCCTAGAAGCCGGGGAGTGTGTTTTCATTCTCTGGGGCCTCAGTTCCTAGAGTGCTGCCTGGCACATAGGCATAAGACGTGGGCTCACAGATGTGTGTGAAGTGAATAAATGGATCCATCCTCCCCAAAAACTTGCCCCATGGCCATCAGCCTGGCACGGGTTCCTTCTCCATCTGCACTATAAACATAAAAAAGGGAAGCGACAGAAGTAAGATAAAGAGATTTTCCAAAAAGTGTTGAACAGATGAATCTTGAATAAGGTTTTTATTTTTACAACAGTCCAAATTGACATCTGCAGCAAAACCACACAAAAACAATTCCTCTCAGGGAAAGTGGCATGAAGGATCCTAAAAGACTTTTTTGGATAAATGAAAAAATATCAACACTATGAAACAAGTCCTGAATAGTAAGTTTGAGGTTTATTTAAAGGCACGTGTTTTAAGAAAGTCATAGGTAAAGCTTCTCAGAGACTGGAAAGATATCCTTAATAATAAACAGATGCACTTAACAAAAATATTTGAGCCAACATTTATGAGCCTGTCCTTTGTGCGAGCCACTATACTGAATGTGTCACGTACACGATCTCAATTTGTGTTTACATGACACGGTGAGGTGTGTGTGATTATTATGCCCAGGTTTCTGGTGAGAAAACTGAGGCTTTTGTATAAGCCTGGTCAGCTGGATCCAAACTTCGTGCTTTCTGCCTTCCCATAGGTTTTCCCTCAGCAGACAGAGCTCAGCTATTCAGGGAACGTACAGACAGGGCTTTGTCTAACATGGGGCCACACCAGCCAAGGCGTATTTCCACTCTGGCCTCCTGATTCCTTTTTGCTGATTTCCTTGTTTAGGAGTCTTTGAAGAGAGGGATTTACAGGGTCACTGTCATAATGGGCCAGAGGCTATGGAGGGAAGTAAACATTCTTCCTGAATCCTGCCTTCTATAGAAAGCTTCCTTCTGAGGTCTCCAGGCTGGAGTGCTGAGCATGAGCTTCCTCTTCCAAATGAGGAGGTGTTAGGGCCAGGAGCCAGAATACCTGATCAAAAGTCCCCAGGAAATCAGGACCACAGCAGGAGGCTGAGTTGTCACTCCTGGGCACACAGATGGCTTAAACGGGACATGTATATTGGGAGAAGTAGGACCTGAGAGAAGGCAATCAGCCTTTACAACTGAGTTATATAGAGACCGTGTGCACAAACCTGTCTTCCATTATTCTGAGGCTGCTCAAAATCTCTGGTTCAGAGTTCAGCTCACAATAGACCCTCCAGTATATGTATTCTTGATGAATTAGGAAGATTTTTAGACTAGTCACAGTCTGATTTAGCCTTCACATATTTCCCTCCGCTGGATGCCATTGATCCTCTTATAAAAATGAAAATCTAGAGACTAAGAGGGAAAATAGCTTGTTCAAAGCCATCCTGAAAATGAAGGCTGAAGCTTGGGTCTCAGGGCAGGAGCTGTTGTGGTCACAGGCTGTAAGGCTTGCCCTCTGCTCTCTTGTCTTGGCTCACAGAGCCCACTGGTAAATATTTTCAAGCTGGTTCTTAGATTGTTAGTAGCTTGAAATCACATGGTGTGAGCATCCCACAGAAAGCTGTGAACCCTACAAATCAGGGCTCCCCTCTGCATGCCGTGAACCACATGACAGAACTGGTTTAGGGTGTCTCAGCTGTGACTGCTCCCACGACTCTCCCAAATAACAACTGTTGCTGTTAAATTTTATATCACAACCCATATAACATCAGCCCCACTTAAAGCTTCAATGCACCTAAGCAGTGGGCCTGCCCTCCTTTGTAGGCCTGGATTCCTATGAGTAACTGATCCACGGAGTAACAGGTAAAATTTGTGAGGCAATTCTAAAGAGCTGTTATTTCCCCTGCATTTTATTTCTATTGAAATGCTTTGAAATTTTCCCGTCTATCTGTGTTTGCTGGTCTTGGTTTGTTTGTTTATTTTCTCCCTCCACTAGAATGGGAACTCTCTGAGGGCAGATGCTTCATTTCTGGCGCTTCTCTATTAGACTGCAGTGTTAAAGAGGATCATAAAAATCTGTTTCTCAAACAACAAATACAGTAGAAACCAGCAGTGTGTTCTCCAGCAGCAACCACATAGGGAAAATGGTTACTATCTCACTCTCTAACCGCGAGAAACTGGTAGCCAGAGAAATCAGGAGATTCTACAATGGCTCTGCTTAGCACAGCTTCATGCCCACTCCCACCTTCCAGAAGTGGTAGACAAAGGAAGTGAGTAGGCATCTAGGAAAAAGTCCGGGTGCCCTTGTCCATTGGGAATAGTTTTAGGGGGGGACAGCACTCACAATTAGGTGATGTGAATTCTTAGTATATTAGGAAAATCTCTGAAGAAAGAGAAGAGCTTGTGTCTTCAAATTAAGGTTACAGCAGAGCCCCAGCAGAGCTCTCCTCTTTCCCCTGGCACCACAGACCATAGATAAATGAATCTAAAAGAATATTCACTTTTTAACGTGTAGCTCAGAGGAGAAAACATTGCAGTCTCACATGAACTGCAGACTGCGTCAGTGAACACTGACATGGATCCTATCTGAGCAAAGAGAAGTTTGGTTAGAGCTGTTCGCCTTAAGTTTGTGTAAAAATAAAACAAAACATGGTGTTAGAAAGGTTGAGAGGAAGGAAGGAAGGAAGGAAGGAAGGAAGGAAGGAAGGAAGGAAGGAAGGAAGGAAGGAAGGAAGGAAGGAGAAAGAGAAAGGAAGAGAGTCGAAGGAAGGAAGGGGAAGGAGGAAAGGAAAGAAGGACAGAAGGAAGGCAGGAAGGAAGACAGACTAGAAGGAACAAAGGAATGAAAGGGGAAAAGGAGAGAAGGAAGGGAAGGGAAGGAGAGGGTAAAGGAGGGAAGGAGCTGGAACTTACTGAATACAACACAGATGAATAGTTTGGTCCATAAATCCATGGGTGATTTGGGTCATAAAAGAATCATGAACAGCAATTCCTTATTAAGAACAAGAATATAAAAAACAAGAATTCAAGGACAGAATGGTAAAAAACAAAACAAAACAAAAACAAACAAAAAACAAAACCCAGAGTAAAACACAAAAGGAGATTTCAGAGCCAAGGGAACAAATTAAGGACCAAAACAACGTCATCACAAAATGTACGCATAAATTAGAGACAATAAAGAACAGAGTACGCACAGCTGAAAATCGAATTATTTCCATAGAGAAAAAGCTCAAGATGTCAGAGTGCACACAGAAGGAAAATGCAAGAGTTGAAAGCAATTAGAACAAACAGCCTCCCCACCACCAGTCTTCTGGATCACTCTCATGTCCACTTCCTCTCTGTTCTGCTTCATTGGGATTGTCAGTCTGTTCAAGTTTTCTCACTTCACTCCCTCTGTATCCAGCTTAGATTTACTTAAAAATGTACTCCTTAAAGGTAGGAATGATACCTTTCTTGTTGTCTTATTTTATCTTTTTGGCAAATTCTCCCCGGAATGATAGCCTTTCTGGTATATCTGGTGCTTGACTTAGAGCAAGAGGTATCCCATTTTGAAGGCTTTGATGCTATGGGCTGTCACTGCAATCAGCTCTTAGGAAAGTAGGATATAAATTCACTCCTTTGCCTCCCCGTCTTCCTTTATTATATTCACTTGGCAAAACAAATTAAAAAAATTAAACAAAACTCTAACCAAACACCCTACCATGATTAAACCCAGACATCTGCTACTTTGAACACCTGACTGGGGTTCGAGTAACTAATACAAATGAATCAACTAGTCTCACTTTAATCTTATGCCCATAATTTTGAGAAGAGCACTTGATACTTCCTGGCTTTCTTTGTGTGTTCTCCTTGCTTGCTAAAGTCTTCAGAATGATTTTTATATACTTTTTCTCATACAACCTTTAGTACCAGTCTGTTCCTATACTCTTACCTGATGGCTTCCCTTTACCTGAATGATGGAAGCAAACAGATGGTAACTTGGCTTCATCCTCCATGTGTCTGTGATTCTCATCTTTCTTAACGTCTTGGCAGAGTGACCTCTCCTTCCTTCATGAAACACTTTCTTTTTTTGGCTTCTAGGACAGCACCTACTTCTCCTTTGTCTGTAGCTACTCCTTCTTGGTTTTCTTTACTGGATTCTCCTCTTCCCAACCACCAGATGTGAGTGTATCCAAAGGCTTAGTCCTGGGTCCGCCTCTCTATATCTACATTGATGCCACATTCCATCTTTACATGTGCTGCTTATTTGGGGGATAGAGACCTGGAAACAAGTATTTCTTAAAACTCAGATGATTTGGGGGCACCTGGGTGGCTCAGTTGGCTAAGCGTCTGACCTTGGCTCAGGTCATAATCTTGTGGTTTGTGAGTTTGAGTTGGTGTCAGGCTCTGTGCTGACAGTTCAGATGCTGGAGCCTGTGTCTCCCTCTCTCTCTGCCTCTCCCCTGTTTGCACTCTGACTCTCTCTCTCTCTTTCAAAAATACATAAACATTAAAAATATTTAAAAAAGAAAAAGCTCAGATGACTTTGTTGCACAGTGAGGACTGAAAACCACTGTCTATCCAAGGTGATTTTCCTTCTGGTGTTAATTTTATCCATATGTTGATCACTTCTAAATTTCTCTTTCCACTAAACCCTAGGCTAAACGTAGATACCTCTTGCTTACTAGATTTCTAATACCAGTCTCAAATGTGACCCTCCTGGACCCCTGTTTTTAATCCAACCTATTACTTCTTTAGACTGCCCATCTTGGTAAGTTGCACTAATTTTAACCCAGTTGCTCAAGTCGAACAAAACCAACTAACCAATCAATCAACCCACCAACCCACCAACCATTAGAATTTGTACTTGGTTCCATTTTTCTTATTCTTCCACCACTCATTCCATCCACTCACTCTAGGCAGCTCATGCATTCTGCTTGTGATGTCCATTCCAAATATGTCACTCTTTGTTTCTTCACACTGTTTTTACTATAGCCCACGTCATCGTCTCTTGCCTATATTATCAGTATTATCTTCCAATTGGACTTTATGCTTCTACTTTTTCAGCCTCCCTCTTCTTTCTGTAAAAAAAATTTTTTAATGTTTATTTTTGAGAGAGAGACAGAGACAGAGAGAGACTGAATGTGAGTGGGGAAGGGGCAGAGAGAGAGGGAGACACAGAATCCAAAGCAGGCTTCAGGCTCTGAGCTGTCAGCACAGAGCCCAACACAGGGCTCAAACCCACAGACCATGAGATCATGACCTGAGCTGAAGTCAGACGCTTAACAGACCGAGCCACCCAGGAGTCCCTAGCCTACATCTTCTTTGAATTCATTCTTTACACAGCAGATTGGTCTTTTAAAAATGTGTATCAGTTCACATCCTTCTTTCCCCCTCTTGCTTACACTTTCTAGAAGTTTTACATTGCATTTTGAATTACATTGTCTGAAATTCCCTGTGTGAAATCATTCCTGATTATCCCTCTGACCACATATTCTCCTCTCCTACTCTCCCGCTAAGCCCTAGCTATATTGATCTTCTTTTTGGTACGCAAACAAGCCATACTTATTTTTTTACCTTAGGCATTTTCCTTTCATGTAGAATTTTCTCCTCTGAGGCCTTTTATTGATGGAGCATTTTGGATTATTCAGGACTCAGCTTGCACATCACATTAAAGAGAAGTTTTTCTTTGGTAAAATAGGCTTTCCCCCACTTATTCACCATGTGCCCTTATGTACATAGCACTTATCACACACAATCTGAGAAGTATCTTCTTTTGTTTTGCCTTTTGTATTTTCTTCTCCTTTAGCATGTAAGTTCTCTGAGTGCATGGATCTTACCCATTTTTCTTTTTTTAAATTTACATCCAACTTAGTTAGCATATAGTACAACAGTGATTTCAGGTGTAGATTCCTTAATGCCCTCAACCATTTAGCCCATCCCCCACCCACAACCCCTCCAGCAACCCTGTGTCTGTTCTCCATATTTAAGAGTCTCTTGTGTTTTTGTCCCCCTCTCTGTTTTTTTATTATTTTTGCTTCCCTTCCCTTATGTTCATCTGTTTTGTATCTTAAAGTCCTCATATGAGTGAAGTCATATGATATTTGTCTTTCTCTGGCTGACTTATCTCACTTAGCATAATACCCTCTAGTTCCCTCCACGTTGTTGCAAATGACAAGATTTCATTCTTTTTGATTGCCGGGTTATACTCCATTGTGTATATATACCACATCTTCTTTATCCATTCATCCATCGATGGACATTTGGGCTCTTTCCATACTTTGGCTATTGTTGACAGCGCTGCTATAAACATTGGGGTGCACGTACCCCTTCAAAACAGCACACCTCTATCACTTGGATAAATATCTGGTAGTGCAATTGCTGGGTTGTAGGGTAGCTGTATTTTTAATTTTTTGAGGAACCTCCATACTGTTTTCCAGAGTGGCTGCACCAGTTTGCATTCCCACCAGGAGTGCAAAAGAGATCCTCCTTCTCAGCATCCTTGCCAACATCTGTTGTTACCTGAGTTGTTAATGTTTGCCATTCTGATGGGCGTGAGAAGGTATCTCATTGTGGTTTTGATTTGTATTTTCCTGATGATAAGTGACGTTGAGCATTTATTCGTGTGTCGGTTGGCTATCTGGATGACTTCTTTGGAGAAGTGTCTATTCATGTCTTTTGCCCATTTCTTCATTGGATTCTTTGTTTCTTTGGGTGTTGGGTTTGATAAGTTCTTTATAAATTTCGGATATTAACCCTTTATCTGATATGTCTTTTGCAAATATCTTCTCCCATTCTTTCGGTTGCCTTTTAGTTTTGCTGATTATTTCCTTTGCTGTGCAGAAGCTTTTTATCTTTTTTTAAAATATTTTATTTATTTATTTATTTTTACAAATAGTATATTGTCAAGTTGGTTTCCATATAACACCCAGTGCTCATCCCCAAAGTGTCCTCCTCCATGCCCATCTCCCCCCTCCCCCCCATACCCATCAGTCCTCAGTTTGTTCTCATCATTCAAGAGTCTCTCGTGGTTTGCCTCTCTCCCACCATTTCCCCCGCTTCTTCTCCCCCATGCTCCTCTCTTAAGTTCCTCCTAATCCTCCTATACGTGCAAACATGTGATATTTGTCCTTCTCTGCTTGACTTATTTCGCTCAGCATAACACCCTCAAGGTCCATCCATGTTGCTACACATGGCCAGATTTCATTCTTTCTCATTGCCATGTAGTATTCCATGGTATAGATAAACCACATCTTCTTGATCCATTCATCTGTTGATGGACACTTAGACTCTTTCCATGTTTTAGCTATTGTGGAGAGTGCTGCTATGAACATTGGGGTACATGTGCTCCTATGCCTCAGCACTCCAGTATACCCCCGTGGGTAAATTCCTAGCAGTGCTATTGCTGGGTCATAGGGGAGTTCTATTGTTAATTTTTTGAGGAACCTCCACACTGTTTTCCAGAGGGGCTGTACCAGTATACATTCCCACCAACAGTGTAGGAGGGTGCCCGTTTCTCCACATCCTCGCCAGCATCTAGAGTTCTCTGATTTGCTCATTTTAGCCACTCTGACTGGCATGAGGTGGTATCTCAATGCGGTTTTGATTTGTATTTCCCTGATGAGGAGGGATGCTGAGCATCGTTTCATGTGTCTGTTGGCCATCTGGATGTCCTCTTTGGAGAAGTGTCTGTTCATATCTTCTGCCCATTTCTTTACTGGGTTGTTTGTTTTTCGGGTGTGGAGTTTGGTGAGTTCCTTATAGATTTTGGATATTAACCCTTTATCTGATATGTCATTTGCAACTATCTTTTCCCATTCCGTTGGTTGCCTATTAGTTTTGTGGATTGTTTCCTTTGCCGTGCAGAAGAAGCTTTTTATCTTGATGAGGTCCCAATAGTTCATTTTTGCTTTTGTTTCCCTTGCCTCCTGGAGATGTGTTGAGTAAGAAATTGCTGCAGCCGAGGTCAAAGAGGTTTTTGCCTGCTTTCTCTTCGAGGATTTTGATGGCTTCCTGTCTTACGTTTAGGTCTTGCATCCATTTTGAGTTTATTTTTGTGTCTGGTGTAAGAAAGTGGTCCAGGTTCATTCTTCTGCATGTTGCTGTCCAGTTTTCCCAGTACCACTTGCTGAAGAGACGGTCTTTATTTGATTGAATATTCTTTCCTGCTTTGTCAAAGATGAGTTGGCCATATGTTTGTGGGTCCATTTCTGGGTTCTCTATTCTGTTCCATTGATCTGAGTGTTTGTTTTTGTGCCAGTACCATACTGTCTTGATGATTATAGTTTTGTAATACAGCTTGAAGTCCGTTCCCCATTTCTTAGTCACATCTCCCCAATGCCCAGTTGCCCCAAATACATGTATTGAATATCCTCAGGAATGGAAAACATTTGATAAAAATTATCCATGTTCAGTATTGGATAAAACAGAGTTTAAGTATTAAAATTCTTGACAAAGTTAAAATAACAGTATAACTTATAAAACTGAAAATGTGAAAAGAATTACAAAAAGCAAATTTTCTTCTTGTTCAAAGTAGGGGTCTTAATTTCATTTTCTAAACATTTCTTCTGTTAAATTCAAGAACCATGAAATTATACTTGAAGAAGATTGCGTATAGAATACAATTTCATTTTACATGTTACATTTCCTTCCCTACCTATCCATCTTCTTTTTGGATGAAAAAAAATGTTAGAAAGAGAAAAAAGATGATTATTTGGGGTGGTGAGAGTTCTAGCAATTTTTTTTTGCTGTCTTTTAAAAAAATGTTCCCTATTACTTAAACAAATGAAGTCATTCTGAGAAAGAGTGAATGAGGCATGAAAAAGCACAGACCATATGCATAGAGAACATATTCACAAGCTATCTGTGAAGGAGAGCATTGAAGTAGGTAGCGATCAAACTAGAGAGGTTTTCTCTAAGATTTTGCCAGCTTGCTTCTTGTTTTAGAAGGGAGGTACCAGCATAAAACTGTATGTAGATGAAATGGACTCAGAAGCAAGGATGTGTGCATGTGGCATATTTAGGGAAGGGAAGTGATCTATGGAGTGGAGGTCCCTTCCATAGGAGAGGACAGTGAATGAGTTTCATATTGTCTGTTCTGACCTAGCCTTTGTTAGGAGGTGGATTTATCTACTGTAAAAAGAGAAAAAGGGGAAAATGAGGGTGGGCAGATGCAAGAGGTTATATAGAATCAGTGGTGGAAAAGTTGAGGGGTTTGATAGCTAATTCCTTGCATTACCTCTGTGAAGTTGGAGATAAGTCATTACTTGAGAAGGGTGGTGGAAAGCGTGAGGAAATTGGAAAAGGTATAAGATGGTGGAAAAGCTACTACTAGAGAAAAAAATACAAGATTAATGGGTGCTTCTGGGGGTTCAGTTGAGGTTGCTGATTTTAAATGTATAGTGACAGCAATGTATGCAACTGAGTGATTTTTCTCTGGTTTTTCTTAGCTGTTAGGGTGCAGGTATGGAGAAGGTGGGTGGTTGAATTCAGTCATGGTAGGTGCTTTGAGAAAGAGTCCTAGGGATATTCAGGAGTTTGCAGGAGGAGAATTGTAATGGAATCCAAGATGATGAAGACAGAAGTGAGGAGGCTTGGATAAGAAGAAATCGGTTTGGCCTGTGGGTTGAAAGATGGTGATAAGTTTGAAGGACTTTTGGTCCCGGGGTATTTGACCTGTATGTCTTCCCTTCATACACAGCAAAAGTAGGCTAGCCAAAGCATTCATATTAACGTCCGAGCTGCTCTGATGTATAATTTGATGGTTTGGCACAAGCTACTTCCTTGAGACTCAGTTTCTTTGTAAATAAATGCGCCAAGATCCGTTTCTCAAACATTAGGGTGCAAAACTTGAGTATCTTGTTAAAATGCAGATTCTGACTTAGTAGGTCTTAGGTAGGGTCTGAGGTTTCACATTTGTAATAGGCAACCATGTAATTCGATGCTAATCCAGAGATCAGGCCGAGAAGCAGGGAACAGAGAAAGTCCATAGGCTTCAAAATTCTGATTATAAAATCTTTGACCTTGAAATGAATTTCCCCCTCCTTCATGTCTTCCTTTTCTAAGCTTTGCCAATTCATCTTGAAACCAAATCTTTGGACACTTCTATAGTTTTCCCTTAACTGAGCAGGAAGTCAATTGAGAAAGATGCAAGTCCGGCAGAATAACCCACACCCAGCAACGGAAACGGAGAGGGTTCTGATGACGCCCGTGCCTGCCTGGGTGGGGGGAGGCGATACCGCCGTTTCCCAGGCCTGGTGTGTCAAACAGGAATGTACTATCGTGCAGGAAATGGCTCCAATACAAACAGGGACGCCAGAGATCAGGCTTGACTGAGAGACTGATCACAGCAAATGGCACATTACAGACAGACACTTAGATCAATTTCCTTCCTTTGTTGTGTCAAAAGGTTTCACCGTGTCAGGCTTCCTTTCCTTAAAAAACATATGTTCCCAATCTAATATACAATACAAAGCCAACCACAAGTCCTCCCTTACTCTCCCAATTTCTAGATTGCATTTCGTCTTAAAGCAAAAGACTGGACTGGAAGGTCATCTGGTACCGACTTAGGGAAACCAACGTAAAACTGGTCCCATATTGTATATTTCCATATGTAACCTTCCGTTTCGAAAGGTCCCACCTACAGGGATGTGTTTTTCTGGACTGAACATGTGGGGTTTTTTGTTTGTTTGTTTGTTTTGTTTTGTTTTTCAGGCAATCCACATTTCAGTTCCTAGAAAAATAATGAAGTGCTTTAACAGATTGAATATGATGTATTTGACCCAAAGGGAAAATTTGTTATAAGGGAAAATAGATGAAAGAAAGGAACGTAAAATGTTCTAACAGCTATAACTGTTTGAGGACAGTTTTCTTTTAATGAGATGGGTGTTAGTGACCCTAGGAAATGCTGAATATGAGTAACTGAGGGAAGAGTCAGAGTCAGGGTTTCCTTTCCTTTTGGGATCTGTTTCAGTGGATGAGGAAATCATTCTGAGAAGTACTTTCTGGCTTAAGCTGTGCGTGAAACTGCCCATAGGCCAAGTTTAGAAAGGATTGGGAAAGACACATTCAGGATCTAAATGTCAGCTTCTAGCCTTCTGTCCTTTGGAGCCACCTGTCACCACCGAGACGGAAAAAGGGGCCTGATGTTATCTAATGGCTCACCTTTTTGCTCTCTGGAGGTGGCTTGACCCCATATCTGAGGATGGCAAAACACAAAAGAGCAAAAACCATCTTATCTAAGGGCTGTCTGTTAGGTTTTCTTTAAATATCCTAACTCCATTCAAGAAATGTCTTGGAATATGTTTTACATTGTGCTGAAAGCCAAGCCACTTTTATCTCCAGGAAATGGTGGTTGGGTCTCACAAATGAAAGTAAGGGTGTTTATTGATAGCAGCCATTTGCAGTGGGGCCCGCAATCCACTTAACTAGGAAAAGAACAGTCACCAAAGCCCATTTCCACAGGAAAAGAACATTGTATGCAGTAAACACAAATACACTCCCTGCTTTACCCCTCACAGCCCCCCCCCCCCCGCCACCTCCTCTTACCACGCCTTCCTACATACGATTGAATCCATAGGCCATGGGATAGGTAGATGACAGCACTGAATAATGAAGCTGAAATAACATGAGAGGCCATGCTAATTATAAAGCCAGAGCTCATCCATACATTGAAATGAGAAGAAAGGGACCGGAATAACCTTGCTTGAATTGCGTTTACTATTTTGCAAAGCCAAAAAATTCCAAGGGTCTTCACAATAGGCATCGTGGAGATTTTTTCCAAGGAGGATGGGTGGGGGTATGTGCGAGTGGATTATAAAAGGCTGCAAATTACTTTGAATAAAGAAGAGAATTTTTTTTTTAATGAAAAGGGTTTCTACTACATGTAGCAAATTAAATTCCAGATGTTCATGGCTACAAAATCTCTACCAGATGCGGAAACCTCATGGTGGCTGAGGATGTTTATTGCAAGCAAGACGTTCAGCACCTGTTTAAAGAGAACTCCCCCTTACCTTTTCATGTGTGCTAGCACGTTAATTATCAGGAGTGACGAAATATTTAGCCTCACTCCGTAATTAAAGAGGCAAGAAAAATTTCTGAAACTATTAATTATTGTACTCTAAATGCCAGTTAAGTAAATGACTACAGTGTTTCCCCTCGGACGGTTTTGAAAATTCATTTATCACACTGTTCCAAAATATGGGATCCATTTTGGGAAGTTATTTCAGAGTAAGGATTTCAGATCACATAATCCAACCCAAAGGAAAGACCCTGACTTTCAGCAACCCGGATTGTTGCTGAAGGTAACACATTTGCTGAAGAGTCTTATGGCAGAGCTTCCCTGTTTACAAGCTGCGGTTGTTGCTTCTGCCTTTGCATAAGGGCAAACGACTCTGTCCTCAGCACAATGTCAGTCATCGGAACTGGACAGTCCCAAGCTGCTGGAGGAGGGTCCTTATGCAAGCCACTCCCCCTTTCCATGTCACACCCAATCTGAATGTCAGTTTGAGTTCTACAGCCCGGGATGCATGTTAAAAAAAAGTTAATTAAGATTATAGCCTTTGTTACTTTGGAGTGTTTCAGTCTTTACTAAATCAGTCATAATTTAAGCCACATGTAACGATGGTCATTGTCTTTGGGATTTGTTGCTTGGTATGGGGGTTGGGCAAAAGGAAAGAAATAAGGTGGCGTTTTTTCGAACCACACACCGTCTTACTTCCCATCGCACACACATCCTCTCTTCCTGTCTGCAGCCCCTTTTAGATGGCAAAATAATCACCTTTTTATGAACTTATTTTGCCTCTTGAGGCCTGCCCTTATGAATTTAGCTGGAATTAATGTTTTCTATTTTTTTTAATAGTTTATTGTCAAGTTGGTTTCCATATAACGCCCAGTGTTCATCCCCACAAGTGCCCTCCTCCATGCCCATCTCCCCCCTCCCGCTCCCCGCACCCCATCTGCCCTCGGTATTTTTTAATAGACTTATTTTTTAGGTTCACAACAAAACTGAGAATAAAGTATGAGAGTTTTATCATTCCTCTCTCTCCCCCTCCCCAGTGCGGCTTCCTCCACTATCAACATCCCCCACCAGAATGGTACACTTGCTGCAGTTGATAAACCTACATCGACCCACGACTATCCCCAGAAGTCCACAGTTCACGTTACACTTCACTCTTGGTGTTGAACGTTCCAGGGGTTTGGACAGATGTGTGAATGCCGTGTATCCACCATTATAATATCGTGCCGAGTAGTTTCTGCCCTATTCATTCCTCCCTTCTAGCCCCTGGGAACCACTGACCTTTTTCTGTCTCCACAGTTTTACCTCTCAGAACATCACGTAGTCGGAATCATTATGGTACGTACACTTCCCGAGTTGGCTTCTTTCATGTAGTCATATGAAGTTAAGTTTCCTCCGCATCTTTCACGGCTTAATTTCTTTTCGTTCACGTAAAATGTTGGGATGGGAGAATGAAAACACATGGTAGCTTGCCAGGAGTTGAGGCTCCAGTGTTGAAATCATTCTATGAAAAGGCCCCAGGCTAACACACCTTGGGTTTCGATGACCCACCAGTCAACCTGGGAAGTTTTTATGTGCTAGTTAGTTTAAGCCTGTTTTGCCATGTGATGTTCACATGCATTTGATGTTGCTAACTCATTATTGCCCCCCAACCCAAATAGATGTAAGAATCCAGCAAGACTCAAGATGTATTACTGATAGGGAAAAAGGATATTTGTTCATTACTACAAATAAAAGGGCATAGAGAGTATTTTTATATAGATAAAACTAGAATAGTTTGTCTTCTGATTCCAGCTTCTTGTTTCAGCAGAGGGCACTCCGACCTTACCTAGAGCCCAGTGTTTTTTCATCTGACCAGTTTTGGAAAGCAGCTAGCTTATCAAATCCATCCTTCAGTTGAACAGTCAGCAGGGAGAGTACTGGCAAAGTAGAAACCAGAGGCCCAGCCCTATCTTTTGTGATCCTGGGGTCTTTCCTTCATCTCTACCCTAAAGCCCCTACTGATTTCTAGTGTAATCCATGCATTTACATGTAGCTTTTCTGACTAGTCTCTGTACTCCTTTGGGCTGGGACCTATACATTTCATTCTTAGAATATGGAAGAATGCCTGGCACAGACCACACGCTCAATAAATACTTATTGAATAAATAAATAAAGAGTAGTCTGAGGGGACTGTAATGATGGCAAGATGGGCGTGCATTTGATGTTTCTATAGAAGTCGCCATTTTGCCAAAGGATTCAATAGTGTTCCTGGTTAAGGTCGTACCCATGTTTCATATTGCTATATGTCAAGAGGCAAAAAAATGGCATTGGCCTTAGACCTACTGTGTCGCCCTCTTCAGCATGGCATTATGTGTGATGCCCATAGTGGCCTGGTAACAGCAAGTCATGTAGGTAAATAAGTGCTGATTTTTTCAGCATAGTTTGGACTGACAAACGCCCAAGAGAAATCCAACTTGCTCATTTGCATGTACCCTTCCCTGGTCCTAAAGTGTCCCCCTGTCTTCATCTCTGAATCTCAACATCTTTCCAAACATTCAGTCACCAGCTCAAATACCACCTGTCATAAAGTTCTGTTTCAGGCCTCCAGGAACCTTTCTGGCTGATCTATAGAGTCAAAACTTGAGACCACCCTCATGGCACTTAATCAAGTTTTCTCTTGCCTTCTAATTTTTCATATGGATGTCTTATCTTGTAGAGTCTTACCGCCTCCAGTCAGGGACTTGACATTTTTGTGAGTGCCAACTGCCTGGGTTACTTTGTTTAATCCTTATAACATTTCAGTGGCAAATTACTATCCTCAGCCTGCTGACAAACTGGAGCTCAGATAAGTGAATTATCTTGACTGTTATCACTGAGCTAGCAAATGATGGAGCCAGACTTTAAGACCAGCTTGATGCTGGGGTGCCTGGATGGCTCAGTCAGTTACTGAGCATCTGACTCTTGACTTCTGCTCAGATTGGGATCTCATGGTTTGTGAGTTTGAGCACCTTCTTGGGCTCTGTGCTGACAGTGCACACAGCCTGCTTGGGATTCTCTGTCTCCCTCTCTCTGCCCCTCTCCCATTTGCTCTCTATCTCTCTAACTCAAAAATAAATAAACATTAAAAAAATTAAAAAAAAAAAAAAAGACCAACTTGATGCCAGAGTCCATACTCCCTGTGTTACATTATGCTACTTAAGAACAGAACCCATTATGTACCTGAGAGAGTTGAGCCTTGATAGTTTGAGGGAGGCAGAGCTCTTCTACTTTGCTGTTTGTAAGCCTCCAAAATCATTATGTTTTTCTTATTTCACTACTCATGACAACCTGCTTACGGAAAAGAATCTGTGGACCTGTCATTCATGTTATCTGTGTGTTTACATTTTAAAAATTGATATATAATCTACATGAAGTAAAACACCAAAATTGTAGATGTATAGCCTGGCAAAGTTTTTTTTACATACTGTGCAGAAAAAAGTTAACTGAGAAGACTTGACTGCTATCCTTAGGCCTGCTTGCAGTGTTGCTAGGAACTTAAATTTCAGGAGGGTTTGTGTTTCCTGATGAGAATGGCCCATTGTGGGGGTGCCTGGCTTGCTCAGTTGGCAGAGCACGTGCCTCTTGATCTCAGGGTTGTGAGTTTGAGCCCTACATTGGTTGCAGAGATTACTAAAAAAAATAAAATAAACTTAAATGTATATTTATGGGAATAATATGCTTTATGCTGAAGACTTGCTTTTCTTCTGGGAGTTTGAAATTTGGTACACGCGAGGCAGAAGCTACCTATGTGAGTAGCTCCTAATAAAAATCCTGGTACTGAATCTTTAATGGGTTTCCCTGGGAGCAGCACTTTACACATATCACATTTGTTTCTGTAGAGATTAATAACATCCTGTGTGACTTCACTGGGATTCTTAGAATCGTCTTCTGGTTTACTCTGAACTTTGCCCCATGTACTTTTTCTCTTTGTTGATTTTACTTTACATCTTTTTGTTGTTGTTGTAATAAATTCTAGCCATTATTGTGATTCTATGTTGAGTCCTTGGAGCCCTACGGCAAACCATTGAACTTGGGAGTGGTCTTGCAGTCTCCTGACTCACTTATGTACACACCTGTGTAACCATCAAGCAGATCAAGATATAGAACATTTCCGTCGTTCCAGAAAGTTCCTTTATGCTTCTTTCCAGTAAAACCCCTTACTTTCTAAAAGAGGTAACAATTATTCTGACTTCTGTTGCCGCGATTGGTTTTGTCTGTTCTTGAGTTTCCAGTCATTGGAATCATAGCATAATTATATATACTTTCATGCTTGACTTCTTTCACTCAAGGTAATGATGTTTGAAATTATTAAAAAAATCCAATACAATGTCCAGCCTTTTACAAAATCTTACAGCAGTTTATATTATATACACCACAATTTAGTCTTTCTGCTGTGGATAAACATTTGTGCTGTTTCCAGATTTTGGCTATTGCAGATTAAAATCTTTTTTTTTTTTTTTTTTTTTTTTAAGAGAAATCATGTACGTGTGCATGAGTGAGAGAGGGGCAGATGGAGGGGAGAGGCTCCACACCCAGGATATAGCACGATGCAAGGCTTAATCTCACGAACCTGAGATCATGATCTGAACTGAAATAAAGAGTTGGACATCTAACCGACCAAGCCACCCAGGTGCCCCATGATGAACCTTCTTGTATGAATCCTTGTGAGAACATATGCATTCATTTCTCCTGGAAAATCTTGGAGCCAAATTGTTGGGTCAAAGGGCAGATGTACTAGAAGCTGTGAAGCAGTTTGGTAAAGGAGCTGTACCATTTTACATTCCCATCACCAGGAGAAGGGTTCCAGTCTCTCCACCTGCTTGCTAGTGCTTGGCATTATCAGTCTTTTTGAGTTTAGCCGTTCTAATGGGGGTGAAATGATATTTTGCCTTGGCTTAAATTTGACTCTCTAATGAATAGTGGCACGGAACATTTTTTCACATTATTATGGGCCATGTGGGTTTCTTCTCTTGTGATGTGATTTATGTTACATTTTGAAATGACTAAATATTTTTTTCTTATTTTGTCCTTCATTCCATCTCCTCATTTCTGAATTTTTTTCATTCTGATTGATGTTGGGATTTTTCTTTTTCTTGTATACTCCATCATGAGAAATTTTCCATGAGTTCATTTGAAACATGTTCAGTTATAGTTTTCATCTGTTCTGTGGCCATTTTTCTGGGGAGCTTTCATTATATAGAGAGATATTTTCCTGTGCTTAATTTTCAATTTTTGTATAAAAATATATAGAATTCAACCCTAATTCTTTTCCGTTGCTCAGTTTCACATGAGATTAGTTTTCCTCAACTTTTAGGGGGAAGAGATGGGTCATTGCTGTGAAGTTTTGGTTTTTGTTGTTTTATTGTTTTTGTTTTCATTTTGTCTTTTTAAATGTTTGTTTATTTTTGAGAGGGACAGAGACAGAGCACGAGCAGGGGAGGGGCAGAGAGAGAGATGACAACACAGAATCCGAAGCAGGCTCCAGGCTCTAAGCTGTCGGCACAGAGCCTGATGCGGGGCTTGAACCCACAAACCGTGAGATCATGCCCTGAGCTGAAGTCGGACGCTTAACCAACTGAGCCACCCAGGCACCCCTGTTGTTTTAAAATATGGTGTTAGACTTCTGGAAATCTCCTGGTTTTCTGCATCCCTGCTTTCTTTGGACCTTCTCTTTTCTTCTCTCCTTTCTATGTCAGTTTAGGTTATACCCCAGAGTTTCTCCCAGCAGAAGAACTTTGTCCTGGAACAGCATTTTGGCAAGTTCACTTCCATAGTTAAGTCCCAGATTAATCCAGCTTCTTAAAGTCTTCCTGCCATCTCACTACACTCACCTGCAAACAACCTTTCCGATTCAGCTGCCAGCCTCAAATTGGCCACCCACACTTTCCAAGTCAATAAATGTTGGCAATTCTGGGATTATCCTGTTCTCAAATCTGCTAGATACCCCCTTATTTCCCTTGGCTTCTGCCTGTATCGATGCTGATAATACATGAGTCTTGCTGATTTGTCCTCACTTACTCTTATTCAGGGGGTTCATGTGAATAATTTAGTACTTAATGGTATAGATACTGTGTGTGGCTTATTGGTTTGGCTCGGCATGTCTGTTTTAATGGGATGATTAGGGACATTTAAAAAGCTACATACCCGGGGTGCCTGGGTGGCTCAGTCGGTTAAGTGTCCGACTTCGGCTCAGATTTGATCTCATGGTTCTTGGGTTCGAGCCCTGTATCAGGCTCTGTGCTGATAGCTTGGAGCCTGAAGCCTGCTTCGGATATCGTGTCTCCCGTTCTCTCTGCCCCTCCTCTGCTCACACTCTGTTTCTCTCTCTCAAAAATAAATACGCATTACAAAATAATAATAGAAAAAAAGCTACATACCCTCACCACTGTCTTCCCATATTATGGTTTGAATTTAAGGCACCTTTTTTTTAACCCCTTCCGATGTTTATATTTTATTATTATTTTTTTTGGATGTTTATATTTTAGATATTGTCTTAAATTGTGAAACATCTCCAGTTAAAGAGCTCTCAGGGAACAGATATCAAGTTTTCAGTCTCTTGAGATCATACCATGGTAAATCGACATCTAGTGGGCTTTTGCATCAGATTGAGAGAAGGGGTCGGAGAAGAATATGGAACTCTGTGTTTGGCTTTTCTCTTTTCTTTTTTTGAAAACAATTCCCTTACTTCTTCCTCTTGTTTTTCTTCCCTTGATTTAAATTCCTAGGAGTATATTTCACTGGTTTCTTATGTAAGGGGTGGCAAAAGAAACTTCTTAAACTTCTCCCACTTCCCAAAGCAACTATTTGACAAAGGTATGGATTTCAATCCAAACATACAATGGAACAAATGGGACTCTTTGAATCTTTACGTAATGAAGTTTCTCCAGAGGATTCTTGCTTTATTTCCTATCTCTTTAGGGCTTCTCCTATACTGAATTTAGACAATGAGCCTTCAAGTTAGGGAAGTTTTTCTTTATTCCATGGTTAGTGACCAATTTCAGAGTACTGCAAATCGCGGAAACCACATACTCTAACTTTGTTGACGTAAGAATCTCCTGGGATTTTTTTGACTCCACAAACAGGAGATTCAGAAACAATATTGTAGGGTGGGTCTAGGCATCTGCATAGGTTATACATCCCACACAATGCTGATAATGGTTGGTTGGTCTAGGGAACAGCAGCTCAAAAAACGTTAGTGTGAGGCAAAACTGTTTCCAGAGACCAAACAAAACTAAGTTCGGTTGCTATACTATCTAAAATAGGCAGTGAGGTTTCAGAAAACTAACTGTGTGTCAGGGCCTATTCTTCATTTTGAAATGAATGAGAGAAGGATCTAGACTTTATAGCTAATTTGAGAGAAACATGCAAAGGAATAATAGCACAATTATGTTAAAAGGATAAAAGTGTTGACCCTTGACATTTTCATGGGAGGTATCTGTGACTTTCCAAATTGGCCATATAACTCCTCCCCCCAAATATGTCTATAATTAAGAATGAAGAGTGACTATTTTAGTGGTATGTAGAGCCTGGGCTATTATGTTTTTTTCATTACATGCCCTCTAATTCTGTCCTCATTAAAAAAAAAAAATAGTTTATTGTCAACTTGGCTGACATACAGTGTATATAGTGTGCTCTTGGTTTTGGGGGTTGAGTCCCATGACTGATTGCTTACAACACCCAGTGCTCATCCCAAGAAGTGCCCTCCTCAATGGCCATCACCAATTTTCCCCTCTCCCCCACAACACCCATCAACCCTCAGTTTGTTCTGTGTATTTAAGAGTCTTGTATGGTTTGCCTCCCTCCCTCTCTATTTGTATCTATTTTTTCCCCTTCCCCTCCCCTATGTCGTCTGTTAAGTTTCTCAAGTTCTGTATATGAGTGAACACATATGATATCTGTCTTTCTCTGACTGACTTATTTCACCTGGCATAATAATAGTTTCATTCACGTTGCTGCAAATGGCCAAATTTCATTCTTTCTCATTGCCAAGTAATATCCCGTTGTATATATAAACCACATCTTCTTTATCCATTCATCAGTTGATGGACATTTAGACTCTTCCATGATTTGGCTACTGTTGAAAGCGCTGCTTTAAACATTGGGGTACATGTACTCCTATGAATCAGCACTCCTGGATCCTTTGGATAAATTCCTAGTAGTGTTATTGCTGGGTTGTTCTCATTTTGTTCAATAAGACAATGGCTCCATGTCACGAACCTTCTGGTCTGTCAAAAGCGTCACATCTACAATTACCAAAGGTTATTTGAGTTGAAATTATTGTGGAACAGTTCTTAAATTCAAGCAAGCTTGTTAAACCCCAGATTCCCAACCCCTACCCTCAGATATAATGATTCAGTAGGTCAGAAGTGGGACCCATGAATGCTCAATTTTAGTAATCTCCCAAGTGATGCTACTGCTCCTGGCTTAAGGACTACATTTTATTTATTTATTTATTTTTTTAATGTCTTATTTATTTCTAGGAGAGAGAGAGAGAGAGACAGCGTGAGCAGGGGAGGGTCAGAGAGAGAGGGAGTCACAGACTGAAACAGGCTCCAGGCTCTGAGCCGGCAGTCAGCACAGAGCCCGACGCGGGGCTCGAACCCACGAACCGCGAGATCATGACCCAAGCGAAAGTCGGACGCTTAACCGACTAAGCCACCCAGGCGCCCCAGGGACTACATTTTAAGCAGCACAGTTTTCGAAGAGCTGGTGGTAGCACTCAGGAACCAGTAGTTCAAGTCCAAGAATGGGGAGGGACAGAACATGATGAGAAGGAGGCTCTTCACAAAGGACCTGGGTATTGGAGCTTCAGTAGGGGTTTGTAATATGAGAGAGGGTGGATCATAGGTAAAGAGAAGATTTCCAGGCAGATGGCAAAGTAGTTGCGAAGACACAGGCACAAAACAGCACAAAGTGTTCAGGGACCTGTGTATAGACAGGTCTTCCCAAGTCTCAAAGTCCACAGTGACTCTGGAGCCGATGGGAAGAACTAAGCTCCTACTTGAGCAACAGAGGAAATGAAAGCAATGGAAAAGTTAAGCCCTTCCTTGAGCAGCAGAGGAAATGAAGACAATAGTATGTGAGCTTCAAGGAAGCAAATTGTGCCAAGAGATAGCAGGATGCACCGGTGTTGATGTCCCTTTGAGGTGTTTCTGAGAAAAGGGTGGGTGGGTTGCTTCCAGGGATGAGTTAAGTAGAATTCTGTCCATGTGGCAGGGCTTCCTGTGTTTAGAGCTTCCATCCAAATTTCTGATTCTCTGATATCAAACGTGCATTTAAAATTTAGGGGCACAAAGAGACAAAATATACGTGTTTCTATCTGATTAGACTTGAAACGTGCAAACAAGTAGAAAGCCAGCTTCTGCCGGGGAGGTGGGGGTGAGGGGGACTGTCCAAAGATCTCTCAGCTATACCTCTGAACATATGCATTTGTGGTTTCAAGTTCAACTTAGCCTGTGACTTCTTGACTGTATTCACGGGCAAAGAACCCGCAAAAATCCCATTTCTTATTAGAATGAGCCGCCAGACAATGTTATATTTGCCAGGCAGTAGCCCTTGGTCCACAGATGTAATAATTGGGCATCCTCATTAGTGCTATCTGGAGTTTACAGGAAAAGAAAACACCACACGAGAAAGAACATCTCTAATTGTGGCCCCAAAGACTTTCACATGGCTGGGTCTTCATTTCTTTACCCAGGAGAACTGGCCAGCCTTTTGCAAGAGGAAATAATAAGACCAACCAAGCCAAACAGTTTCTGCTTGTTTTTAAAGAGGAAAATCATATCCACTTTTACCGCAAATTTTTCTGATGAAAGGTGAATTTTCTCCCTCCCCCCACCTCTTGCCCCCACAGCTGCTGTATAATTCTGGGTCCTGAAGTACTTCCGCTCTAATAAAAAATTTCATCTTATCTCTCAGCAGCAACTAATAACAGACTCTAGGCATATGTGAATAGCCCGACACACTCTCTTTCTTCAATTTTAACCATCCGGACCCACAGGCTGACTAGCACTGCAGGCTTAGCTGTGGAACAAAAGACAGGGGCTCTTTATTTGCTACTGATTGGCTTGGTAAATGGATTTGCCACAGAAATCCTCTCTGAAAGGAAGTGACCCAAGCCTTTTGGCTTTTTGTATTTACATTATGCTGCTAAGAACTGGGTTTGACTCTAGAGTTTAAAGAGAAAGCCCGTGTGGCTCATTCATTCACTCATTTCTTCATTTATGAACATGTATTGCACATCTGCTATGTGCTAACCTCTATGCCAGGCACAGGACACTAAGAACACTGAGACTTGGCTATAGAACTTTCTAGTGGGAGAATTAGATAAGTAAGCAACTTTTCCCATTATCTTGAGGTACAAGGGGTACTTAAGTCTACCTGGGGAAGCATTTCTGCATCTTGCTCTTCTCCCTTAAATCCTCATAGAAATCCCTCCGAGTTGACAGGGATTGCAGGCAAGGAAAAATGTAATCGGACTCATTGAAGAAGGAAAAGTTTGTCTCGCAGATTAAGGGTTGACTGGGGTCGGGGAAGCAGAGGAAGGCATACGGGAGAGAAGCAAGAGCAAACGCAAAGTCTTAGGAACTCTGCAGTTCCTACGAAATCTAGAGAATTTGGATTGGGTTTGCGTTGAGACAGGTGGTGCTAGGAGTTGAACGTGGAGAGACCCAGGAGGGGCTACACACAGTGACACACTAAA
This sequence comes from Hyaena hyaena, assembly GCF_003009895.1. Classification (NCBI taxonomy): domain Eukaryota; kingdom Metazoa; phylum Chordata; class Mammalia; order Carnivora; family Hyaenidae; genus Hyaena; species Hyaena hyaena. Next base: position 2,036,653 of record NW_024080828.1, read on the forward strand.
TACATGCAGTGACAAACTTAATGCGTGAGGAAAACCCCCGGGAGTTTTTAACCTGTGTGTGCATTATCTCTACATCACACACTTAATCTGTATGGTGGGATAACAGTCGTGCTTACTTCGCAGGGTTGTGATCCTATAGTAAGGTCTCAGCCTCATTACTGGCGATTCTTTGTTCTCCATAAATTGCAGTAATCACAGTATCAACAGGGACAGGGGCTATTCTCATTGGTTGTGCCGATTCTAAGAGTTCTGGAGTGTTTTCCGTCTGGGCCTGTGAACAACCGCAGGGCATCTGAGAAGGAGCCCTGGCGAGTCTATTATCATCGCCTTGGGGCTGGAATGGTAAGATGCGGATTGGAGGAAGCGAGAGATTTCTGGGTTCTCAGAGCTGAGAAGGAACAAAACCTTGATCAGGATAGTGAGGGTGAAGACGCAAATTTGGTTAACAAATAGGTCTCCTACTCTCCAACCTAAACGAGACTGCTGAACTTGACACTGCTTCAATGGTGCTCTCTAGTGGCCCACAGGAAAAGAACATTTCCTATCAATGGGAACAGGACTCAATAGAGCAGCACCACCCACCCTACCCCCACCGCCTTACCCGAGGTTTTGCTTTCAGCCCTTTTCAGTTACCCACGGTCAGCTGCGTCCATCCGGAAGTGGACCATCCTCCTCCTGACAAAATGCTATGTCACATGCCTGTGTCATTCACTTCATCTCATCACGTTGGCATTTTCTCACCTCACATCATCATCGCAAGATGACAGAGTGCGGTACATGAAGATATTTTGAGAGAGAGAAACCACATTCATATGAACTTTTATTACAGTATATTATAATTATTCCAATTTATTATTAGTTCCTGCTGTTAGTCCCTTACCATGCCTAATTTATAAATTAAACTTTATCACAGGTATGTATGTATAGAAAAAAACATAGTATATATAGGGTTTGGTGCTCTCCATGGTTTCAGGAAACCAGTGGGGGTCTTGGAACATATCTTCTGTAGGTACGGCAGGGAAGGTGTTACTATAAATTATATGCAGACCATGGATTACTATGCAGCCATTTAAAAAGAATTAACTAAAGCAATCCCTGTCGACTTGGAGGGATTTCTATGAGGGTTTAAGGGAGAAGAGCAGGATGCAGAAAAGCATAGATGATGTGACCTGCTTCTTGTAAAACAATGACCAAAAAACATCTCTCTATAATATACAGATGTGTATGTGTAAATGTATATATATACACACATATATATACTTATACAAGATTGTGTGTATATATATATATACACACATATGTATATATATATGATTAAATAGAATTATGTGAGCATAAATCATACATGAGAGGATATAGACTAGGTTGGAAAAGTGGATTCCTTCAGGGTGGGAGTAAAAGGCCGAAGAAGGAAGATAAGAGACTGCAAAAGCCGAACAAACAAACAAATTTCCCCATTTATACACGTATGTAAAATTATGTTTACATATATATATTCGTAAATAAAAGTTCATTTGCAAGTAAAATAATCCAGACGATGGAATTTATATAAAAAAGAAGTCCCAGAAAAATGAAATCATATGGATGATAATTGACTCATCTATTTATAATTTTTTAGGTAACTTTTTTCTTTTTTGCAAGAGCCTAAAATGGCTACTGTTTTAAATTAATGGCACTGTAGAAGTTCAGCATGTATGAGAGGGTCTGTTGAGCTATTTCTAGACTCCTCCCAGTACAAGTTTGTTTTCTGAAATCTTCAGCTTTGGCTTCTTACCACAAATGTGTGGAAGAAGCTCACGTCTGACCCTGATCCTGTGTTTTCTTCCATTTAGCAGCCTTTACATGTGATGAAACTATGTTTGTGATTGTTTGCTTGACTTGTAGTGACTTATTCTCCACTTTCATGTGAGCGGCAATAATTTGATTTGAAGATGCCGATTGACATATATATATAATAGCAATATGGGGTGGTGGGACCACACCAGACTTGGATGTCAGGTCTGTCACTCACTATGTACGTGGACTTCGGCCAGCTAATGTCTTTCTGCTCTTCAGCTTCTTTGTTTGCCAAATGGGGACAAAAATGGGACAAAATCCATAGGTTTGTTCTGAAGATGGAATGAGATAATTAGGGTAAAGTGTTGAGCAGTCCTCCTGGTACATGGTATTCATGTATTCATTCAGTTACTTGTTCGTTCATTCAAGAAGCACTTACTGAGTCCCTCTATGTGCCAGGTTCTGTGCTGGGCACTGGGGATAGGAAGCAGCAGATCTACGTAGCTTACAGATCAGCAGAGGAGACAGAGGAGTCCAATGGCCACACAGTGTGTAGTTGAAAACTATGATACAGGCTGGGAAGAAATGACACGGGGCACAGTGAGAGCACTTGAGCTGGTTGGAGAGTCAGGGAAGGCTTTTCTGAGTAAGCAATGTTTAGACTAAGAAATTAGGGTGGAATTAATAGTCATTAGTTGAAATCGAGCATGTGGAACATTATAGGCAAAGAGAAACACTTGTACGATGCCTACGGCAACGGGGGAGAATGAACCATTCTAAGAATGGCATTTCAATAAGTGTCTTATCAGTTACTTAACCAACCCCACCCCTAGTTTTCTCATGACACCTATTTTACGGGGGCTGTGGAGATGAAATAACAGCCACTTTGTAGTGTTATGTGGATTAAATGAGAAAAGGTATTTAGAGCACACTACTTAATAAATAGTAGAAGTGCAATAAATGCTCTCCCCTCCAACATCTAGCTTTGGCACTGAGATGTTGAGTGTAAGTTAATTATTATCTATTAATGTAAATTAATGATTTCACACAAATGTGTGCACCCCCCACACGCCAGCCATTGTGTGGATACCTTGCGCTACCCCTAGAGACCTGGTTTTATTTGTGAAATGTGAAGTTTTAACCCAACGAAATCTGTGCCTTCTGTTTTTGAGCCTTACTTCTAAAGTTTTTGTGTTATTAGTTTCCCTTGCCAAAGCCCCAGGTATTGGCTGGTACAGGGAAAAGAAAAGTGATATGACCACTACCCAAGTGCTCTAGATTTCCGGCAATAATCCTTTCTATGTTGAGTATTACAATTCACTATGATTTAAATGTGTACCAACTATGTGTCAGGCATTATATTAGTTCCTGGGTAATAAAACGTTATTACAACAGAATCCTTATTCAGACGAGCAGAGATTCATATAATAAAAACTAGTATTTTTTAGTGTTCTGCTTTTTTTTTTGAAGGGCAGTAAACCAATCTTAGACGCTAATAGTTGGAAACGTGCAGGTTGAAGAAATCTCCAATCCTGCCCAAAACTGTTCTTGTGCATTCTCCCTCCAATGCTACTTTTTGCTCCACTTGTGTGGTTTTAGGGATCACACAGTAAAATCTTCATAATTCTAGCCCTAAGAAAACCAAACACTCCTGTCACTTGTTGAAATATCGAATCTCCTTGAGTGTTGCTATATTTCCCTTTATTCACTTCCACTCTCAGGTCTTGCCCATTGAGAAGTATCTGGATAAAAATGTCAGTTGACATACACAGAGTAAGTCATGTTGTCTACATGATTATTGTTAAACATTCTAAGGAGGGGACTTTGGATGGGTATTATATACAAATGTGTTAATACTTGGTTCATTCTGAAAAGATCACACATATACTTCCTTCCAGACATCTTGTCGTAAATCCAAGTCCACAACCATTTAGACAAAACCACTTAGCCTTTACCTTCTATGAATTATTGTGTATCTGAATCTTCAGTCATTTCTTCTCTATGCATTTTCCTCCTGCCCATCTTTAAGGCCACCCCTAACTGAGGCTGTAAGTATGCAGTAGTCCATTTATAGCTGATGCCAGCATGCTGAACAGGATCATTTGGGAGTCCAGCTAATATTTTTATTCTCACTTTAATCAACTTATAAAACACAACTTCCTGGAGCGCTTGGGTGGCTCGGTTGGTTAAGTGTCTGACTCTTGGTTTTGGCTCAGGTCATGATCTCTTGGTTTGTGAGTTCGAGCCCCTCTCTGGGCTCTGCACTGACAGTGTGGAGCCTGCTTGGGATTCTCTCTCTCAATCTCTGTCTCTCTCTCAAAATAAATAAACTCACAAAAAAATAAAAAGCAACTTCACATCATCAGTTCATATATATGGCAGTGCAATAGGAGTAGGTATATTAGAAATAAGTGTATAAAAATACATGCTCATGCAGCTTATTTGTTCTTTCAAGACCTACCTGAGCCTGATATTAAATATAAAATTTCAGGGCACCTGGGTAGCTCAGTTGGTTAAGTATCTGAGTTCAGGTCATATCATGATCTCACAGTTTGTGAGTTTGAGCCCCACATCAGGCTCTGCTGTCAGTGCAGAGCCTGCTTCAGATCCTTTGTTCCCCTGTCTCTCTGCTCCTCCCTCACTTGTGTTCTGTCTGTCTGCCTCTCTCAAGTGAATAAACATTAAAAAAAAAACAAAAACAACTATAAACTTCATTGGTTATGAGGTGCTGCAGTCACACTCAGGTTTGTGGCTTTGGTGGATCAAGAACCCCAGTTTATCGCATGTATTTCAGATCTCATGGTTACTTTGTGTCCCACTGTCCAACTTCTCCAGGCCTCGGACCAAGTCAAACTAGTTTTTAGAAGGAAAATGGTGATTTGCTAAAGAGTTTGTGATTTTTTTCCAAATTCCAGATTGCTTCCACTGTGATTATCCCTTTTAGATTTGCCCCTGTCGCCACATAACATCGTGATATGTGACAGATATTTTAAACACCTTTGAGTTTGTTGGTTCATAAGGGCCAACTGGCAGAATTGTTTGCCCTGCAACCAGTTGGCTGAGAGCCCTCTCTTGCTATGCCCCCTTATTCAGAGCTGGCAACCTTACAAATTACTTGGTGGAGTAGGAGGAACATACTGAAATAAAGTACGTGTTACTGCCAATTGTCCTAAAGCATTATTCCCTCTAAAACTTGACTAGGGTGGCAGATATCTGAGCACTCGTGAAATTTATCTTTAACGTTCTAACATGCACGTGGCTAATAATGGCATCTAGTGTACCAGCGCCTCTCTGTCTACAAGTTTCAGGTAGTGGGCCAGCATGATGTCCTATGGAATGGTAAGACAAAGTCCCTGCGGAATAGATTATGCCACAGAACCAGAGGTTACATAGAGCCTTGTGGCAAAAGAATGTAGGCAATCTGCTGACCCCACTAGGTGAAAACAAACTGCTTCTGGGGTTTCATAATGGAACAGAAACAAAGCATTTTTCAGATAAATAGTTGCAGATCACATGCCAAATGCTGGGTTGACTAGCTCCAGTAAATTGTCTCAAATGGAAACAGCAGCAGCAATTGGAATTAACATCTGATTAAGTTTATGATAAGGCACCTGTTATTCACCAGGAACAGCTGGCTTCTACAGAAGTCGAACAGGCAAGTTGAACAGAGACACAACAGTTTTACCATCTCGCTCATGGATTCTCTTATGTATGTAGTATTTTTTAAGCTATTATTTTGGAAGTTATCCTAGCTTAGGCCGCTATAATGAAATACCATAGGCTAGGTGGCTTCAACGACAGACAGTTTTTTCAAACCGTTCTGGAGGCTGAGAAGGCTAAGATCAAGATGTCGACAGATTTGGTTCTTGGGGAAGGCCTTCTTCCTGGTTTCCATGTAGATGGTGGCCATCTTGCCACGTGCTCATATGACCTCATTGTTGTTCATGTTCACGAGAGGAGAGAGATCAAGCTATCTTGTGTCTTTGCCTTTTCTTATAATGGCATTAATCCCATGAAGAGGGTACCACCCTCATGGGCCCCACCTCCAAATGCATCATATTGGAGCTTTGGGTTTCAACATATGAATTTTGGGGGTACACAGGCATTCAGTTCATAACAGAAGTTTTTACTCAATGGTCATTAAAGCAATGGGGAATGTTTTATGTTCATTTCCCAGTATATTTATTTCAATAATAAATTTGGGTGCCTGGAAATGACCACAGAGTGGCTTTAAAGATCCTCTGAGCCCACTGTGGTATTCAGTACGAAAGTAGTTTGTCATCTGAATCACCTAGGCTCCCACTGGGGCAGGTTTGGTGGCAGTGGTGTTCAGGGCTGCCAGAGATTAGAATTAACTTCATTGAGTCTCCAAGTGATGTAAATATTTCCCTTTCCCTTGATAAATGGCCACAGTGACGGTGCCTTTGAGAGAGCATATTTAAGAGTACCAACTTCCTCTAGATTCAAGGAGACCGCTGGTACTGGGGCTGCAAACTGACTCAAGTCTGAAATTGGTTCATAGACCATAAATGTCCATTGCCAGCTCTAGAATTTTCTGTTATACTGATCATGAAAATGAATGTGCTGCCAGTTTTCATCTAAGGGACCGCAAGGTTTATCAGCTGCCAGAGAGATTTTTGCAGGTCAAATCATTCTCATTACCACTTAAGTCTTGCTATGATTATAGTAACTGCTCTCACTTTGCTTCTTCCAGTTAAATGATGTTACTTGGCCTCTGTTGCTCCAAGATCTCATTGTTTCCACTGAAATTAGGAAAATTATCTCAGCAGCAATGTCTCACATCTTCATTTTTGGTCTATAGAAGACAGACACTAGGATACTTTGAAAAATCCTGGTACTTTTAAGTATTTTACACCAATATACCCATTTTAATATTCCTATATCCTCAATTTTTAGATTCTTTCATCTACATTTCACTAAGGAATTTCTGGGATCTCAGTTACAGTTAGCAGAGGGCCCATTAAGCTGAGTTTTATTAATTAGTTGGACAGTCAGAGTTACTGCCAACTACTCAAACCAGCATAGGGAATCCAGAATCTATTAAGTACAATCATTAAAAAAAAAAAAGATCAGCCTGATCTTTTTCTCCCCTGAATTTTGTTTATTACTCTCTGAATCCATCCCTACACATCTTGTTTATACCACAGGATAATGCTGGTATAAATTTACTTAACCTTGAAATTTTATTAAGCTGTGTAAGTAAGGCCTTAGGTTTAGAATGGGCCTCCTGAAACATGCTGGGATCTGACTTTTATATCAGTTCGGAGGTAATGAGGAGAAGACAGGGAAGGAATAGAGAGACTTGACAACTCCTTTTAAGGAAACATGGCGAGGGTTTTGAGTGGGACAGCAAAAGTCTTATCAGACGTGGTGGCCCAGGCTGATAAGGGAGGTTCAGTGGAGCTTAAAAGAATGGGTAACTTGAAGTCTTCCAAATTCCACAAGTTTCCCATTCCTATTCTTTTTTATTTTTAAATGCTTGTTTGTTTGTTTAGAAAGAGAGAGAGAGTGGGGCGCCTGGGTGGCTTAGTCGGTTAAGTGTCCGACTTTCGCTTAGGTCATGATCTCGCGGTTCGTGGGTTTGAGCCCCGCGTCGGGCTCTGTGCTGACTGCCAGCTCAGAGCCTGGAGCCTCTTTCGGTCTGTGACTCCCTCTCTCTCTGACCCTCCCCTGCTCACGCTGTCTCTCTCTCTCTCCTAGAAATAAATAAAACATAAAAAAATTAAAAAAAAAAAAAAAAAGAAAGAGAGAGAGATTGAGGAGGGGCAGAAAGAGGAAGAGAGAATCCCAAGCAATCTCCACACTGGCAGGGACTCCAACTCGGGGCTCAATCGCACAAACCATGGGATCATGACCTGAGTGGGCATTACGAGTCAGATGCTCAATGGACTGAGCCACTCAGGGGCCACTCTTTATTCCTATTCTTGAATAGGAGGTTCCATTCTTTCCAAATTAGTAATCTAATTCTCATATAAGACTCTTGGATGAGGCTGGAATTAAACTTATACAGTATTTTAACAACCCATAGGATCAGACCTGCAAGTTTTGTTTGGCTTTATCTGCCCAGCGGCAGCAAGAGATAATGTCCATGTTGGGGAAGACATGGTTCTCTGACGGTGACTTTGGCCAAAAATTTAAAATCCCAAGCTTATTATTTCCGTTATTAAAGTTCTCCAGCACAGTTTGAAATAGCTAGCATACTTCCCACATAACCACTGCATGCCCCATGTCGGTCAGACTAGCGTTTCTTAGCAGTAATTTATTTTTCCAAAGCCCTCCTGTAGCCTCTTCCTTCAAGAGGACCATTGTGACAATTTGACACCGAGTTTCATGGAAATCCATTAGAGAGTTAGTGCTCCAACCTCTAATGTAACCAGCACTGACTGATTTTATACCTAACCAGAGTAGATAACTATCAGGGACTAAATGTTTGTGTTCCCTCCTACCCCCGTTCATACATTGATGCCCAAACCCCAGTGTGGATGGTATTTGGAGGTGGGATCTTTGGTACATAATTAGGTTTAGATGAGGTCATGAAGGTGGAGTACCCATGATGGGATTAATGTTTTTATAAGAAGAGGAAGAGAGACCAGAGCTCTTTCTCTCTTTCTGCCTTATGAGGACAAGCAAAAAGGAGGCGATCTGCAAGCCGGGAAGAGGGCCCTTACCAAGCATCCCTTGGCACCTTACCAAATCAACTGGCACCTTGATCTTGGACTTTCTGGCTTCTGACCTATGAGGAAGTAAATTTCTGTTGTTTAAACAGCCAGTGTTTGGTGTTTTGTTAGGGCATCCTGAGTGGACTTCTATAATAACTAACATTAAGTTCCCATTTCTTTTTTTCTTAATATTTCTTTTCTTTTTTCTTTTTATTTATCTTTGTTTTAAAGAGAGAGAGAGAGGGGCGCCTGGGTGGCTCAGTTGGTTAAGCGTCTGACTTCACTCAGGTCATGATCACATGGTTTGTGGGTTCGAGCCCCACATCAGGTTCTGTGCTGAGAGCTCAGAGGCTGGGGCTTGTTTCGGATTCTGTGTCTCCCTCTCTCTCTGTCCCTCTCCCACTCATGCTCTGTCTCTCTCTGTCTCAAAAATAAAACAAAAAAAAATTTAAAAAAAATAGAGCGAGAGGGCGAGAGCGAGCACAGGAGAAAAGGGCAGAGAGGGAGAGAGAGAGACTCTTAAGCAAGCTTAAGTGTGGAATCCAACATGGAGTTCTATCCCATAACCCTGGGATCGTGACCTGAACCTAAATCAAGAGTCAGAAGCTCAACTGATTGAGCCACCCGGGTGCCCCATGTTCCCATTTCTTAAATGGCCCATTTATGGCAATCATTTCTGGTACAAATTTCCTTATGGGTGCGTATTATTAGTTGCAGATAACAAAATCTACTCTAGGTAGCTTAAGCAGAAAGTGGTTAATTCTAGAGCATTAAGTAGCACCTGATATTTCCAAGATGGCCAGGGAGCTAAGTTTGGATATTGTATAATCAGGAACAACATGGTTTAGAGAAACTCTAAACCACTTTGGAATTGTTTTCATGAATTTTTTTCTGTTGCTATTGCTTACCACTTGACATCTATGATGTTAGCCACATGAAAGTGGGACCTTGGCCACAGTTGCCCTGGGAGATCCAACTGCCTCTTGTTGTGGGAAAACTGATCTCTGCACCCCCATCGTTTGGTTTGCATTGCAGGTCTCTGAAAGGTATTTTTACAAGAAAATCTGGGTCACGTAGACATTAGCTTTCTAGTACATGAAGGCGTATACTAAAAAGAGCCTGAAGTGGGTGTTGAGTGCATCAATCCGTAGTATCTACTGCCACTTGCATGGAGTCTAATGAGAAATACTTGTGAAGACATAAACAAGGAAGATTTTTGGTCCGGTCTTGTTATCTAGTTTCAATTTTCAAAAAGACCTCTATTTTGGGAATGTGATTCGCAGTTATTAGCCGAGCCTCTGTTGGGAAACAACCCATTATTCTAATTCCAGTTTCAGGGAGACGAAAAAGTACCATCCTTTGTTTTTAATGAGTTGCCCATTAGCGCTACGATATTGGACCTGGATGCCTCATTTCCTGACTAGAAGGATAAACCATCTTTTGTAAGGATGCTTTCGGGAAAACTGGCCATAGGGGAGGAAAACTACGTTGAAGCTTCAGCTCTTCTTTCTTTTTCTTTTTTTTTTAATTTTTTTTATTTTTTTAAGCATTACTCACCATTCGGAGTCCAGCCTTTTGGAGTGAGCATTTCTCAGTTCTCTAAGATCTAGCTGGATGGATCAGGGCTTTGTTGTCGCTTTCACAGCAAGGAGAAAGTCCCAGCACAGGTTGGCAGCCTGTGGCCCGCAGTCTCCCTCTGCGGTCCCCCGGATTTTCTTCCTCCAATGGCGTGTCGATTCCTTTATAGCCGTCCTAACAATGAAGTGTGTTTGGCAACGAACGCTGTTTTCTCATAATCTTTCATCTTCTGTGAAAAAGCAATTTGTCATCTCAAATCATAAACTGCAGGGATTCTTATCCCTCGCACCTGCCGTTTTCTCACATTCTTCTTAGGTCTCCGTGTTGAGAAAAGATCGACAACATTTCTACAGAAATAGGATTAAAATGTATCTCTCAGAGCTTCCAGAGCTTGGGTGTCTCTTAACGAGAGCAACGTGGCCTTTGGATAAGGGCAAGAGCTAAGGGGAAACAATGTTTCGATGCCTAAAGGATCTTTCTCTTTCTTTTCTTGTCTTTCTTGTCTGTCTGTCTTTCTTTTCTTGTCTTTTTCTTTCTTTCTTTCTTTCTTTCTTTCTTTCTTTCTTTCTTTCTTTCTTTCTTTCTTTCCTTCTTTCTTTCTTTCTTTCTTTCTTCTCTTCCTTCCTTTCTTTTCTTTCTCTCTTTCATCTCTCTCTCTTTATTTGGTAGGAAAAAAACATTTAAAAAATATCCACTTATGAATCTTGTTCAGGAAATGAAGAGAAACTGTAGACCATAGTTTAATGAGAAATGCATTCTGTCTAGGAAAGAAATGTTTGCACAAAAGGCTACAAAGGGGGTACAAATGGCCAGGTTATTGCTTTGTTAAGAAATAGTGATGTATTCTTTTCTGGAAGGAAAATAAATGTTCTTTAGAAAGGAATTTTATTTATTTATTTATTTTTTTATGCTTTTTATTTAATTTTGAGAGACACAGCTCAAGCAGGGGAGAGTCAGAGAGAGAGGGAGACAGAGAATCCAAAGACAGGCTCCAGGCTCTGAGCTAGCCATCAGCACAGAGCCTGACGCAGGGCTTGAACCCACAAACTGTGAGATCATGACCTGAGATGAAGTCAGATGCTTAACTGACTGAGCCACCCAGGCTCCCCTAGAAAGGAATTTTAGAACAGAGGTTTTTTGAAGTACATCAGATTCTAACTACTCTACTTACTATGTATGTAAATTTGAGCTAGTTGTTATCTTTCTGAAATGTTCAAGTTTCCACATCAATATAATGGATATAAATATTAATACTCTATAATTGTGAGCTATTGTGAAGATTAAATGTAATAGTGTATGGTGGTGTCTGGCTGGCTCAGTTGGTAGAGGATGTGACTCTTAACCTCCAGATTGTGAGTTCGAGCCTCATGTTGGGGGTTGAGTTTACTTAATAAAAAAATTAAAAAAAAATTTTTTTTTAATGCTTTATTTATTTCTGAGAGAGAGAGAGAGAAAGAGAGAGACAGCATGAGTAGGGGAGGGTCAGAGCAAGAGGGAGATACAGAATCTGAAACAGGCTCCAGACTCTGAGCTAGCTGTCAGCACAGAGCCTGACGTGGGGCTTGAACCCACGAACTGTGAGATCATGACCTGAGCTGAAGTCGGACGCTTAACCGACTGAGCCACCCAGGTGCCCCTAAAAAATTTATTTTAATGTAATAATGTATAAAATATTTTAGTGCCTGGATATAGTCAGGAGCTATTATTATTACTGGTGGTTTTATGAACATCTGGAACAATGTAAGGTTGCACAGGAACTTTAAACAAGACTGTGTGCATGTGTGTGTGCGCGCATACGTGCGTGTGTGCATGTATATGTACATGCACACAGATATATATACACCAACTTTTTTTAGGTATATATGATTGATCTCTTAGCTTTCTTTGTAAATAAAAATAATTAACAGATACTGAGTCTTTATACGATAGATAAAACTTGTTGTCTACACAATATTTTTCCTTCCATTTTCTTAAAAAGTTGTAATGTGCCCTGCTAAAAAGAAACTAGCATCCTTATAGTTAAAAGTGGTTATGTGACACAGTTCTGACCAAGGAAAAGAAAGCAGAAGTTTATGGGTGATTTCTGGAAAAGTCTTCCTTTCCTAATATTGCTATTCCCTCTTTCTTGTTGTCACTTCCAGTTCTACTTTTTATTTTTTTATAAAAAAAATTTTTAAATGTTTATTTATTTTTTTGAGACAGAGAGAAACAGAGCATGAGTGTGGGAGGAGCAGAGAGAGGGAGACAGAGAATCGGAAGCAGGCTCCAGGCTCTGAGCTGTCAGCACAGAGCCTGATGTGGGGCTCAAACCAGTCACCCCCCAGTGGTACTTTTAAAAAAATATTTTATTTATTTTTGAGAGATAGAGACAGAGTGTGAGCAGGGGAGGGGCAGAGAGAGAGGGAGACCCAGAATCTGAAACAGGCTCCAGGCTCTGAGCTGTCAGCCTAGAGCCTGGCGCAGAGCTCAAACTCATGAACCACAAGATCATGACCTGAGCTGAAATTGGATGCTTAACCTACCGAGACACCCTGGCACCACCCAGTACTGGTTTTGAGTACAAGGTTGAGATGAGAATAGAGGTAGAGTTCCCATCTTGAGGCAACAAGGAGATCGTAAGATAAGGGGCACTCACCTGAGGCTGGCAGAGTGGAGAGAAAGAAAGAAGTAGCTCAGGACAACCGATGATGTTGTGAGATTTTTTGAGATTTTTGAGATTTTTTTTGAGGAAACAATAAATTCTTTTTTGATAATCCCTGAAGTAGATCTTCTGTTATAGGCAGCTGGAATTAATCCCCAACCGATGATTCTTTCTGTTGGCTGGCAGCATGCTAATTTGCTTTTCATGAATTATCTGACTTAACCCTAACACTAGTGCTATCCATGAAGTACAAATATTACCCTCATTTAAAAGATGAGGAAAGCTCCGAATTGTTAAGTGACTTGTCTATGGTCCCAGAGCCAAATACACGAAACAGCCAGGATTTAAACCCAGGCAGACAGACTGCAGAGCCATTGCTTATCTATTTATGCTTTCATTTCATTCTACAGTGGATTTCAGGCTGCTTTTAAGAACGATGTAAAATAAAAGAAATACCAATAAAATATTAATATGAAAACCCCCAAAGTGTTGCTGTACAGGAAATAATACATTTCAGTAGGAGGCTAAAACCAAGGGGCAGTGACAAAGGGGAATAGAACACAGGTATATGGACCATGTAGTCACCCAAGGAAAGATCCACAGCATTAATGTCTGAACTTTCTGGTAGCTAAGGAAGGGTAGGATATATTTTTGTGTGAGAAGAAAAAACAAACCCATTCTTTAAAAAAATTTTTTTAATGTTTTCTTTATTTCTGAGAGAGAGAGAGGGAGGGAGAGAGAGAGAGAGAGACAACGTGAGCAGGGGAGGGTTAGAGAGAGAGGGAGACACAGAATCTGAAGCAGGCTCCAGGCTCTGAGCTAGCTGTCAGTACAGAGCCTGCTGCGGGGCTCGAACCCACGAACCATGAGATCATGACCTGAGCTGAAGTCGGACGCTTAACCAACTGAGCCACCCAGGTACCAACAAACCCATTCTTAATGAGAAACAAAGCTTTTCCATAGTAGGTTCTAAAAGCAATTGCCATGGTGCCTGGGTGGCTCAGTTGGTTAGGCATCTGACTCTTGATTTTGGCTCAGGCCATGGTCTCATAGTACCTGAGATCAAGCCCCGTGTCAGGCCCTGCACTGACTGTGGAGCCTTCTTGGGACTCTCTGTCTTCCTTTGTCTATGCTCCTACCCTCCCCAAATAAACAAATAAACTTAAAAAAATAAATAAATAAAAGCAATTGCTAATATAGGGTTTCATATGGGACATCAATGTGATTAAGGACCTACCCTCAGAGATTCTATTTCAGTGTGTCCGTAGTGGGCCCGAGATTTTGCATTTATTACATGTTTCTAGGTATTACTGATTCTGCTTTTCTGTGGGCTGCATTTTGAGTAGCATAGATTCAGGACACAGGTCGCAAACTTATATGCCCAGAGGTACCAGCCAAGTAATATAAACAACCGTAGTGGGCCTCATGGAAGATACCAGGGAGGAGTTGCCACTGTAGCAAACTAGGAAGTGAATGCTTCATTTTCAAGGGGTAGTAGCTGCTTCTCAACATCGGCCAATTGCTGTCTTGTGAACATGTAGTCAAATACTTCTAGATTTTAAACATTTCAAGAGAAACCCAATTGTTTCAAGATACCCCAAGTGTTATCAAGAGAAAGTTATGTGAAGTTTCTATTTCTGAAAACACTGTTTAGGCCAAATACATCCATCTGTTGATAAAGGGACTGTAGGAGGCGAACACATCTTACTGCTTTTGTTGTAATTTCTCTATATTTTTTGTGAGTTTTGTAAACTATTTTTCTGCATGTTACTGATGTAGCCATTCATGATGGCTGAGATAATGTGTGTTTATGGTTTTATTTATGTCAGTGATTTTAGACCACGTTTTGTTCCCAATGGAAGTTCTTATTTAAGGGGGGTAGGTAGGCGGCTAGACTGCAAAAACTCACTCCAATATCTTGAAGGTGAGGTGTTTGCTTCTATTTCTTTGGAGATCATGGTTTAATGGGAAATAATTTTAGGGGTCTAAGATCTTGCAGATTAAATTCTTCTAGTTTTTGGTTGAGATTCCCTACAAATATGAACTAGAAGATTTCACATAATCTTTTCTTCAAGGTAAATTTTTTTCTTTCAATTAATGGACAGAAGAAAACTCTCTGTTCAGAATTTCTAGAGTGCTTTCTCTTTGTTGGCTGGTGATATGCTAATACACTGTGATGGCACCCTTATTATTTCTTTGATACTTTCTTCCTTTTGGTTTTTGTTCTCTGTTTCTAGAACTGCTAATATTCAGATATTAAACTGATCCTCTAAATGTTTGCTTTGTAGCTTTTATGTGAATATTCATTATAAGATTATGGAAGTTCCCTTCTATTCCATCTTGCTAACAGTTCTTTTGTTTTAAGTCATATATGGAATTTTAATTTTATCAAGTGATATTTTTTGTATCTATGGACAGTTTCATGATTTTCCTCTTGTTAATATGAAGGCTTTCTTAGGCTGATTTTGGAATATTAAATCACCTCCACATTCCTGAAATAAACTTTATTTGATTAGGGTGTGTCATAATTTTTATGTATTGCTGATTTGATTCTCTAAAATGCCTCTTTACAGGGAACTTTAGACTATAATATTCTTTCTTACAGTGTATTGTCAGATTGTGGAATTTATACTGGCTTCATTAAATGAGTTAGAAATGCTTTTTCATATTTATCTTCCAGAAATAAGGAATATTAAATGATGTTATTATTTTTTCCTTAAATATGTGGAGGATCACTGTTGAGGCTAGCTGAACGTACAGATTTCCTTGTGGAGAGGGTCTTAATTAAACATTCAATTTCTTTAATATAATACTATTCAGATTTTCAGTGTTCTCTTATGTTAGTTTTGATAAGTTATATTTTCCTAGAACTTGTCCATTTCACCTAAATTTTCAAATTAGCTTAAGATACTTTATAATATCATTTGTTTGTTTTTTTTTAATTCTATTAAATCTGTGACAGCCCCTTTTTAATTTTGGTAAGGGTAATTTGTAACTTTCTGCTTTTTCTTGATACCAATTAGTAGAAGTTTATTACTTATTAATCTTAAAAACAAAACAACTTCTGGCTTTGTTACTGTTTTTCTACTGAATAATTTGTTTTCACTTCATTAATTACTTTTTACATCCTTTTCATTTCCTTGTTTCTTTACTGTTTGTGTATAATTTGCTTATTTTTCTAACTTTTGGAGATATAGTTTTATGTCACTGATTTTCAGCCTTTCATAATAGGTGCGTGTGAGGCACTATGGTTCTCCATGTGCACTGCTTTAGCAGCAAGTCATGTTTTATTTTGTATGTTTGTATTTTGGTATGTTATATTTTTTGTTATCATTCAGTTAAAATACTTTCCATTATGATTTCCTCTTTGGCCTACTGATTATTTAGAAAAATATTGCTTAATTTCCAAACATTTAGAGTTTTCTTGTTATCTTTTGATATCGATTTAATAATTAACTCAGCCATAGTTAGAGATTGTTCTTTGTATGACTTTAGTCATTTCAAAATTTGTTGAAAGTTGCCTTATGGCCCAGCATACAGTCAATTTCTTTATGTTTCCATGTACCCTTGTAAAGAATAAATATTCTGCAGTTATTAGCTGATTGTTACATAAATGTTAATTAGGTCAAGTTGGTTAATAGTGTTACAACCTTCTAGAATCTTATCGGCTCTGTATCTTATTGTTTTATTAATTACTGAGGCGTTTTGAAATCTCCAACTATGATTGTGGATTTGTCTATTGCTCCTATTAATTTCATCAACTTTTTTTGTTGAATACAAGTTACAAATTTTATCTCTAAGAAACCTTTTTTTTTAAGTGTATTTATTTATTTTTGAGAGAGAGAAAGATAGAGAGACAGACAGACAGACAGACAAGGAGCAGCCAGAAGCCAAGCCAAGCACTTGCCATTAGATGTGCCTTGCAATACCTGTAGATTTAGGTGAATTCCTCTTTGCAAGGTCCCTAAAATATCCTGAGGTTCCGGCACCTGCCAGAAAGTGACCTTCTTTACTCACCTGGTAAGGCTGCTGGGAACTCTACACAGGGTATCAGGCCAACATTTCCACGGGGCTTTATTTGCTTCACATCAACATTAGTTCCTTAGAGCTGTATGGTCATGCCTGAGTCTATGCATGTCTCTCTCAAATCTGACGTTCCAGTCGAACCCTTGGTAAAATAACCAATGTTTCCAGTGGTGTCCTGTTATAGGGAGAAGATTCTTATGGAACATGTGCAAATAACTGTAATTGCCTTGTAAGAGAGAATACTCACTGAGAGTTTTTGAATTTCAGAGGGTTTCAAGTCGAGAGAAAGTCAAACATTTTAATTTGTTCACTAATGAATACTTTATTCTATTTCTATAAGTCATTGATACCTTAAAACTTTTTTTTTAAAGTTTATTTTTGAGAGAGAGAGCAAGTGGGGGAAGGGCAAAGAGAGACAGGGAGAGAGAGAATCCTAGGCAGGCTCCGCACTGCCAGTGCAGAGCTTGGCATGGGCCTCAAACTCATTAATGATGGGATTATAACCTGAGCTGAAGTCAGATGCTTAACGGACTGAGCCAGCCAGGTGTCCCTCTATAAGTCATAGATATCTTAAGAGAAAGATTCCTTAATCTGGAAGAGCAAACATTAGAGAACCAGCAATATGTGCAACAAGAGTCACAGAAACTATGATCTTTTTCCTTAATTTACTTAGTCCCATGTTCCTAATTCTTATTCACTTGGAATGCAGCTTTTTAGTTCCAGAAATTCTTACCGATTTTAGCTTTATTATCTTAAAGATATCTAATACTTGTGTTTGTCAAAAACCCTTTTTATGAATCTGTTTAGCACAAAGCTGTTTTTCATAGTATAATCTTTTACTAAAGCACCAAGAATGTTTACCATCAGACCCAAATATCTTTAGTTTCTTTGCAATAAGAAGCCAAAACCCATAAACCTACATTCAGTAATCAGTGCTTCAGCACTCCATTCTATTTGGAAAAGACCTAGATGTCTAACAAATTCAATCCAATTTATGATGCATGCAAGCTTTTAAGTTTCAGGTTACCAAAGACTGTCTTAACAATTACCCATGAAAACTTTGAGACAGAATTAACTATCGTTTTAAGTCATCTTTTTGCTAATAAATTGCAACAGAAACCACAAGCTTATTTGACCTTCAGCAAACCTAGATAGAATGAAAATTTTATATTTAATGCTGATAACTCCGAAGACATGTCTACTTTAGCTATAAAACTTGTGCACAGAGCCACATACAGGGCTCGAACTCAGGACCTGCAAGATCATGACCTGAGCCAAAGTCGGATGCATAACTGACTTAGACACCCAAATGCTCCTGTTTGTATCTATTTTAATCATATATTTAATGCTACCTATATTATCTTGTACAGTTAGTATTCATAAATAAATGGAATGATTAGATTCAGATCCCTGACAAAACTTCCTATGTATTTTTTTTTTCTAGGAGAGAGAGAGAGAGAGAGAGAGAGAGGCAGTGTGAGCAGGGGAGGGTCAGAGGGAGAGGGAGTCACAGACTGAAACAGGCTCCAGGCTCTGAGCTGGCAGTCAGCACAGAGCCCAACGCGGGGCTTGAACCCACAAACCGCGAGATCATGACCTGAGCGAAAGTCGGACGCTTAACCGACTAAGCCACCCAGGCGCCCCAAAACTTCCTATGTATTTTAAAATCAGCATGTTTTCCATAGCAAAAAGAATTGAAGTACAATGAATACTTAACTAGTTGAACTGACATGAGTTGTGGGCCAAAGCTTTACCTGATTTTGAGTCCTTTTCATGCCAGCAATTTGGGGAATGTCAGCCATCTTCCTACGCATTCAGTCCAGTGTTTATTGAATGAAAGACAAAATTAATAAATACATGATCTATAACTTATTAGATAATACTGTCTTTGCTAATATAACATTAAGAAGATAATCCCTTTTGCTGTATACCTGAAACACAATGGGTGTTCAGTCAATATTTGTGGAATTGGTAAATGAGTAAAAAGCCATAAACCAGCACCTACCCTCACCAGCGCAACCTTCTCTAAAGCTAGGAATATTCTTGTTTTATCTGAAAAAGTCTATTCAGAGTTCAGGCTCCAGCCCCCTCTTAAAAAGCCTTTCTTGACTCTTCCAAGCTCATGTTAGGTGTCCATTTGTACCCCACACCATCCCAGACTTTCTCTAGTATCACACAATGAATTGTAACTACTTGTTTAGTTATCAATCATTCCACCATTCTGTGTGCTCTGTGAAGCAGGGATCTTGGTTTTCTTGCCCTATAATAGTTGCTAAATACATTTATCTTGAATGTATAAATTACAGATTCTCAGGGCCAGGTGCTAAATCTCATTTGCATACTTTTACTTTTCAGTGTAGGCATTGCACTACATTGCTACATAGTTTTCAACTAATACTTCTTACTGAAATTGCCTCCCCATTTGAACATGTGCTCAGAAAAAAGAAACTGCTTTCAATATTAACTTAGACAAAGCAGAGAAAACGAAGCTTGGCTTAAACCGCCGTGCAATGATGTTTGAAGAATTTTCAGTTGTAGCCTTCCAGCTTTTGTTACTCTTCAACAACATAGGTGACTGAGCCCTCTTTGCGTTTGCAAGGAAAAAAGGGAAAATGTGGTTACAGAACACGTTCATTAGAGGATTTCCAAACATTTAAGTGGTCCTGGATGGTGATTTTAGCAAAACTTGGGCAGAAGTGAATCAAATATGGTATCCGAGTTGAATTCTGGAGTCTTGACTTCCAGCTTCATGGTGGCTCAGTAGGCAGAAGGCCTTGGAAGCTGTTCGTTGTTCCAGATAGTACCTTGGTCATATCATACCCAAGAAGGCAGGATCCGAGTTTTTTTAACGCAGTTATCATTTTTCCACAAACCTTGGCTCCATTGAACAATTGCTTTAACTGCAATAACAATTTTCCCTTCGTCTTGCCATTGTCAAAAGCATATTGTGAAAGTTTGGAAGCCAGGATTATGTATTTGGCACTGTACAAAGTTTATAGAACTCCCCAGACATAGCCTTCGGCTCGGACCCATTTGGCAACACCATTTGGTTGGAAGGGTCAGTCACTTTTGTAAAGGTTTTAGTTCTTAGAAAAATCATACTCTGGGAATGAGAGGCAAAAACAACAAACAACAAAATATTAAAAAAAAAAAACCAAAAAACCAACAAACTCCCAAAACAAAAAAAAAACTCCCCAAAAAACAAAGAACCAGAAAACCCCACAAACCCCTGTCTGACTTGGCTGGGATGAGTCTAGTCATGTCATCTGTCTTAAATTTAAATTTGTGGGGAATGGAAAGACATTAAGCTCTATTTTTAATGATTATAGGTCACGATTTCCACAGCCTGACTGCATTTGGCAACATGTTATTGTGTTATATGGCACATAGACCATTTTGAAACCTAAACCACGAGATTATCCTCTTTATTTTTTTCTTTTTATTTGCTAATCATAGCTGCTTTTGTAGAACTTCTCTTTTGCTCTGTTGTTAGAGAATGCTAAGCAGAATCTCCTTAGGGAAGACTGCTCTTTGGATTGGTCACGAATACATTCTTTCTACTTAACAGAGGACTTTTAATGACTAATTGAAACCAATAGGTGGTCCTTTGTCTAGTTCGGAGAACTGATTCAGGTTCTGGTGGCCAAAAGTGGCCCCCGCTTTGAAGTGAGATGGGGCCTGTGTTTACTATGAGGGAGAAAGGTTTGCTGCCAGATGAGATTGGAAAAGTGCCCACTCTAAGTCACATGCCACATTATTTATCTAGCTCTGACCTCTGTCATCTCTCCTGGTCATACTCTTTCCATCTCACACACGTAATTGTGTGGGTTTATGTTTGTGTGTGTGACACAGGAATACAATGGGGACCATACATTGTTTTGATTTTCTGACAGTGTATGTGATGCCTATTAAGTACAGAAGAGAACTGGGTGGCGGTTTGGGCTTACTTAAAGGAAGCAGGGTGAAGGACCCTCTGTTTTAGGCATTCTTTTTAACCCATGCACCACCTAGGCTCCTCCTGCCTTCTCATCTCTGAGCCATCAGCCCCAAGAAAGGATGCCTGCACACATCTGCATCTTTACCTCATTTCCCTAATTCTTTCTTTAGCCACTTCAGAAGGCGCAGCCTCAGGATTGACTCCTACTGTACAAAGGAGTGTCTTCTGTGCCCTGTGGCAGAACCTGAGGCTGTCCTACAGGGATCTTGATTATTGGAGTCATAAGGTGACTTGGAACTATGGATGATTGAGAGTGAAAATACACTGGTTTAATTCCTATTCCTTGAAAATAAAGCCCTGTTACATACATTTTAAAAAATGGAGCCATAATAGGCATACTTTAGCTTACTTAAAAATATATATCATGGACAGCTTTCTGTGCCCTCAAGTACTTGACCTTTTGTTGATATAGAAAATAAAGTATTTCATTAAGAGAGCTTTTTTGTAACAGAGCTCGTACTAGTTGCTGTGATTTATTTCAGGCCAAAAAGTTGTTACTCCTATACTTTGGCATATTATTTTTTAAGACTGCAAAGACATTCTAAGTATCTTAGGGCTTTTCAGAACATTCTAAGTAAACATAATGCTCATATCAGCTATTAACAGTCAATTGCCGGTGAAGTCTAAGGTCTTATAAAGAAGGTTGTAATGTATTCCAGAAAAATTCCCTAACTTTCAAGATATACTGACAAACAGAGTTTAGATACTCAAATCTGGCTACATCTGGGCTTAGACTCTCTGGACAAATGTTACATGGCACCACCATTGTTAATTTGATGTCAAGAACAGCCTCTTACCTCAAAATACTTTGCCAATATTTGAATGCCCTGAGATCCTACCTAGAGTAGCGTCATTATATTACCTTACATTTTTTGTGTTGTGGTTATGAAATGCCATAATGCCATTGCTGTTGGCCTCATTTATACTATAATATGAATGAGTTTCCGAAGCCTTTTGGATTTGTTTCTCAGTTCACTTCTTGAAAAAATGTGAGAAAGAGGATAAGCATACTGGGTACCTAACATAGAAAAGTGGCCTGACGGGGCACCTGGGTGACTCAGTCAGTTAAACGTCCAACTTTGGCTCAGGTCACGATCTCACAGGTTGTGAGTTCGGGCCCTGTGTCGGGGTGTGTGCTGACAGCTCAGAGCCTGGAGCCTGCTTCAGATTCTGTGTCTCCTTCTCTCTTTGCCCGTCTCCCACTTATACCCTGTCTCTTTCTCTCTCAAAAATAAATAAACATTTAAAAAAACCCAAAAAAGTAGCCTGACAAGTGTGATGGGGTGGGTGGGTAGGGGTGGAGGTTTTATGAACTTGGGGTCTGGGATAACTACAGGGCAGTTTGGGCAATCCTAGTTTTGTCCAATCACTATTTCTGATGGGGTCATAGATGAGGGTGTGGATTTCAGGCCTTACTGGCAAGACCGGGCAATTCTCACCAAACCCCCGGACAGATCTGATAAGGACCTTGAAGAACAAGACCGATTTCACAGAGTTGCAATGAGGACTGATTCTCTTTGACATTCAAAAGATGGCAAGCAGTCCCCTTTTTTTTTTTTTTTAATATTTTTATTTATTTCTAGGAGAGAGAGAGACAGCATGAGCAGGGGAGGGTCAGAGAGAGAGGGAGATACAGACTCAGAAACAGGCTCCAGGCTCTGAGCTGGCAGTCAGCGCAGAGCCCGACGCGGGGCTCGAACCCACGAACCGCGAGATCATGACCTAAGCGAAAGTCGGACGCTTAACCGACTAAGCCACCCAGGCGCCCCGCAAGCAGTCCCTTTTAAGCAATATGCTGTTGTAGGCCTAGGAACCACAGGCAAAAAGATGCTATGCAGGTAGTAACTTACTGACAGTAGAGTGCCCTCTAGAGGATGGTCAATGGAGAAGGTGGTCCAGGTTCCTGAATTTTGGCCCCCTTTCCATTTTCTGAGTCCACGGGGCAACGTTCCTGGGGATAAAAAGAGCCTCCAAGCTTACCGTCGCCATTCATATAATGGAGCAATGAGAGTTCCAGCTCCGTTTATGTACAGCACTTGTGAGAATTAAGGTAAATGGCAGTACTGGGGCGCCTGGGTGGCTTAGTCGGTTAAGCGTCCGACTTTCGCTTAGGTCGTGATCTCGGGGTTCGTGGGTTCGAGCCCCGCGTCGGGCTCTCTGCTGACTGCCAGCTCAGAGCCTGGAGCCTGTTTCAGAGTCTGTGACTCCCTCTCTCTCTGACCCTCCCCTGCTCACGCTGTCTCTCTCTCTCTCTCCTAGAAATAAATAAAACATTAAAAAAAATTTAAAAAAAAAGGTAAATGGCAGTACTTTGCCATTTATGACGTGCCACATAGGTGTTAGCAGTCATTACTATGATGACTGCTCCCGGTAAGGCTGTCTGAGATTTTTTTTTCAAAAATTTTTAATGTTTATTTTTGAGAGAGAAACAGAGTGCGAGCCAAGGGAGGGGCAGAGAGAGAGGGAGACACAGAATATGAAGCAGACTCCAGGCTCTGAGCTGTCAGCACAGAGCCTGATGCAGGGCTCGAACCCATGAACTGTGAGATCATGACCTGAGCTGAAGTCAGAAGCTCAACTGACTGAGCCAGCCAGGTGCTCCTGAGATCTTTTTGGAAAGAGAGCATAATTCCATTTTCATAATAACCCTGAAAATAGTGTTTTAATTTTATAAAATGAAAGCCGCTTTATTGTTTTGTCTGATTGTAGAAATAATACCTCCGTAGAATATACCCCCCAAATTAAGTATAACCAAGAAAAGGGAATACATATTTAAAATTTTGATGCATGTCACTAAAGAGCCCTTTAAAAAGATTCAATCAATATACTTAGCAGACATGTACCAGAGCAGCCTGCACACTTGCAAATGCTGAGTTTTGCCCATCTTTTTAATCATAGCCAATCTGTTATTTTGTTTGTATTTCTTTGATTACTAGTAAGACTAAACATCTGTCCATATAGTTATTGGTTCCATCTTTCTGAATTGCCCATTCAGATTCTTTACTGAAGTTTTTCCTGTTTCATATTGATTTATAAGAACGTGATGTACTACACGTATTCACCCTTTTCCTGGTACATATGCTGCACATATTTTTCTTGAAGTGTCTTTTATTCTTGACTGAAACAGTTTTGTTACTAAAGAAACCTTTGTTTTAATGTAAATATATTGATATTTTAATTTACGGTTTCTGGCTTTTTACTATGCATGGAAAGACTTTCCTCATTTATTTTATTATTTTTTAAGTGATTTTTTCTTAAAATTTATTTATTTATTTTGAGAGAGAGAGACAGATAGACAGACAGATGAGGGGCAGAGAGAGAGGGAGAGAGGGTGAATCGCAAGCAGGCAAGACTTTCCTCATTTAAAGATGTAAAATTATTCAGCTGTACTTTCTTTGAAAAAACCATTTGTTGGGTGCCTGCATGTATTAGGAGGTGTCTTTCTCTCATTGCATGTGTAATTTCATTAAATTTTCACCAAAATCTTCTGAGGTAAGAATTGTCATCATCTCTACTTTACAAATAAAAAATCTCAGGTGAGAAAACATGATTTAGTCAAGACCACCCAGTTGAGAAGTGGTAGATTCATGACTGAAGGTCAGATCTCTTACTCCATAGAAGATACACTTTTCAAGTATTTCATATTCCTGAGATGACCCTGTCTGCAGACGTTTATTTGAATAAATTCATAAGTTAAAAAGACGCTATTGCAAATAGTTTCCTCCAGAAAGAAATGCCCAATTCTGAAAAGAATTACTTTAATAACTTTATGCAGTCCAGATAATAAAATAGTAGGGATAATGGCTGAGAATGCCAAGAACTACTTTATACAGTAAGATCTTTCTTTTCTATAACTTGGTGGATGGAATATTTTGGTTATTCAAATATTTCAGTTAAAATAAAATGCAGGACAGGGGAGCCTGGATGGCTAAGTCGATTAAGCATCCGACTCTTGGTTTTGGCTCATGTCATGATCTCACCTTTGTGGGCTCAAGCCGTGAGTTGGGCTTTGGGCAGGTATGGAGCCTGCTTAAGATTCTCTCTCTGTCCCCTCTCCCTTTGTCCCTCCCCCATTCACTTTCCCTCTCCCTCTCTCTTTCTCTTTCTCTGAAAAATAAAAATGCAGGACAGTGTCCTCATGAGCCAGCAGATAAACATTCTGAGGTCCTTTCTGGGCAGAAATCATATTCTTCTCTAATAATCAGGAATACGTGAATGAATGCTTTGATTCCTTTTACAGTAGCCACTGACCAGAGGCACATTTTATTTCTACCCTGTCTACACATTTCATGTGTTGATTTATTTTTATTTTTATTTATTTTTTAAATGTTTTTATTTATTTCTAGGAGAGAGAGAGAGAGAGAGACAGCTTGAGCAGGGGAGGGTCAGAGAGAGAGGGAGTCACAGACTGAAACAGGCTCCAGGCTCTGAGCTGGCAGTCAGCACAGAGCCTGATGCGGGGCTCGAACCCACAAACCGCGAGATCATGACCTAAGCGAAAGTCAGTCGCTTAACCGACTAAGCCACCCAGGCGCCCCTGTGTTGATTTATTTTTAGAGTCAAGCCCTGGTTGCATACCTGTTCTCTTTCAATTCAAGTGCTGTTTGATACCGTAGCTAATTGTTTTCTTTGAATGTTTTGTCATGCTACACATTTGTGATCCATGTCTAGCAAAATCAAACCAGTGGACTCTGAGATGTTCCCTAAATGCACTATCTAGGCTCTTGCTAAGATGAGAACTGGTTGGCAAATTTTTAAAAGCTATGAAGTGTGGTAAGATATTGGTATTGATATGGTCTTTCATGTTGATACTTTAAGCTTTGGGTGCTTTCAGAGAACTTGTGGAGGAAACGAGATGTTTCAAAATTACATGGAAAAAGAGTTATTAAAATTCTTTTGAACATTTCATACCACAGAGAAAATAGTGCTTTTTCTTGACTGAAAATTCAGGAGTTGAGGATGATTTCCAAAATTTTAAAGCCAAGAAAAAAAATTATGTGGAATAATAAGGCAATGGGAGATAGTTTTACTATAATATTAAAAAGCATCACGGAAGAATTTTCATTTGCTCAAGAAATGTGTGTGTAAGATACAATATCAAAGGAGATTTTTGTTCTTGTTTTTGTATGGGGCTGGAGTTATGGTTAAAAAAAATAATAATTTTTATAGACTTGAATTAATGGCCTCAAACATCACTCATTGGGTCTGAAGAGGAAAGTTTGCAGGCTAATTACCCATCAAGTAGGTGAATACAGCAAAGGCAATAAGAAGTGAATCCAGTCTTTGTTGTCTTCAAGGAATGTTTCTTGGACATCAAAAGTCTAGATAAATTTCTTTGAATAATCAAAAAAAATTTTTTTCTTGTTTCTCTTTAAAAACATGAAAGGGAGAGTGAGAGAGATTCTGACTACTGGGTAGTAAGTTAATTTCTTTTAGAGGCGATCCGTACTTGGTGGAGAGAGAGTTGGAAGACCATGATGTGAATAGCCATGTAGGTAATACGGGTTCTGTTTACTAAGATGAGCTAGAAGAGAGAAGGCTTAGGGGGAGTAGACTTGTGTAGGTCTGGAGTTTGTTGTGGGTCTGGACTGTAGATGCAAATCTGGGAGTCATTTATTGAGTTAGTCAACCGATATCTAACGACTGTGTACTATGAGCCAGGCATGTTTTGGGGGAGCAGTATTGTCTATTTATTCACTGTAGCTTTAGCCCATCGATAATTGGACTAATTGGGGGAGTGTCAGGGAGCATGCTTTGTCTCTTCTCACATCCCTCATTCACTCCCTGATAAGGGCAAGAGAAAAGGTTTGTCAGTAGCTCAGAACTTGAAGTTAATGGGTCCCATTGTAGTGCAGGCAGAGCCATTGTATTAATGGTGCTTTTAGTGGCGTGCTTTCTTCTTTCTTTTGCTTTCTGGATCCATGCATGCTGCTGGCAGGTTAGATGGTCAAGGACTTTCCATTCGCGTGAAGTACAGCTATTCCCTTTTGCGGCTCTGTCTTCCCTCATGGGTCAGACTGGCCTGCCAGATGGGGACTGAAAAGCCATGTCAGCTCAGGGCAAAGCTTTGGAGTTGAGCTTCCTCTGTCTGTGGCTATCTCTCTGTTCCACACTGTTGGGGCTGGTGAGGCAGGCCTCTGATTCTTGTCCATGTGGGTAGATACGTGAGTAGATTTGGGGTTGCCTCTGCAGTGCTGATCTTTATTGCTCACTTATTCCTGGCATAGCTGAGTCTCAAGGCTCAGGGCTGGGAAGTAGTGGGTCCCTTGAGCATGAGCTGTGTTTCCCATTCCAGCTTTTGATAGAGCTCTGCTCTGCTAATGCCATTAATAAACAGCATGTTTTATTTGGCTAGTGATGTTTGTGTGCTCTGTTGGCCGGGCCTTGAAGGGAAGAAGGAAAGAGTGACAATTCAGTTCAATTCAGCTCAACTCTAAGGGCATTTAAATAACATGTAGGATACCCAAAGCCTTCATAGTACAAAGATAAGCCAGGAGCAGTGTGGAAAACAAGAAAAAAGAAGAAAAGGCAACAAAATCCTAGGAAAACACCTGTAACATCTCAAGGGGTAGGTATTACATAGAACCACAGTGAGATGAATGAGTGTGGACAGTCAGATGGAAGCGTGTGAATAATGACCTGTGGACAAAGACATCAGAGGAAGCTCTCTATTCGTCTTGTTTGCACTTTTTCTTCCCTTTTTCTCCACCATAACAATGAACAGTAGCTACTTTTATGGTTATATAAAAAAAACTTGGAAAAAGTCATAGGAACGAGATTAGCTGCATGATTTTGGCAGAGGAAAAACCCTTCGGAATCGTAAAGATTTAACATGTTAGCTGATTCTAAAATACTGCTGCCTCTCTCTGATCTCAAGGGAAGAGGAAACTTCTTTCTACCTCAGGCTGCAATGAACAAACCCACTTTTCGACTGCAGGTACATTAGTAGTGTAGTTCTTTTGCAGATCACACGTATGAAGTGAATATGGATTCTGGGAAAATTCATTTTTTTGAGGAACCATCTGGGGGCAGTAAAATGTGAGGCCAGAAAGCACACGCCGTGGCTGGGGAAATTAAGTACAAAGGGAGAGAAGTAAACTGATCTAAGAGTAAAGGGATTTGATTGCCCATTCAACAATTACTCATCAAGTGCCTGTGACTCGTCAGGTTTGTGCCAAGTGGTGGGAATACAATGGTCAAAAGTATCGATGGGATTTGGGATTTCTGCCATCACTGACCTTGCATGCTAGTGAGGACTCACCAGTCAGGAGGGTGCTCAACAGAGTGAAAATGCATCTGCAGTAGCATCTGACGATACCTAAACCAGACCACGGGGAGAGGTGAAGCAGGCGATGGTAGTGATGGTGATGGTGGTGGTCGAGAAGAGCATGGAACTCTGCTGTGGGCCTAACCCTTCCCTAGCTGTATATAAGGAGATTTCTCCCCAGACAAGGAGTAACATTTTCCCTCATAACTGTGTATACAGATTTGTGATGCTTCCCAATGGATACACTGGTGTTTCGAGCACTGAGAAAGAAATGACTGTTCTAATCAACAAAATCCCTAAATATTGTGAGTACTTAGCCCAGCATCTGAATATGCTTTTTAGTTCTGCTCCAGAAACCTCTTTCACTTGAGAAGCTGTGTGGATCCCACACCTGAAACCAGCTGAAAAACTAATTTATGAACAGAGGATGTCAAATGCCAAGATAGACTGGCCGTTCCATAGCAGCTGTAACAGATTACAGCCTGTTAAGTTTGTAAAGACACATGTCCCTGTGCCACTCTGCTTCGAGAAAGCCATATGCTTTATTCTCGAATGTTTTGGGTCTGAGTTCCCCCAAGGTTTCCGCTCTGCGGTGATACGTTGCATTGATGTGTGGGGAGCCAAGAACATCAGAGCTACTCTCCTAGGCTTAAAGAAAGGAAGAAATGCATGAGCAGGGAATGGAAACAAAACCAGGATTAAAATGTGTAGATCTATGATTATACTCTCATTGCCATATGTTTCTGAGCCTGAGATCAAGCTAACATGTTAATCCAATTTCTGCTAAGCTTTTCATTAGTTAAGTGTGGTGATTGGTGCGTGTAAAATGACCAAGCTAGCTATACAAGGGGCTTGCCCCTACCTTTTGGGTTTAGAGATGCAGGAGGTTTTGGGGACAACATGACAGTAGACCCCAGCCTCTCTGGGCCAGGTGATGTGGGCCGGAGAGATGTTCTGAGAAGTCTATGGAATGGTAAGGTTGTGAGGATGTAATAAGAGAATTGTCATGAAGCATCTATAGCATATGATACACATATAATAAGCCCTCAGTAAATGTTCTTCCTTTTTCCTTTCTGAAAATAGCTTCTCTTCTTACCCTGGGCCTCAGATCCTAGCAGCTCCTCTTCCAGCTTGGTTGGGAACAGAAAACAGTCTTGGTGGCAATAGAACTATGGCGGCAGGGCCACTTATTTCTGCTCTGGCTTTCAGAGCAAGGGCATAGTTGAAGGCATCCTTGCCCTTGAACAGAAGTGCCTCCCAGATTGGTTCAGGGCCCACATTACATCTGGTTGCCCAGTCAGGGCTTGAGGACAGATGATCAGAATGGTGGGTGCAGAATGACAAGGCTGTCAGTTATGACAGTGTTCTCTCCCTTCCCTCCTCGCTCTCTCTTTCCCTTTCTCCCTCTCCTCTTCCTTCCTTTACCCTATACCACCAGAAAAAGGAAGCAAAACAGAAACAACTTAGAAGGACTAGAAAGATACTGGAATTAGAAATCTTAGTTGAGCCACTTACTAAAGCTAAGTACCAAATGTAGCTCCTAACTTCCTAGAAGCAAAGCAGAATTACTCCAGCATGCAGAAGCTGAAAATAGGATCTCTTGGCAACTTGGAAATAATACATTTGTGAATAGTCCTAACTCTGGCTTGCCCAGTAGACTGCATTGTTTATGCAGCTAGAGGCAAGAAAACATAAGGAGAGTGTTTCAGTTCTCATAGTCTTCATGGCTCTGTTCCTTCTTTGCATTGATGACTATTTGTAATTGCATAAAACTGCCTATTTACTGGTCTCTCTGATTAGACTCTAATCTTCTTGAGGGCAGGGACTGTGCCTGCATTATTTATTATTGGACACTCATTGCCTAGCACAGTGACTTCTACCTAGTATGATTTCTGTGAACACATGAATGAATGATTTTGAAAAGAGGCGTTTTCTAATAACATACTCAGATGAGTAAATGAAGTCAAAAGGAGCCCAAGAGTGGGACCAAGAGGAGACTAAAATTTGAGATCTATGACCAGTGGTAGCTTAGTAGCCTATAGTTTTGCATATCCATCTGGCTCCAATAGACCCAAAGTATTGAAAAGTAAATAATTAAGAGGGCATTGCCAAATTATATCTCTACTGCATGTGTAACTTATAGAACCAAGTATCACATTTGTGTTGTCTTTCAGTCAGAAGGTTTCATAGACAAGTCACATAGAATTTCTTCCTCTTAGGTAAGAAGACAGGAATGATCCTATAAATG
This sequence comes from Hyaena hyaena, assembly GCF_003009895.1. Lineage (NCBI taxonomy): Eukaryota > Metazoa > Chordata > Mammalia > Carnivora > Hyaenidae > Hyaena > Hyaena hyaena. The sequence goes on from NW_024080828.1 coordinate 2,066,866, forward strand.
AAAGAGGAAAGAAAGGAATGACTTGTCCAAATCCACATGGTGAGTCAGTCACAGATCCCAGAAATGACTAATGAGCCATGGGAAACTCCCTGAATCACTGAATTCTTCTAAGCCTCATCTGGCAGGTGGGTGTAATAATAGATGCCCCGTTACTTGTCTCATAGGAGTTTTGAGAGAATTAAATCTACTAGATGTGAAAGCCTTCAAGAGACACATTACATAAATGTAAGATAAGAAAGGGTTGTGTTTTGTTTTGCCTGCCTCCCCCTGTATTACTTGGGGAATTCAAGAACTTAGGATGCCTATGGCTCTGCCATTCTCAACAGTGACTCCTGGTTGCTGTGGGCCATGCCATTGTTACTCATGGGAGTAACAGTGAGCTTAAAGGCTCAGGCCTGGAAGTGGTACTGATTGACTTGTACTGATTGGAGAGGACTTTGTCCCATGGCCGCACCTCAAGGTGAACGAAGGTGGGAAACGCAGTGCAGTTGGACAGCCTTCTTCCTTCTTTTGTAGTGGAAAGTGAGAGTGGATTTGGGTGGGTAGCTAGCACTCTGTGCCCTGGGTGGGGTCAAGTTCTCCGTTTATAGGACCTCACATTCTTCGCAGTGGTCAAAGATTCATCTTATGATTATTTGATTCATTTTGCCCCAGCAGATGAGGACAAGGAGATCATGTCTCTTGTTTATCATGATCTTGATAAACTCGATACCATGTAAAACTCATGATAGACCTTCAATAAATATTTGTTCCATGAGGTAGAATGCATGAATGTATCAAAGACATTGGTTGACACTCAAGAACCTCACATGAGACTGTCTGAATGTGTCTGGTGAGGTGTTAGAGCCTTGCTCTTATTAGGCATCTATTTGCAACTTTCATTTCACTTTGGGAAAGGAGGTGTCCGAGGCATAATTCTCAGATGACCTCCGGTGATCCTCCCCTTTGTATAATCTCCTCTCCTTGAGAGTGAGTGAAACCCTTAAATAACGATGATTACATTACGTAATTTGGCACAGTTGACTTTAAGAAAGTAAAATTATCCTGGGTGCACCTGACCTACTCAGGTGAGCCCTTGAAAGGGCCTGGACTCTACTTGAAGAGGTTGGGGGCGTGAGAGGTATTTGAGGCAAGTCCCTTTGGTGGCTATGAAGATGGAGGGAGCCACATGGAGCTGATAGTGGCCCGCAACTGACAGCCAGCAAGAAAATGAAGACCTCGGTCCTACTACCACAGAGAACTGAATTCACTTACCAACCTCAATGACCTTCTAGTGGATTTCCCCCCAGAGCCTTCAGATGGGAACTCGGGCTGATGGATACATTGGTTTCTACCAGAGGAGACCCTGAGCAGAGATCTCGACTGAGATGCACTCAGGCTTTGGGTCTACAGAAACCCTGAGGTAATGAATGGGCATTGTTTTAAACCATCAACCTCATGATAATCTGTTAGGCAGTACTGGGAAGCTAACACAGGTTTATGTTTGTTTACTGGGATGGGGTGGGGCTGTGGGCAAAAGGAAGTTGGTGGATAGAGAATGATGTCTGTTCTCCTGAGGGCTTTGTGGGTCCAGTGCCTGAAACTTAGGTAAGATAACTAACTGTTCTAGTTTGCCTGGACCGAGGGTTCTCAAGTATGTGGGATTTCTAGAACTAACACCAGGACAGTCCTGAGAAACAAGGGCAGTTGATCTCCCTACACATATCATAGGAGTTGCTTTGTGAAGAAGGGGTGCAGTGAAACATGGTGGTTAGGCGTCTCCAGTTCAGCAGACAGCAGGAAGCCATCGCTCTCATTAGTCCACAGTGGCTTGCTGCTCTAGGAGCATTGACTCCAGTCTGATCATGGTGGAGCCCACAGTCGAGGCTGTGGTAGGGTCCAGCTCTCAAGAGCCTGTAAGGAGCAGATTTACGTGAGGAATCCCTGAGGGAAATTTTGGGAGTGTCAAGTGTAATCACAGGGACCTCTCCAGGACCTTCTAGAACCAACCATATATAGGGGCGCCTGGGTGGCTTAGTCGGTTAAGCGTCCGACTTTCACTTAGGTCATGATCTCGCGGTTCGTGGGTTCGGGCCCCGCGTCGGGCTCTGTGCTGACTGCCAGCTCAGAGCCTGGAGCCTGTTTCAGTCTGTGACTCCCTCTCTCTCTGACCCTCCCCTGCTCACGCTGTCTCTCTCTCTCTCTCTTAGAAATTAAAAAAAAAAAAAAAAGAATCAACCATATATATCTCTGAAATAGTTCCGCAGCTCCTGCACAATGAAGATGTGGCACATGCCAGGGAAACACACATCCTCATTGCCTGTGTGGCATCATGATGACCACAGGCTCATGAAACTAAGGTGCACTCACATTCACCGTGCCCGACACTGGGCTAAGGTGTTCTCATACGTGCTAGGTCAGCAACTCTGACGGGGTGGGTGTTATAAGCCCCAGTTTGGTTATGAGCAATCTGAGGCATAGTGAATTTGCATAATTTGCTTAGGAATGCCAGACCTGGGCTATTTTACATGCATGCTAAATCTCTAGGAGACACTAAAAACAGCTTTAAGAATCAGTACCTATAACATCTGCAAAACTCTTGAAGGACTACTTGGGAAGAGCGCAGTGGTAATTTATCTTCTTTGTTGGCCTCTGCTTAGTTTAGGAGCTGGAAGCTCTGGAGAGAGGTAAGGGATACGTTGAGTCCGAAATGGCATCTGCCTAGGTTTCTGTCGCTAAAACATATGCATTTATCAAGGACACCTTAACTCCAGTGTCTAACCAGTGCCATTATGTTAAAGGCATCTGCAGGTGAATTCGTTGAATTAAAGAAACAAGCACTCGCACATATTCTACTACCACGTTACTTCACGGGAAATGGAATATCGGATAAAAAGGCAGAAAAACATCATGTTTCCTCTGCATTTGCTCCTTATTTGCAGTGCCAGGGCGAATACAGCCAGAAAATAAGCATCCCTCCCTCTAGCTCTTGTTTGTGAAGAAAACAGATTAAATTTCTCGTTTGCCAACCAAGGGCCGCTGTGTACATTTGGGCAGGCTGTTTACGGCACAAGAGTGCTTGGCATAACAGGCGTCTTTTTCTGATTTGCAAAGACCGAGTGCTCAGTGGGCTAGAAGCAGCCCTCCTAACCCCACGTGGTGCCATGCCTGTCTCTCTAGATTCAGGCAGAGCCTAACTAGGCTCTGAAGAGGTCCAGTGCTGGCAGGTGCTGGCCTTTTCAAATCGTAGTGTGTTGTCTGTCTGTTGGGTGGGATGAGCATGGGGCAGATAGAAGAACCTATCTAGCCCTGTATGCTGGGGTTATAGTTTTCACATCCTGTTTCCCGTTAGTATATCAGAGTACATAATAGGGAGATAACAGGAAACTCTCCCTGTGCCACAGAGAGCTGGACATGCCCTTCAATTTATGAAGAAGTCTGAATCTTTACCTAAATGTGCAAATGATAACTGTCTCCAGTTTTTCTATAACACAAATTGTCCTTATTGTAAGTGCCTAATGACAGAACACGTCATGTCGATCATTGTTTGCTAGTTTCAGTTATTTCAGGTTAAAAAATTTTGTTTTAGGTGTTTATTTGAGAGAGAGAGAGAGCGAGCGAGCAAGCAAGTGAACAGGGGAGGGGCAGAGAGAGAGGGAGACACAGAATCCAAAGCAGACTCCAGGTTCTGAGCTGTCAACACAGAGCCTGACTCGGGGCTCGAACCCACGAGCCAAGAGATCATGACCTGAGCTGAAGTCGGATGCTCAACCGACTGAGCCACCCAGGCGCCCCTATTTCAGGTTTTAATTCCGACAATTCAGGTCTTCCAACCTCCCCCCCATAAAATGAGAGGTTATTTTCTCTCCCCTTTTCTCAGTTCTAGGAGCTTAAAGCTCATGATGGTACTTTGGGAAGGGGACGGTCCCCTGTGATTGGCAGCTGTCTCTTTGCTAGGGAGGAGACTTAAGTCAGTCCATTTGGAGTTTGGTTTTTGGCCTCTGTGTCCACCACCCTTCAGTCCTCTCTTGGTGTCAGGGCCCTCAGGGTGCATTTGTTCCTGTTTGCAAGGAGCTGCCCATTCTGCAGCTTTCTCAGCCACTGCTGCTTCCTTCTGGGACGACAGGGAAGGTTTTGCTCTTCTCTCAAACCACAGCCTTGTGCAAGAGTCTTGGGGCACAGCCGTGGGCCCCTCCTGGAAAGTAAGTTCAGGTTCTTTCTGCTTTCCAAGCCTCACTGCAGTCTGGAGTTTATGTTCTCCCCCTTGAGATCTGTCCCAAGAGAGGCAGGTACTTGTTGGGAACACGTTGAAGGGTCTTAACTTTCTTACTTTTACTTTGCTCTTTTCATCCAAGTTAGCCCTGAGACCTGGCTTTTTAAGTCATCTGTTATTAATAAGATAAACTTTTCCTCTTGGTACATAAAACCATGTTTTTGAGACTTGGGGACATCTTTCTAACTTATTACCTGTTCTGACAATTTCAGCATTTGTTTCTTTTTGGGGAGAGTGCAAGCGGGGGAGGGGCAGAGAGAGGAGGACAGAGGGTCTGAAGCAGGCTCGGCGCTGACATGCTGACAGCAGTGAGCCTGATGTGGGGCTGGAACTCACGAACCGTGAGATCATGACCTGAGCCGAAGTCGGATATTTAGCAGATTGAGGCTCCTAGGTGCCCCCTGTGCTGAGAATTTCAGAACTCCATATGGAGAGAGCTGAGACATGACTTTTCTGTGTTGTTCTCCTGTGGCCTTTCCTCCCAAGACATGAGAGTGGAAGCCTGAATGCATCTGAAAAGAGAGAGAGTAGCAAGCCCAGAGCAGTTAATACTGAAATATTGCTCCCTTATGTTTGCTAGCATCTAGGAGTAGAGAGTAGGACACAGCTTGTGTACACAACCCGCAGGAGAGAAGGGTAGGTACACAGCTCGCTCACTGGCAACACCAAGGCCAAGCACATCACCCCTGGACTGAGGGCGAGTACAGAGAATCAGCCTACAAAAGGTCTAGAAGGAAGCTCTGCAGAATAAGGGGCAGTCACGGCTGTTAGAGGAAGGGCAGAGCTTTGAAAAATCACCTACCGATGGGGTGCCTGGCTCGCTCAGTCAGTAGAGCGTGTGACTCTTGATCTCAGGGTCATGAGTTCAAGCCTCACGTTGGGTGAGAGATTGCTTTAAAAAAATGTATTAAAAAAAAAGGCAAAGGAAAATCACCTATGGTAGCATCCAGAGAAGAAATGTCATTGTCCTCAAAAGTGCACTGGGAATGTATTTAAAAAGAAGACCTTGAAGTGTTTGTTCCCTGTTCCCTGTACTTGGAAGGAGGAGAAAATGCAAATGGCCTTGGCTTTATTCTGTTCACTTAGGTATCTACTTCATCCCGTTGGGTGCTACGTTTGAATCTCAGTAGAACTAATGTGTCTGGTCCTACCTTCCCAGCCTTCAAGATTTCCTCTGCTTCTATTACTGACATGATTTTTAATCTCTTTCATTAATTATGTGGAAAATGCAGATATCTCCTAGACTTGGTGGTATACCAGCCTTAGATTTTGGAAATGGATTATGTTTTCATCTTTTTCTACTTCTGATGATATTTTGTGGAACAATTTGGAGAGGCTACATTGAGGCCACCTCTCAAACTGGATGTCTCATTGTAAGTCATTTTTTTTTTTTTTGGAATTGAATGAGATTTTATTTTTTTATTTTTTATTTTTTTTACAAATAGTTTATTGTCAAATTAGTTTCCACATAACACTCAGTGCTCATCCCAAAAGTGCCCTCCTCCGTGCCCCTCCCCCCCACATCCATCAGTCCTCAGTTTTTGTCAGCATTCAAGAGTCTCTCATGGTTTGCCTCTCTCCCTTTCCCCCACCATTTCCCCCCTTCTTCTCCCCCTTGTTCCTCCGTCAAGTTCCTCCTAATCCTCCTATAAGTGCAAACATATGATATTTGTCCTTCTCTGCCTGTGTATGTCATTTTAAAAATAATAGTTAATAATGGCACAAATAAATATTTTTATTTGGTAATTATTGAAAGCATTTAAAACATTGAAAAACGAGTTAGTTGTTTTTATATGAAAATCATTAATATTACTGGAGTTAAAGATACCCTAAACTATTTTTTCAAAATAGTTAAAATGATAAAAATATGAATGCTGTGAGCCTATACAGGCTGTGCATTGCCCAACTCAGGTGAATAATGTCCTTGGAGTTGATGAATTCAAAAGGTAAGAGTAAAAGCAATGACAGAATCTACTTAGTAGATCCATGAAAATATTGAAAAGTGGGAATTTTTGTAACATACTGAGATCTAAAAAAGACCATAAAAGAGGTTGGCGAATAATTTTCCTTTTACATAACTGGTGATGGGCAGTGGCTGCCTGAAGAACTGTGTTAAGAAGGATTCTGAAGCCACATGTATATGTAGAGGGAAATGGGGTTGGGATCAATTGCTCCCACTGGATGTCTCATTGTAAGTCATTTTTTATGACTTTGGTTGTCATAAGCATTGACAAAGGAGTGGTAATACCTGCATCAAGCTTTTGCTATCCTTGGTATAAGAGAAAACCATGAGTAAAGAAAAAGAAGCCAGGATAAGCAATGTGTAAAATTAAATGGATTAGTTTTGAAAAGGCCAAGATGTCTTTCCCCAATTAAATATTAAATAGTAAATATTAAATATCTGTCTCCATAGCTCACAAAACCCTGTTCTGTGAGCTATAGAGACAGAGCATGGCTCAGAGACTCAGAGACAGAAGCTGAGATCCCTTCAGATCCATGGACATCATGCTTCAAGCTTGAAAGCCAAAACCTTTTACTTTAATTTAGGCAGAAGAGCATTGACAGTCCTTACAAAGTGATCTTACAGAGTCTTTTGTCATGTATCAAACTTAGGTGACTTCACAGTGATAAACAGGAAATTTCCTTTATTGTGTTCACTGAAACAATATTTTTCGGACACGTTTGTTCCGTCATTGTATTGGTCTCCTTGTGCTTCTGTGTCAAAGCACCTCAAGGTGGATGGCTGACGTAACAGAAACTTCTTTCCCACAAATTTCTTGAGGCTAGAAGTCCAGGGGAAAGGGGCTGCCAAGGGTGGTTTCTGGGGAGGCCTCTCTAAGGGTTGTAGATGACCATTTCCTGGCTGTATCCCTACATGGCTTTTCCTCTCTCTCTCTCCACACACACACACACACACACACACACACACACACACACACCCTCTAGTGTCTCTTCCTCTTCTTGTAAGGACACCAGTTTTATCTGATGTGGGCCCCACCCTTATAACCTCATTAAATTTAATTACCTTCTATTTTATTTTATTTTAATATATAATTTAATTTTTTTATTTTTTATTTTTTTAACTTTTATTTAAATCCAAGCTAGTTAACATATAGTATCGTGATGGTTTCCGGAGTAGAACTTAGTGATTCATCACTTACACATGACGCCCAGTGCTCATCCCAAGTGCGTCTGTCCTTGATGCTCATTGGCCATCTAGCCCATCCCCCCCACCTCCCCTCCATCAACCCTCAGTTTGTTCGCTGTATTTAAGAGGCTCTTATGGTTTGCCTCCTTTCTTAATTACCTATCTTAAATACAGTCATATTGCAGGTTAAGGCTTCAACCTATGAATTTCGGAGGAACTCCTTTCAGTCCGTATAAGTGCTCCTCAGCCTTCATTTGCATACAGTCTCCTAGAGGGGCAGGCACGCTCAACTTGCTGCAACGCATGGAGAATGGAATCAGCCCTGGGACAAAGATCCAAGAAGTGCTGAGGGAGTTAAGAGGTTACCATTAGCAACGGCCACAGCCTTCTTCAAGTTAACCTTTTCCTGATCTCTCTCACTACTCATTTCTCCCTAAACCTCAATCACATCTGCTTCCAGTTTTTTCAAACCACGCTCTGCAGAGCCCTGGTGTTCCACGGCTGTGATTTAGTGATTCCTTAAATGTGCGATTAGGATTTCATTTAAAGATATAGTTCATCTATTAAGACTATAATAAAATAACACGCACACCGGCTTCACAAAATAACTGATGTGTGTTATGTACCAAATTTTAACACATAATGGATCACTTACACAACAACTTAGGGCACCAGATTATATCGATTTCCTGTAGACTTTGGAATAAAACCTCTGCCATTTCATCCTAATTGAAGAATATCTCAAGAACATAGGACAAGCTAAAAGAAACTGCAAAAAAAACCCCAAAAGATTATGCAAATAAAGTGAATGTTGAGGTTAATAAATACTCTAATTCTCATTTAAATCCTGATTTCTGCTTTTTCTTTCATTAAAAAAATTACTGGGGCACCTGTGTGGCTCAGTTGGTTAAGTGTCTGACTTCGGCTCAGGTCATGATCTCCTGGTCCATGGGTTCAGGCCCCTCATGGGGCACCGCACTAATATCTCACAGCCTGGAGCCTGCTTCAGATTCTGTGTCCCCCTCTCTCTCTGCCCCTCCCCTGCTTGCACTCTGTCTTTCTCTCTCTCTCAAAAAGAAATAAACATTAAAAAATTTTTTTTAAATTACTGACTTAACAAAATCATTACATATATAAACCTATAAATTAAATCTATGCTAATTAATTCATGTTAGTAAATAATGCCTTTATACTTGTTTAGAATAAGATTTCATTTGAAGGTAGGGTTGCTGCTAAAGCAAGTTTGGAAACCGTTGTTCTATTCGTCTACACGTCTTCTATGCTGCAAATTCTATTGAACAACTAGAAACTCAGACACATGGAAGTCTGGGTGGACAGACATACATGTCATTTATGTGCCCTTGAGTCATTGGTTTTATAGCCTGACAGGGAGCAGTCATTCATTATAAATCATTAGAATTTTAATTTAAAAAATTAGTGTAGGGAGCCGAGTTGTGGGGGCATTACTATGAGTGTTTGGTATTAAGATGAGAGCAGCTCAGCGGGGAACTTCCTAATGGAAATGTCACTGATAGTAATTACTCCTTTCCAGTCAAGCAGCTCTTTGATTTTCCTCCAGAATTAGGGGACCAGGCAGCCTGACAGATACAGTGGAACAAGAAGGGTGATTTTTAGAAAGCTAGAGAATCGGGAAAGCTGGCTAGGGAATTTGGAGACAGCAGTGTGGTATGATATTTGCACCATCTGAGCAGTGCATTGGGTCATGCTTTTCAAGCGCTAGAGAGAAACTAACTGGGGGCATAGAGGATACTGAGAAGTGGACCAGGAACAAGAATTTCCAGACCTGCAGACTTGCACTGATGGGCAGTGGGTGGTGGGGTGGGTAGGAGAACCAGCCAACATCAGGGGAGCACTCAGAGGTGGCCGCTCTTGCACTTTTCCCATGGGGTCTGTCTAGTGAGATCTAGACAGGGCCCAAGGATGGTGACCAGTGACCCCAGGAGGAGTTTTAGGATGATGATGATGATGATGGTGATAATGATGATGATGATGATGATGATGATGATGTGTGTGTGTGTGTTTAGGTTTTTAAAATTTATTTATTTTGAGAGACAGAGAATGTGTGGGAGGAGCAGAGAGAGAGGGGGAAAGAGAGAATCCCAAGCTGGCTCCACACTGTCAGCACAGAACCCAGTGCAGGGCTTGAACTCATGACCTGAGCTGAAATCAAGAGTCAGATGCTTAACTGACTGAGCCACCCAGTTGCCCCTAGGATGATGTTTAACATCACTGTTCTTGTGGGCAGCATGTGAGATGTGTATTATCATGCAAACCTTATGAAATACTATGTTAGTTAAACTGAATGTATGAAAAGCTCTAAATAGGTTCCCTGAACCAAAGTAGGTTTTTAAAGCATTTTTTTTAAAATTAATTCTTGGGATCCTTAAACCTGGTACCAGCAACATCCTGCTTCCAAAGAAAATGCTTACAAGTTGAAGGGTGAGATTTCTGATTACACAGCTTCTTCCCAATGGATAAATATGTGTGCCTTCTGTTCTTCAGTTTTCGGGTTACTATACCCTGTGTTTCCGTCATTTCCTCCCTCATAGAAACAGCTTTGTGATCTCAAAATGAAGAGATTGAATGAGGACGCTGGTCATGTTTTTGTTTTTGTTTTTTTTCTTCAATGACTAAAACGTTCTTTGTAAAGAATGCTGAGGGAACATGTCAGAGGGCTTGAATGATCTATATTTGCATGCGACAAGTTAATAATACGATTGAATTCTTCTGTTTGCCTCTGGAGCAAGTCTCATTTCTCTGAGAATGTGTAACACACAGAGAAATACACATTTATATGACAGCGTGCAAATACACAGATATGCTTAAGAATATCCGTGGGCAAAATCAGACAAATGCTTTTAATGTATACATTTTTATTTCTCAAGAAAGGAAATACTACAGTTACCTCTCTGTAAAGCTCTCCCGATTGTCTGGATTGGCTGGCTGATATAATGTTCAGGGTATGTTTTGGTTGATTTCCTAGCAATCAGAGATAACATGACAATTCACAGTATTTGATTTTTGTGGGTTGGTAATGGTCCAAACGCATGGGAGTAATTCAAAACTTTGCTTTTGCGGGTTCAATAATTCCATCTCCATTTAGAAATGAAATGATAGATTTTTTTTAAAGCAAGTAAATAATGCATGGTGTGATGGGATGAGGAGACTATTGCTCAAATTCACATCAAAAAGCATCCTCTCTCATACTGCTCAGTTCTCAGAGCTATTCCATTAGTGCCCCTTTAACATGTAATATTTTCCAATTAAATGTGTTGGTAAGAATTATTCATTTTAATAATTAAAGAGCTTCCCCAGCTCCCTGAAGAGCGTTACCATGGAGGCCCAGCTCCACTGCTGGGAATAATCACAGCATGCTTAATGTAAGGAGAGGGTGACAGTTGAATGCTAGTGTTGCCATCGGGTGAAACTAACTTGGGGCTCATTTCAATGGCTGGGCCCCGGGACACCTGTGAAGTGACCTTTTGCAGTAGCAGGCTGTGATACGGTTTGGTTTTGTGGCTCTAATGGAGTGTAGAATTTTTCAGTTATTAGTATTTAGACCATACTTTGAGACGTTCTAGGATGGTACAAGATGGCTTTCTGATGGTCTTTAATACTACTTCACTACAGATTTCCCTCCCTTGGGTTTTTGATGCCTTAGGGCTGCCATGAAATTCTGCAAACAAATTTTCTTTCATTCTAGTTAAGAAATACATGGCCTTGGGATTTTTAGGAGAGGTTGATGTAGAAGCAAAGTTTGGGAAAGGGTCATGACTAAATGCAACAGAAATCTTCAGTCTGTTGGCAGCAGCTATGTTGAATCTGGGTCTCTGGGCTGGTAGTGAGATGCTGACTTCTTGGATATAAAATGCTTATAAATGTCATCCCAACTGACAGTATTAGGAGACTGATAATTCCTAAACACTTGAGTTCCTGTTATAAGAAAGTTGTATAGTACAGTAAAACAAAAAACCCCATCCCATTAAGTGCATTCCACAAATGGACTCATTTAACTATCACCTACACATTTCAGGTCCTAGATGCTGATAATTTGCCAGAGATCTCAGTGGTGATAACTATGTCTAGAAATATTACCACTACCCCTTTGATGCTTTGTGACTAGCACTACACACCTTTCAAACCACTCATGCATCTATTCATTTGATTCTTGCAACAAACTATTGAGGTAAATTAAGAGCTATTTTTATATTAATTGTAGAGAGAAATTATGGGATTTTCCAAAAATTTAGCAGCTCATCTTGGATTCCCAGAATTTTCAAATTGGAAGTATTCTATAGTGTTTTATTGGTGAGAAAACTGACTGGCAGAGATTTATGGCCTGCTCAGGGTTTATGTCTTGTCATTGTCATTCTTGTGAGTTTCCCATGACATCAGTGTTTTTCCTTTGATGAGCAGAACTGGAACGAGCATTCCTTACCTTTCCTTGATCAGAGGCAGCATTGCTGAGTTGTTCAGGAACAAGAACAGAGGTGAGTGGCTTCTATGAAGGGTTCTCATTGTTTCCGAACCTGGCTAACCTGAAAAATGAAAAAAATGAAAAATGACCAAAAATCATCAGAAGGCAGAGGGAGGAGAGAGGATTACCCGTCTGGTGTCTGACTGCTTCCTTGGGACTGGAGGGAGTGAGCACTTTGTGGTTTCTCAGGCAGTGAGAGGACCGGGGTGCCATCCTCCACAGGGGCCCAGCCTACACTTCAGCCCATCTTGGGGCTGGCTGGCTTGCTCAGAGTGTTTTGTCTACATTCGGGAGGAGTCGGGATGTAGTTGTGAAGTGTGAAGGGATGGCCAGAAATCTGGGCTGTGGGAGCCAGCTGTCTACGTCCCTCCCAGGTTGGATCCAATTTTCCATCTGTCAATGGGCCTCGCCGCCATCTTCTCTGTAATCTGGGGCCTATGCTGACAAATGGTTCTTATGTGATATTATAGCTGTTTTGGCTTTGCTGGGGGGAGCGCTCTCAGCCCTCAACATATAGTTAACATTTTAGCTAAATCTTTCTCGGTTATCTTTGGGCAATATAGACATGACCTGGTATGTGCACTGGGTAGTAGAAATAACTTGCTAGTTCCAAGTTCAATACAACAGTACATGCACATGATGTTTGTAGCTCCTCTGAACTGAAGGTAGAGTCATTACTCTCCATTTTGAGAAGAAAGGGAGGGAGAGTCCTGCCATCATTTGTCCTCTTAGTACTTCTGGGTCCCTGTTGTCCTGTTTTGCATGTGCCCGGATTATTATGATTTACTACTTATCTCACTGACTTAATCAGGACATGTTTGGTTGCAAGGAATAAAACATTTTTACAAAAAGAAAACGAGGGATTCATTTCAAGGATACAACAGGGGATTTCAAGGTAATTTACAGACAGGAAATGAAATATGGCTTGTTTTTATGGGCCCAGGACTTTGAAATATTCAGAGTGCAAACCGTCTCTCTCTTTCTCTCTTTTACTTTTACTTTCCAGACCCTCCTTGTTTCTGGTGTCTGCTTTCCCTTGGTGGTCTGTGGACTGTCTTCTGCTGCTGGCGGGGCCTATTGTGGCTGTCTCCAAATGGCAGCTTCATGGTTCACGTTTCCCCTATCTTGTGATCTCAAGCTTCCAGCCAACTGACCTGGGCTCTGTGTATCAGTCCCTGATCTGTCTTGTAAGCAACAGAAACCACCGTGGCTAATTTAAGCAGAAAAGGAATTTATTGGAGGATATTATGTAGCTAACAGGATTGTTTAGAAGGGCTGGAAAAGGCGCAGGAAACAGAAGACTCCACAGCCGGACGCACAACCGCAGGATATACCACAGAACTGGTGCTGTGGGGACTCCATGGCTGCTGAACACTAGAACTGACTAATCCTTGGACTATTGATGCTGGAGGCGCTTGAATGCTGCTAGCGCTGCTTTCACGACTGCTCACCTTGTTCCTTCTGGAATGAGATTCACTAGTGTCCCTATAGCTTCCAATTCAAAGCCCAGGGCAGGTATTTCTGATTGGTCAAGCCTAGATCATGTGCCTATTCTTTGCCTGTAAAGGAGGCTGGGAAAGCAAGTATCATGTACTTCTAGGCTTTGGAGTGGAAAGAGGGCTGCTCCTCCTGCCATGTCTCATAAAGTGGGACATTAAATTTCTTTTTCTTCTCTCTTTTTTAAAACATTTTATTTATTTGTCTATTTATTTACTTATTTATTTATTTAGAACGAACGAGAGAGCGAGTGAGCAGGGAAAGGGCAGAGAGAGAACGAGAGAGAGGATCCCAAACAGGCTCTGCACGGTCAGTGTAGAGCCTGATGTGGGGCTCGAACTCACGAACTGTGAGATCATGACGGGAACCAAAGCCAAGAGTCAGACACGAAACCAACTGAGCCACACAGGTGCCCCCAAGTGGGACATTTCTCAAATCTAAGGAGGAGATTTAGATTTTAGGCAGTCCCCCACCCCCAAACAAAGCTAAATGACCACTACACTCAAGTGTCCCTGTTTGTCACATCTGAATGAATGTGAATAGTCTATTTCGAGTCAGATATCCATCCCTTATACCAGTGAAGCCAATGCTTTTATAACAGAGGGCTGCACTTTCCCAAACTGTGGTTGACTATTTTCTTCTCCAAGAAGTGGGGGTATGTGTTAAATCACAGTTGGGAAATCATGGGTATCTCTATTTCTGATAATGGTTCTTGATTAATACCCTGACTTGTAAAATTACTTGCTAATTTTATATCAGTTGCATTAATATGTTTATATGCTTTTTAGCTTCCCTAGAATAGAAATAGTTACTTTGCCGGGGGCACCTTGGTGGCTCAGTTGGGTGAGCAGCTGACTTTAGCTCAGGTCATGATTTAATGGCTCATGAGTTTGGGCCCTGCATTGGGCTCTCTGCTATCAATGCAGAGCCTGCTTTGGATCCTCTGTTCCCCTCCCCATTTCTGCCCCTTCCCCCCCTCAAAAACCAATAAACATTGAAGAACAGAAATAGTTACTTTGGGGCATTTGGTAGCCTTGTGGACTTAGATCTTTCTGTAGAAGATTCAGTTTCTTTTCCTGCTTAGATAATGGACAAATTCAAGACTACTCCTTGGCTAGAAATTTGGAATTATAGCTCCTAATAGTCACCATATTGTGTCTCATGAAACAACCCTTTGGGACTTTGATGAAGGTCTGGCAGGTATTATCTTTGAGAACACCTGCCTGTGTTATGTTAGCCTACTCTCAGAGATAGGTTAAATGTGAAAATGGAAACATGCTTTGGAAAGATAAAATACTACTAAATAATTATTTATTACAATTACTTTTGTTCACTCAAAAATACATATTGGGTACCTTTTGTATGTTAGGTACCGTGCCAAACTTTATTAAAGTTAATTATTTTTTATTTTTATATTTAAACAAATTTTAAATGCTTTTATTTATTTGTGTGTGTGAGAGAGAGACAGCATGAACAGGGGAGGGTCAGAGAGAGAGGGAGACACAGAATCCGAAGCAGCCTCCAGGCTCTGAGCTAGCTCTCAGCACAGAGCCCGACACACGACACAGGGTTCGAACCCACAAACCGTGAGATCATGGCCTGAGCCAAAGTCGGACGCTTAACTGACTGAGCCACCCAGGTGCCCCTAAAGTTAATTCTTTTTTAAAAAAATGTTTATTTATTTATTTTTGAGAGAGAGAGAGAGAGACAGAGCACAAGCAGGGGAGGGGCAGAGAGAAGGAGGGAAACACAGAATCCGAAGCAGGCTCCAGTCTCTGAGCTGTCAGTGAAAGCCTGGTGCAGGGCTCGAATTCACAAACCATTATATCATGGCCTGAGCCGAAGTTGGAAGCTTAACCGACTAAGCCACCCAGGAGCCCCCTAAAGTTAATTTTTCTTAAATGAGCAGAGGACCTAAGTAGATATTTTTTCCAAAGGAAACATACAGATGGCCAACAGATGCAAGAAAAGACGCTTAACATCACTAATCGTCAAGGAAACGCAAATCGAAACCACAATGAGACATCACCTCACACCTGTCAGAATGGCTAAAATAAAAAAGGCAAGAAATAACACGTTGGTGAGGATGTGGACAAAAAGGAGCCCTAGTATACTGCTAGTGACAATGTAAACTGGTGCAGCCACTGTAGAAAATAGTATGAAGTTTCCTCCAAAAACTAAAAGTAGAACTCCCAAATGATCTAATAATCCCACTACTGGGTATTTACTCATAGAAAACAAAAACACTAATTCGAAAAGATAGCTGTGCTCCTATGTTAATGGCAGCATTATTTATAACGACCAAGATATGGAAGCAACCTAAGTGTCTATCAATAGATGAACAGATAAGGAAGATATGGATACACACACACACACACACACACACACACACCCCCCACATAGGAGTATTATGCAGCCATAAAAAGGATGAGATCATGCCATTGTGACAACATGAATGGACCCAGAGGGTACTATGCTAAGTGAAATAAGTCAGAGTGAAAAAGACAAATACCATATGATTTCACTCCTATATTGAATCTAAAAAAACAAGTGAATAAACAGACAAAAAGCAGAATCAGAACTACCCACACAGAGAGCAACTGATAGTGGCCAGTGGGGAGGAGGTGAGGGATGGGCAAAATGTGTGAAGGGGAGTGGGAGATATAGGCTTCTGGTTATGGAATGAATAAACCATGGGAAAGAAAAAGGCATAGCATAGAGAATATAGTCAATAATATCATGGGGCACCTGGGTGGCTCAGTCGGTTAAGTGTCCAACTTCGGCTCAGGTCATGATCTCACGGTTTGTGGGTTTCAGCCCCATGTTGGGCTCTGTGCTGACAGCCAGCTCAGAGCCTGGAGCCTGCTTCGGATTCTGTGTCTCCCTCTCTCTCTGACCCTCCCCTGTTCACGCTGCCTCTCTCTCTCTCAGAAATAAATAAAACATTAAAAAAATTTAAAAATATCATTAATAGTGTCATATGGAGACAGATGGTAATTACACTTGTGGTGAGGATATTATAGTTATATAGAAGTTGAATCACCGTGTTGTACAGATGAAACTAATCTAACATTGTATATCCACTATACTTAAATTAAAAAATTAAAGTTAGTTTTTCTTTTATTTTAAGGATCAATGCTCATGGTAAATTGAAATAAAGGAAATCTCTTTCAGTGATAGCTAAATAACTAGTAAAAAGCATATATAACTGCACATCGTAAAAGCTATATATAGTTTTTCATTTCTATATTTTAATAATTTGGATATCTGGGATTCAAGTGTGGGGAGACTGGATACCTAGCTCAATATTACAGTCCCCTCTCGAGAGAGCTTAAAATTTTTTTTCATTTAATAAAGGATTCTGAAACTCTTTCTGTAATTTTTGTTTAGGGGCTTGAATTTTAAGAAGTACAACTGGGTATTTGTTTTGAATGAGGTAAATGGTGCCAGGAGCAACAATTATCATTAATGTTTACTTTATTTGAGCTTTACAGGAGGAAAAAAAGAAAGCTCATGGAAAATACCAAAGTTGATAAGTAATAAAAGGAGTCTATAAGAAGCAAAACACAAGGGAAAATGAATATTATATGAAAATTCCATAACATCGAGGGACAGGAGTGGTAGAATGGTTTCCTTGATTATATACAGTCAGATTTAAAAAGTACGAGTGGCTCTGGGTGGCTCAGTTGGTTAAGCGTCTGACTTCTAGTCAGGTCACGATCTCACAGTTCGTGCGTTCGAGCCCCACGTCAGGTTCTGCGCTGACAGTATGGAGCCTGCTAGGGATCTTCTATCTCTCCCTCTTTTTCTGCCCCTCCCCAACACATGCATTCTCTCTCTCAAAATAAACTTAAATTTTTTTTTAAAATATGAGGCTGTTGTACGAAATTTGGTAAAAATATTTGGACTCTGGAAGGAAAATGTGGAACATGGGCAAATATTAAAAGAATGTCAGTGATTTACTCCATTGTCACTTATTTTACTAATCCACCTTACAATCCATATCCACGTCTCATCCATTTTGAAGGTCTGTTGGTGTCCCAGAAAGATGTAGTTGTGTTTCCAAAGTAATGACACGATTATGTCATAACCCAGAGTGATGGGGCCATTTTGCTTGCGACGTAGTTGTATGTGAGATGTAGCAAACTAAACCCTTCTTTGACAGCATTTTCAAAAAGGAGAAACATGATGACATGTGAAATAGTAATTTGTATACACAGTAGGATAAGACAAATCACTATAAAATAATCTCCTTAGGCTTTGGGGACACTGGGTTTTCTTTCCAGGGGCAGCAGGCATGACTGTAGCTTGGACCCACATGCTATCAGAGTCCAGGGGAATAAGACTGTCCTGCAGCCACCCCTGTTCAACAACAATGTGGGTGGACGAAACCCTCTGTATGTTGAAGATCAAACTCAAGTCAGCTTACCATCCAACTGAATTCTCTAAAGTTAAGAGTAGGCCAACTTTCTTTTCTTTTTTTTTTTTTTTAAAGTTTTATTTATTTCTAGGAGAGAGAGAGAGAGACAGCGTGAGCAGGGGAGGGTCAGAGAGAGAGGGAGTCAGAGACTGAAAAAGGCTCCAGGCTCTGAGCTGGCTGTCAGCACAGAGCTGGAGCCTTTTTCAGTCTGTGACTCCCTCTCTCTCTCTGACCCTCCCCTGCTCACGCTCTCTCTCTCCTAGAAATAAATAAAACATTAAAAAAAAAAAATTA
>NW_024080828.1:2085044-2096348 GCF_003009895.1 Hyaena hyaena
GCCCGATGCGGGGCTCGAACCCACGAACCGCGAGATCATGACCTAAGCGAAAGTCGGACGCTTAACCGACTAAGCCAAGAGTAGGTCAGGTGCCCCAAGAGTAGGCCAACTTTCTATCAAGGGCCACATAGCGACTATTTTTGGTTTTGTGGATACCACGGTCTTGGTCACAACCACCCACCTCTGCCCTTAGAGCACAGAAGCACCCATAGACGATGTGTAAGTGAATATGTGTAGCTGTGTGCCTGCAAAATTTTACTAATGGGCACTGTAGCGTGACTTTCATATAACATATGTCATAAAACGTTATTCTTCTTTTGATTTTTTTTCAGCCATTTAAAAACGTAAAGGCCTTTTCCAGGTTTGTGGGCCATACAGACACAGGTGGCGGGTCAGATTTGGCCCACGGGCTATAATTTACCAGCCCTGCTTTAAAACATGTATTAGTATTTTCCTTTTCTCAGAGCTTCTAAACTAATTAGGATAAAATGCATTTTCAGGAGGCCCAGCACATTCCATATTGGGCCGCAACTTTGTTTTAAAATATTGTGCTCTGACCTCTCACGTCCCCCTTCCCCATCCAGCTGTTGATATCTTCAATTTATAACATCCAGAATGTGAAATGTAGGGAAGACTGGTCAGGGTTGATAGATTTGGTATTTAACTACTCTCTTCCACATTATTTAATTCATCTTTTCTTTCCCCAATTTTGTAACATAATTCCTAATCCCCACCCTTCACTCTTCCCTCCAAATCTAATTTGTATGTGACATATATAATCTTCTTTAGCAAAGATATTTGCTGTGACTCAAACAATCCCTCCATTCGCTCTTGGTTTCTTACTCTTGAAATGAGAGAACACGCATTTTAGTCTGGATGAATAAGAGGAAAAAAAGTAAATGGAATTGAACACCAGCCAAAATACAGGCTTTGCATAAGATGCCCAACTAATTTCCCTCAGCTTTGTCCGCTCTATTAATTTTCTGCCAGTTGCTTATTTTCTCACAAATCTTATACATCCTCTGGTTGCAAAAGCAATATCAGGGAAAGCTCATATGTGAGCCAGATAAGCAGTGGGAACTCAGCCATTCCTATTATTATAATAAAAAAGCATTTCCTAATTCAATTTAACCAATCATAGGGACGTGAGCATGTTTTTCCATACACAGTACTGTGTAGAAGGGAGGATGCTAAAAGCCCACACAGTAGAGTATACACCTTCAGGGAACTTGCAGTTAAAGAATCTACTTAATATATTTAAATAAAAACATACAACAATAAATAAGCCACCCATGCTGACCATGGGTAGCAGCATTGGAAAACAGAAATATTATGTATGGCTATTTTTACCTTCCTTCTTCCAGAGCTGCACCTTTAAGGAACTTTTGTTCTTCTGATGTTCTTCTTAGCTTCTTGGGTGGCTGAAGGATTTCTCAGACATGCTATCTTTTGTAATTCCACCTTACATCATCATGGCTTGGTGCTACACCTGGCCGAGCACATGTCAGGTCCTAGCACAGAAGATTTCTGCTAGCCTGAGCTCCCCACCTGGGCAGAGCCCCACACCTAGTGCCTGGCTGTCTGTTCTCTGTTGCGTCTAGCTGATAACCCTGAATGTCATGTTACTTGTCCGGAGGAAATATCTTCTGTCCATTTTTTGTTACTCTCTACTGCAAGGCACTGCCATCTCCACTCAGTTTCTTATCAGATAGAGAATAGAGCACTAACGTTTTAATTTTATGTTCATTAAAGTACTGTTCTCCACCTCAGGACTCAGAACTGAACCTTGAAGACTATTCTATGAATAATTTGAGGGTCAGACACCAAAACATAATCATCTCTTCCCTAAGAACCCAATGATCTTGAGCCAAACGTATGCACCTCAATCCTCTCTACTCTCAGCATGAATTTCTTCCACTAAACTTTCTCAGCCACTCATTCATTTAGATCCTAGGCCAGGAAAATCCTGTAAACCCCACTGACATGCTTAATGGCCACAAACAGCTTGGATTTCCAATCTGGGGGCTCCACAAACAAACGTAATGAACAGGCCGAGTAAGTCACACAAATGAAGTAGATAAGTAGACAAAGATTATGTTTGAGCTAGAGTTGTCAGAGGAAGAGTCTATCGGGAGCTAAAATTTGAGCTAGATATTGGAAGAACAAAAATTTAGAAGAAGAAATCAGTGTGAAAGGCATCCTTATATACTGTTATTGCTTTTTGGGGGCACACATCAGAGTGTGTACTCTGCCCTGTTTCATGTTTCAATTATATCTGCCCAAGATGTGAGCGAATTTGTGTGCAAGAAAGGCTTTACGGATGAGATGAGATTTCCGAAGTTTCTGGTCACTTCCCTGAAGGCTTAAGAGGCTCTGACCAATATTAATTCACAAGATTTGTTAGGATAAAGTTTCTTGGAATATCACCAAGATGAACCCCAGGGTGAAATGTGAGGTTTCTTTTTGCATTTGCTTTTACAGCTTCTCCTTTGAATAGAGTTTTTTTTTTTTTTAATCTCTAGGAGGTTGATTTTTGACCGAAAAGCAAGATTCGTTTCTGTGGTGAACCTCCAAAAATGACCAAAAAGAAAAAAAAAAAGCACTAGCAGAAATCTCATGATTTTCATGGTTTTGTTTGTGTTGAGCCAAAGTCAGTGAAGGCAGAATGGCTAAATGTGGCACAGGAGAGTTAGTAGGATTAAAAACCATAAATTAATTGTGAGGCTGTAATAGGTCTTGAGAGCCGTGATTCAAATTCTTTCTCTTTATGGATTGTTATTTAACGGTAAGGGTACTCATTACATAGTTTCTAGGGCGGATGGACCCAGACATGGTAGACTGGTGTCTTGTATGATCTTATTTGTATAATTCTCCTTTTTTCCTCTACTAGTATTTTACTTTTTTTAAATGTTTTTTTTTTTTTTTTCTATGAGAGAGAGAGAGAGACAGCGTGAGCAGGGGAGGGCCAGAGAGAGAGGGAGGCACAGACTCTGAAACAGGCTCCAGGCTCCGAGCTGGCAGTCAGCACAGAGCCTGACGCGGGGCTCGAACCCACTAACCGCGAGATCGTGACCTAAGCGAAAGTTGGACGCTTAACCAACTAAGCCACCCAGACGCCACTCTACTAGCATTTTCCTTACAAACAAGGTCAAGGCCAAGGAATATTGTTATCAGATCCTTCAAAAGTGCGATCATGGATATTTTTAAGGAGATGTTTGAAATGAAACCTGCTAACAGGCCTGTGGATTTCTTTTGTTCAGGTCACCGAAGACACACAGTGGAGAGTATAGGGTCACAGTGCTGGTTTTCGAAGCCCTGGTTTTTGAAGCCCTGGTTGGCCACTTAGTGACTCTAGACCTGAATCCAACGACTGTCTCTGAGGCTAAGTTTTTTTCCAAGGGAAATAGGATAATTACAGAAATTGTGAGATTTTGATAAGGTAACATTTCTTGAAGGCAATAGAGTTTGTTTTTTTCTTTCTTGTAAACAGTAAAAGCCTAGAACAATGATCAGCACATTGTAGGTGCTTATTTAGTATCTGCTAAAATATAAATTAATGAATATTAAGGTGAAAGTGACCTGCACATAGAAGGTGCCTATATTAGTCAATGTTTTCCAGAGAGAGAGAGAGAGCGCATGCAAGAGAGCAAGAGAGAGATTCATTTTTAAGGAATTGGCTCACATGATTATGTAAGTCAGCAAATCCAAAATTTGTAGCACAAGCCAGCACACTGGAGACCCCAGAAATAGCCAGTATTGCAGTTTAAATCTGAAGGCTGTAGGGGTGCTTGGGTGGCTCCGTCGGTTATGCATCAACTTCAGCTCAGGTCATGATCTCACGGGTTCGTGAGTTTGAGTCCTGCGTCAGGCCCTGTGCTGACAGCTCGGAGCCTGGAGCCTGCTTCAGATTCTGTGTCTCCCTCTCTCTCTGCCCCTCTCCCGCTTGCATGCTGTCTCTTTTCTCTCAAAAATAAATCAATGTTAAAAAAATAAAAATAAATAAATATGAAGGCTGTAAGCTCCTAGAATCCCCTTTTCCTCAGCAGAAGTCAGTCTTTTACTCCATTTGGCCTTCAGCTGATTGGATGAGGCCCACCCACACTATGGAAGGCAATCTGCTATACTCAAAGTCTATTGATTTAAATGTTAAATCTCATCCAAAAACACGCTTGCAGAAACATTTAGAATAATATTTGACAAAATATCTGGGCACTGTGGTTCATCCAAGTTGACACATAAAATTATCCATCTTAGTGTCTAATTAATGTGGATTCACACATTCATCTTATCCCTAACAGGCAGTGGATTATTATAGAATCATCAATTACCAGAGCATAAACCCAAACTAAATTTGTTATAAGTAACCGATTTTTTTTTGTAGAAGCATATAGAGAAATAAAAACTAGAGTATTTCTTTATTGATGTACTAATATCTTAATTCTTCTAGATTTTTCCCCTCAGCAATGAAAATACACAGTTGGGATATATTTGGGGGGCTTTAACCACTCTTCTGCCATAAATAAATTTCTTTCTTCTGTCTTCTCTGGAGATACCTTCATCTTCTTAATATATATATATGTTTTTGGGTGCCTGGGTGGCTCAGTTGACTAAGAGTCCAACTTCAACTCAAGTCATAATCTCGAGGCTCGTGGGTTCCAGCCCTGGATCAGGCTCTCTGTTGACAGCTCTGAGCCTCCAGCATGCTTGAGATTCTATGTCTCCCTCTCTCTCTCTCCCCTTCCCCTGCTTGCACTCTGT
Source organism: Hyaena hyaena (assembly GCF_003009895.1). Taxonomy (NCBI): domain Eukaryota; kingdom Metazoa; phylum Chordata; class Mammalia; order Carnivora; family Hyaenidae; genus Hyaena; species Hyaena hyaena. Next base: position 2,089,803 of record NW_024080828.1, read on the forward strand.
CTCTCTCTCTCTCTCTTTCAAAGATAAATAAACGTTAAAAATTTTTTAAAAAATACTTTTTTTAATGCTAATCATGGAAGACATGATCACTGGTACCACCAGATTTAGAAATACAAGATTATTTCTTGTGTTGCCATGTCTGTTCCCTTTAGTTTCTTTTGGCTGCAAGAAGTAAAGGCCTACTTATACTCATTCACGTGAAAACATATAATAAGGATTCAGGAATATGTCATAAAAATCTAAGCGTTCATGTCTTCAGCCAATTTGCAGGGCACCTGGAAAATGTTAATACAAGTTGCTCTCTCAATTTCTTAAGCATTACCTGGCACCTTAGTTTCCTAGGGGAGCTATAATGAAGTGCTGCAAATATAGTGGCTTTAAAAAGAGCCCAGATTTTATCTTCTTAAATTCTGGAGATGAGAAGTCTGAAGTCAAAGTGTTGGCAGAGCTGTGCTTCCTCTGAAAGATTTAGGAAAGGATCTTCTTGTTTTTTCTTCTTTCTCCTCCTCCTCCTCCTCCTCCTCCTCCTCCTCCCTGCTTCCTGCTTCTGGAGTCAAACTTTGGTGGTCCTTGGCTTATGGCAGCATAGCCCTGATCCCTGTCTCTGCTTTCATATGGCCTTCTTCCCTGTGTTTCTCTGTGTGCCCAACTTTACCTCTTCTTATAAGAATACCAGGCATTGAATTAGGACTCACCCTAATCCACTGTGATTTCATCTTGATTACTTCTGTAAAGACCCTATTTCCAAATAAGGTCACATTTGGAGGTACTAGAGGTTAGGATTTGAACATATTGTGTGGGGTGCACCAGTTACCCCACAACATTTGATATGTTATCCTTGCTCAGGATGAGACTTAGGTACACTTGATGACTGAGTAGACCCTATAACTGTATTAACCAGCAAGACATCCTATAGAAATAGACAAGATTATTCTAAAATTCATATGGAAATACCAAAGAACTAAAATAGTTAAAAAAATTTTTTGAGAGATAAGAACAGAGTGGAGGTAATCATTCTATTTTATGTCAAAACCTTTTATAAAACTATAGTAATCAAGATTTCATGGTAAGGGCATGGGAGTAGAGTCATAGAGTGATAGAAAGAAACAGAGAACCTAGAAATACACACAATTAAATATGCCCACGTGATCTTTGACAAGCACGCGGACCCAATTCAATGGAGAAATGGTAGTCTTTTCAACAAATGGTGTTAGAACAAGTGGATGTCCATAAGTGTGAGCACACACACATGCACAAAAGAAAAAAAAAGAAGGAAAGAAAGAAACTCAATCTAAGCCTTACATGTTATACTAAGATTAACTCAAAATGTATCATAGATTTTAAATGTACACCATTCACCTACAGCACTTGGTATCTTATATCTCTTCTCACAGCATTCCCACTCTGTTGTCTTTCTTTCCTTTTCTTTCCTTTCCTTTCCTTTTCTTTTCTTTTCTTTTCTTTTCTTTTCTTTTCTTTTCTTTTCTTTTCTTTTCTTTTCTTTTCTTTTCTTTTCTTTTTTTTCTTTTCTTTCTTTCTTTCTTTCTTTCTTTCTTTCTTTCTTTCTTTCTTTCTTTCTTTCTTTCTTAAGTTTATTTATTTACCTTGAGAGAGAGAGGGATAGACAGAGAGAGAGAGAGAGAGAGAGAAAATCCCAAGCAGACTGTGCCGTCACCTTGGAGCCTGGCATGCGGCTTGATCCCACAACCATGAGACCATGACCTGAGCTGAAATCAAAAGTCTGATGCTTAACCAACTAAGCTACCCAGGCACCCCCATTTTCTTTCCTTAAAGTTTTATTTATTTATTGAGAGAGAAGAGACAGCAAACACATATGGGGAGGCAGAGGGAGAGAGAGAAAGAGAGAGAACAAATCCCAAGCAGGGGTCTGTGCTGTCAGTGCAGAGCCCAATGCAGGGCTCGATCTCACAACCCTGAGATCATGACCTCAACTGAAATCAAGAATTGGTCACTTAACTGACTGAGCCATCCAGGCGTACCAAGTCTAACAACTTTTGACCAAGCTCAAGAGTCCAAGAATTTTATCCCATGTTTTCTTCCAAAGGTTTATAGTTTTGTATTTTACTTTTAACTATTTGAAAATCCTACATCTGATAAAAGATGCATATCCAGACTCTGTAATGAACTCCCAAAATTCAGCTGTAATAGAAAACAAGCAAATCAATTAGAAGATGGGCAAGAGACATGAAGAGTCATTTTACCAAAGAGGGTAATCAGATGAAAATTAAGCACATGAGTAAAAATTAAGACACAATGAAATATTACTCCACACCTATTATAAGAGCCGAAATTAAAAAAAATACAACACAAATTCTGGCAAGGATGCTAATGACCTGGGTCTCTGTTAGGTTGCTGATGGGTGAAATAGCCACTCTAGAAATGGTTTGGGATTTTCTTTCCTTTTTTTTCTTCAAATTTTTAATGTTATTTATTTTTGAGAGAGAGAACACAAGTGGGGGAAGGGTAGAGTGAGAGCGAGATACAGAATTTGAAGCAGGCTCTGAACTGTCAGCTCAGAGCCCAACGTGCGGCTCAAACCCATGAACTGTGAGATCATGACCTGAGCCAAAGTCAGATGATTAACTGACTGAGCCACCCAGGTGCCCCGGGATTTTCTTAAATAGGTAAATTCTACCCTTGCCATATAACCTAATAATCACATATATGCATATTTATCCCAGGTAAATGAAAACTTTGTCCACAGGAAAAAATCATATGCAATAGTTTAAAAAATGTTTTTAATGTTTTTTATTTATTTCTGAGAGAGAGAGAGAGACAGCATGAACAGGGGAGGGTCAGAGAGAGAGGGAGACACAGAATCTGAAAAAGGCTCCAGGCTCTGAGCTAGCTGTTAGCACAGAGCCCAGTGTGGGGCTCAAACCCACAAACTGTGAGATCTGAGCCCAAGTTGGATGTTTAACTAACTGAGCCCCTCAGGCGCCCCTGTATGCAATGGTTTATAGCAGGTTTATTTAAAATAGTCCAAAAATAGAAACAAACAAAATGTCCTGTAGTAGGTGAATGGATAAACAAACCGAATAAAAGACCAACTTCCTGAAACTCCTATTCATGTTGATATTTTTTTGATGTTTTATTTATTTTTGAGACAGAGAGAGACAGAGCATGAGAGGGGGAGGGGCACAGAGACAGGGAGACACAGAATCCAAAGCAGGCTCCAGGCTCTGAGCTGTCAGCACAGAGCCCAACATGGGGCTCGAACCCACAAATGTGAGATCATGACCTGAACTAAAGTGGGAGGTTTAACCGACTGAGCCACCCAGGCACCCCTCATGTTAATATTTTGACCTCTTCCGTTGAGTCACAAATGTTCTTCTTAATGTCATCTAGAATGCTGGATCCTATTTAGAAGGTTTTTAATTTAATTTGACCAGATCCATCAAAGGAATCACTGTCTATGGCAGCTATAGCCTCACACAATAGATTTCTTAAATAAAATGGCTAGACAGTCAAAATGACCCCTCCATCCACGGGCTACAGTGTGGGTGTTGTATTAGCAGGCATGAAAACAACGTTAATTTCATTGTCCATCTCCGTCAGAACTGTTGGCTGATCCAGGTACATTGTGGGTGAGCAGGAAGGAATCTTTTTTGAAAGGAATCTTTTTTCTGAGCAGTAGTTCTCAACAGTGGGCTTGAAATATTCAGTAAACCGTGTTGTAAACAGATACATTTCAGTTCTAGAGCACAGGCAGAGTAAATGTAATACAGTTCTTAAGAGGCCTACAATTTTCAGAACGTTAAATGAGCATCGGCTTCAGCTTAAAGTCACCAGCTTCATTATCCTCTAGCAAGAGAGTCTGCCTGTCCTTTGAAGCTTTCCAGCCAGACATTAGCTTCTCCTCTCCGGCTGTGGAAGTCCTAGATGGCATCTCCTTCCGATAGAAGGTTCTTTTATCCACACTGAAAAGCTGTTGTTTTGTGTAGCCACCTCAGTAATTCCCTCAGCTAGATGCTCTGGAGAACTCGCTACAGCTTCTCCCTCAGCACTTGCTGCCCCACCTTGCACTTGTGTGTCATGGAGATGGCTTCCTTCCTTAAACCTCGTGAGCCAACCCCTGCGAGCCTCAAGCTTTCCCACCTGTCCCAGCTGTCAGAGGGTTGAAGAGAGTCAGGGCCTTGCTTTGGATTTGGCTTGGGCTGAAGGGAGTGTTTGATCTATCCCGACCACTAATGCTTCGTATCAGCAATAACGTTGCTCTGGCTTTCTTATCATTCATGTATTCACTGAAGTAGCACTTTTCATTTCCTTCCAGAACCGTATGTATGTATGTATATATGTATTTATTTAATTTTTGCATTAACAACTTGACTAACTGGCAAAAGAGGTCAGGCTTTCTGTATATTTTGGCTTTTGATATGCCTTCCTCACTAAACTTTATCATTTCCAGCTTTTGTTTCACTTTCTATTTATTTGTTTATTTTTAAATCTTTATTTGTTTTTGAGAGAGAGAGCATGAGCAGGGAGAGGCAGGGAGAGAGAGGACAGAGAATCTGAAGTAAGCTCTGTGCTGACAGCAGAGACCCTGATGCAGGGCTCAAACCCACAAACCATGAGATCGTGACCTGTGCTGAAGTCAGATGTTTAACTGACTGAGCCACCCAGGTCCCCCTCCAGCTTTTTTTTTTTTTAATTTTTTAATTTATTCTTTGAGGGGGGGGGAGAGAGAGAGAGAGAGAGAGACAGCATGAGCAGGGGAGGGTCAGAGAGAGAGGGAGACACAGAATCCTAAGACAGAGTCCAGGCTCTGAGCTAGATGTCAGCACAGAGCCTGACACAGGGGCTCGAACCCATGAACCATGAGATCATGACCTGAGCTGAAGTCAGACGCTTAACCGACTGAGCCATCCAGGTTCTCCTAGGTTTTGTTTTAAAGTGAGAGACATGTGGCTGAGAGGCCATTGGGAGGTTACTAATTGGTCTAATTTCAATATTGTTGGGTCTCAGGGAATACGCAGGCATGAAGAGAGGGAGAAAGATGGGGAAGTGACTGGTTAGTGGAGCAGTCAGAACACACACAGCATTTATCAGTTTTGTTTGCTGCCTTGTATGCATGAGGTTAGTAGTGCTCCCAGGTTACCACAATAGTAACCTCAAAAATCGCTGATCACAGACCATCATAACAGATACAATGATAATGACAAGGCTGGACATATTGTGAGAATTACCAAAATGTGACTCAGACATGAAGTGAGCAAATGCTATTGGAAAAACGGTGCTGATAGACTTGCTTGACGCAGGGTTGTTGCAAACTTTCAGTTTGTAAAAACTGAAGTATCCGTGAAGTCCAAGAAAGCAAAGTGCAGTAATGAGGGATGCCCATGTTTGTTTTTGGGGGGTGGGTGGGTGGGAGGAGTTTTGACCCCTTTATGGTCCTCTAGCCGACTTTTTGTTTCTAAAGCATGAGGGATACAGATGTCTGATTTTATTTACAAACCTAGTTTATGGTTATGGTGGGGAGGACATGCTTCTTCAGCCAATATTTCCCCCTTTTCAGAAGTATCACATCAGAAGTGATTCTTTTGTTGTTTTTAAATGTTTTATTTATTTTTGAGAGCGAGAGAGAGAGAGACAGCATGAGCAGAGGAGGGTCAGAGAGAGAGGGAGACACAGAATCCGAAGCAGGCTGCAGGCTCTGAGCTGGCTATCAGCACAGAGCCTGACGTGGGGCTCGAACCCACGAACCGTGAGATTGTGACCTGAACTGAAGTTGGATGCTTAACCGACTAAGACACGCAGGCGCCCCAGAAGTGATTCTTGATCGTGCAAAATACAACCCATTTAAAAATGGCAGTAACTTAGGACTTTCATTTTACTTTTTCTCTTATGCCATGTGGGTGGCTTATGCTGTCACACTGATTGTATAGATGGTGTGATGTGGTTATTATTGATATAAAACTAACGATGAGTTGGATGCTCATCACTAAGTTCCTTATTTCAAAGAGGATGTTAAAATTATGCATTTGGTAACTTACAAACTTTAAATTGAACTCTTAACTATCAGTGTTAATGAGATGGTCAAAAGTGTGATAATATGCAATTATTGGGCAATAGTCACATATGCTGCTGCATATTTTTTTAAAAAAATTTCTATTGGAAAATAGTGTTATTTATCACTAAAGTGTTTTTAGCTACTAAGGTTAAACACTGTATATGTATTTTTAATTGAATCTTAACATTTCTTTGAGGGGATTTTTATATTATCATTTTACCAAGGTGAAAACTATGGCTGAGAGAAGTTAAGTAACTTACTCAAGGATGGACATAAAAAACTTGGTGTATCCAGAATCTATAAGGAACTCACCAAACTACACGCCCGAAAAACAACCCAGTGAAGAAATGGGCAGAAGACATGAACAGACACTTCTCCAAAGAGGACATCCAGATGGCCAACAGACACATGAAACGATGCTCAGCATCCCTCCTCATCAGGGAAATACAAATCAAAACCACACTGAGATACCACCTCACACCAGTCAGAGTGGCTAAAATGAGCAAATCAGAGAA
>NW_024080828.1:2096924-2389262 GCF_003009895.1 Hyaena hyaena
GGAGGAGGACACTTGTGGGGATGAGCACTGAGTGTTATGTGGAAACTAATTTGACAATAAACTATTTGTAAAAAAAAATAAATAAAATAAACTGAGGTATAATTCATGTATAATAAAACAGATACATTTTAAGGAAAAAAAAAAAAACTTGGTGTGAAGCAGGGGACCTGGCTGGCTCAGTCAGGAGAGCGTGTGACTCTTGATGTCCGAGTCTGGAGTTCGAGCCCCATGTAAGGTGTAGAGCTTGCTAAAACAAAAATAAAAACAAAAGCCCAAAACCAAACAGGACAAAACCAAACCTTGGTGTGATGCAGATTAGAAACCCAGCTGGCCTGACAATGAAGCCCTTGTTTGTACAGTATGTGGGCATGCGATGTGAAAATTCACAGTATTATTTTCAGCTGGGGGTAATAAGGCTTTTAGAGGTGAGATTTTTTCATTTCCTTATCCTCCTTTTCTGCTGAACTTTTAGCCTTGCTTCTGAGACTGGTAAAAAGAGTCCACTTACAGCAATTCTAGCCCCTTCTCCCTTCATGGCCTTTAACTTCCCTGGGGCTGAGTGGTAATTGCTTTTACATGCCTCATCTTATTGCTTTGCACAGGATTTATCAGCACAATTGTTCTACAGTCATTTAAATACAGGTAATCTTCTCTTTGCCTTCCAAGTAGTCGAAAAACTTGGGTTTTTCTTAAAACTAGTGTCTTAAAAATTCACAGCTTTGAACCCTGTTGCATTAAATGGAATGGTGCTCCCAATTTAATGTCTTCTATTTCATGTATTATATGCAGAATACATGTTGATGGCAATATAGTATGCAAGCAAAGGTAATTTTTGCCAGTAGTAAGAGGCTTTGGGATAAACACGGATGCCGTGTATGCTCTTGAGTTGCATTAATTTATTCCCAACATACAGTTCTCCCTTAAAGACATCACGAGCTCCATATATGGAAAACACATGTTAAGTATGAGTGATACCTCAGATATGCAAGAAGTTATTTATTTGCTAAAATTTATTTTTTATGTGTTTGCTTAAGAGCCTTTGGGAAGAGTAAAAGTATTTTCCCCAGTATCCCTGGGAGCTAGTCTGGGATGGACACATGGCCAAGCAGATCCGAATATGCTAATGTTTACCTTTTTTTTTTTTTTTTTGAGAAAGAGAGCCAATGAGCGCACCTACACGAGTGGGGGAGGGGCAGAGAGAGAGAGAGAGAGAGAGAGGATCAATCTTAAGCAGACTCCACAGTCAGCACAGAGGCCAATGCGGGGCTCCATCTCACAACCATGAGATGGTGACCTGAGCTGAAATCAGGAATTGGACACTTTAACCTAGCTGAGCCACCCAGGAGAGCTGCTAATGTTTACCTTTTGAGCATGAATGTAGTGAAAATTATTTCGGTCTCTTTGATGCTTACAAAACTGATGGAAGAGATCTCATGAGCAAGCATTATGAACTAGCAGTCTTCACCCTCGCCGGAGGTGCTGGTGCTCGGTGAGGGCTTTTTAGGGTGTCAGGGGTGATTCTGAGTCTCGAGGGGCCAGAGGTACACACACAGCACCAGAAGCTATTCACAGTGACAAGTGAGCAAAAATAAAGGTATGGGAAGAAGTCATTTTTCCTCACTGATTTTTCTGAAGTTTGAATCATGTTCATCTTTTACCAGAAGATATTTTGTCCTTATTTCATTCTTAGGTGGCTCAGCATTTGAACATATTAGAGATCATTTTGCATTCTGTGTGGTTCAGTGAGCAGACATTCTTTTATGTAAAGCAGGAGCTAGTAGAAGATTCTTTGCTACAGGGGTTTTCTCACAAATATCCTGCATCTGAAGACGCTCTCAAGCTCCTGGATCTGTTGATTGTCCTAAAAAATCACCACCACAGCCACTATCTGCTCATCAGAGTCCTTCACTTCTATCTGCCCTCATCTAAAACACAGTTTCTGCCAACTATACTATAGTTGATTCTATGTAGTCCTATAGAATCAAGAATGAGGTATGGTGGCTTCTAATAATAAAATGCAGATGGGGGGCACCTGGATGTCTCAGTCGGTTAAGCATCCTACTTCGACTCAGGTCATGAGCTCACAGTTCGTGGGTTCGAGCCTCGCATCGAGCTCTGTGCTGACAGCTCGGAGCCTGGAGCCTGTTTCAGATTCTGTATCTCCCTCTCTCTCTGACCCTCCCCTGCTCATTCTCTCTCTCTCTGTCTCTCTCAGAAATAAATAAAACATTAAAAAAATTTTTTTAAATGCAAACGGGTAATTATAGAAGAATTAAGTTCTAATGCAAAAATTATGTCTTAATGCATTGAATGTTGCTGTAACTTTTGGGGCTAGGTATAATTGTTTTCAGGTTGCCTTTCCTGGGAATTGGGGTTTCTAAACAAGCTACTTAAAAAAAAAAACATTATTTAAAAACCAGCAGAAGTTTAAGCACTCTGTAATAGGGAGGAAAAATTGAGGGAACCTTCTAAATGTGGATTCTGTCTGGTAATTAGAATTCCCCAGAAACTGTGAAGCCATTGTGGACATCTGAGAAAATGAACAGGAGTGATTATGGGCAGATGAATGGTCCACAGAAATATTTCAGAAAGTCATGCATTGCTGTGTGGTCCCAGAGTTCCCAAGAAAACTCCCAGACATGAGGATTTTAAAGAGGAGATAAATGTCCCTCAATGCATTTTTTTAAAGATAACTAATAAAAAGAAGACAAAATCTTTTTCCTTTTTTATTGCAAATCAGTGCAAAGCCTGCTAAATGGAAACTACTGGTCTAGAAAATAAAGGAATTAGAGTTGGCAGTGAGATGTAATTTTTCCATGAAGCTCTTTGGAATCCAGAATCGACACAGTGGAATGTTAGCTATTGTTTATGACCGTACATAGCTGTGACAGCATATAAATAATGAATGCTTGCTTCATCTTCTATCCAAGAGCCTGGGATGCTGGGATGACCTTAAAAACGTTGCCTCTTTCTCACTGACAGTTATTTGAGGAGTGTTCTGAGCAATCAAGGTGGAAACCAACATTGCCCCCACTGAAACATCACATTCATGCTGTCGGCTACAAGAAAACCAGCTAGGATGGGTGTGTCCTGATGTATTTGGAAGGTTCCGTTAAAATTCTCAAATGAGAACAAGAGAAAATAAGTAGGGATACTATTTGCCAGCGATGTTATCCCTACACTTCAGAGTATGTAATTGTGTGGAAGTATCCGCCAGGCTCCAAATAGAAAGTACTTTGAATACATCTTGAGATTTGGTGCCAGGTTGAGAAGGTGGTCTGACTGTGGGTGATTTAAGGGCCATTTCTAAACAGGAGGGGGCATCTGCTCCGAGGCTCTGTTCTGACCCCTGGCTCCCACTGCCATGAGTCCATTCTATCTTGCCTACCCGTGGGCGTCTTGTTTGACACCTGCCAGGTTACTGGGCATCCCCTGAGACCTTGGATGACATCTAGATCCTGCCACGCCTGTGATTTGAGGTTCTTACACTTTGCATCTCTCTCATCTCAAACTTGAGTCTTTTCTGGCTCACATCTTGGCCTTTGGAAATTCTGAGGTGGGGCAGCTGGGTGGCTCAGTGAGGTAAGCCTCCGACTTTGGCTCAGGTCATGATCTCACAGCTTTGAGTTTGAGGCCCGCATCGCGCTCTGTGCTGACAGCTCAGAGCCCGGAGCCTGTTTCCTATTCTGTGTCTCTGTCTCTCCCTCTGCCCTTCCTCCCATCTTTTCTCTCACAAAAATAAATAAACATAAAAAAAATAAAAAGAAAACCGGAGAAACTTCACCTGCCTTCTGTCTACCACCTGAGAGTACATAGGTCCCTTAGACTCCCATGGATCCACCCGTAAGTTCTATTTTGATCACCTAGGCCTGTCCCTGCACTTCCAGGCTCCCTTGAGGCAGCTTACACTCTTTCCAGGATATTCCCTGGAAAGGCAGGCCCAGCTGACTTTCCCTGTTATTCTGCCAAGCCTCCTTGGGGGTCCTATTATTTCACTTTCTGCAACCAAGACCCAGAGAAATAGGGTATTAAAAACTGTATCAATGACCCATGTAGCCTGTTAAACTGGGTCTTGCATCCTCCAAATCCTTCTCTTCCTTCTCTACTTTATGACTTAATTTTATAAACCCTTTGAGCTGAGTCTTCTAACCTTGGTCTTTTTTCCCCAATTCAAAATATAACCGTCTTTCACCTTAGTGCCTAGCTCTGACTCATCTAATGCACTTTGGCTCTTAGAGGATTATTTTTCCTCTGGGTATAAAAATGTTTTATTTGCAACTCAACACCAGACAATGACTTCTTTGTTACAGGAGGTATCTGCACTCCTTGTATCCAGGAAACTTAGCAGCGCGCTCATGCCTCAGCTTTACTAATCAGTGGAAAGGATAGCAACACGTTCAAAAAAGAGAGGTGAACGAGGAAATTTAATATCAAAAATATTCTCCTACTACATTTGGAGTTATAACTTATATTGAATTTGTGATATATTTATATAAATCTTCATAGTCTATGAAATGCTTTCATGCATGTCATCTTGAAGCAGTACAGAATAAAGGTTAGAAACCCAAATCTGGGACCTGGAATTTGATCACGGTTCAGCCACTCAAGAGCAATGTGTTGTTGGATGAGCTAATTTAATCTCCATCTGTAAAATAAAGATAAAGGGCATAGTAAGTGTCATACTCGTATGGCTATCAGCATTAAATAAGTCTTCATCCGTGAAAAGAACTTCACATAAATCCTGGTGCCCATTATTTATAGTTGGCATGACTTCTACTTCAAGAAATTGAAGAGTATAAATAAGGACCAAAGTCTTGTTCTTCACCTCAGTATTAATCTCCTTGGCCTTTCCTTCTGTCAGGTTTGTTCATCCTCCAACCTTAGCTGTGGATTGCCCTCTCTTTGCCTAGAGCTGGGTGAAGAATATGGAGGTCTTCCATTGCCAAAATATTTGGCATTTCACATGGGCCAGTATCGATATGGCCGTTCCACATGCCCTGGTGCTACTGCCAGGCTGGCAGGGCTTGGGGACTTTGTCAACTCACTCTGGGAACTTGTGAGCCGCAGCTCAGCTTGGCTACATGGGAGGCAGGGGCGCAGAGCAGTTCCAGTTCTCACTAAGCCTGCAGCCATGCACGTGTCTCTGCATCTTCTTTTTTTCACCAATGGCACTTCTTTTCTGCTGTCCTCCTCTGGGACAACTGACATAATCTCAAGAAGTTCACACTTTAGGGACAAAGGGAAGGGGGATTGATGTTGGAACCTAAAGTTCACACTTTAGGAAGGGGGATTGATGTTGGAACCTTTCTGCTTCTGGGGGCCACCTTCTGTGTATAAGCGAAGGTCTGATGCAGCAAAAAGAAAGTAATGTTAATATCTCAGTAAATTATCCTGATATGCACTGAACATGTGGAAGCAGTTATTATAGTTATTCCACAATGTGATGGAAGGATAAAAAGTTTTGAATTATACTTTCATCACTTAGCCTAAATCCAGTGAAGGAGTTTTAGGAGTAAACATTTTAGGAAAGGGCACCTGGGTGGCTTAGTTGGTTGAGCATCCAGCTTCGGCTCAGGTCATGATCTCCTGGTTCGTGAGTTCAAGCCCTGTGTCGGGCTCTGTGCTGGCAGCTCAGAGCCTGGAGCCTGCTTTGGATTCTGTGCCTCCCTCTCTCTCTGACCCTCCCTTGCTCATACTCTCTCTCAAAAATAAATAAGTATTAAAACAGATTTTAAAAAAAGAAAGAAAATGAGGAAAGACATCAGACTTAATTATAAGATATGTGTCAGGCTTGTAGAAAGAAGAAAAAGGAATCAGCCCAATACTGAATATTTAAATGACTTTAGGAATTGCCCTAGTAATTAGAATGAACTTGGAAATCTGTAAGTAGGTGTCTATGATGATTAAAGATGGAAATGCAAATATATATATACAAACAAAAATTTGGAAGAAACCCTAAATTATGTATAGAAGTGGGAGAGAAATTCATAGCCAAGACTGAAAACTCAGATGTGTAAAAAAAAGTATAGACATATGTATCAAAAGTTAAAAATAATTAAGTACAGATTCAGAGGGGTATGTGCACCCCACTGTTTATAGAAGCCTTATCAACAATAGCCAAACTATGGAGAGAGCCCAAATGTCCATTGAGTGATGAAGGCATAAAGAAGATGTGGTACACACACACACACACACACACACACACACACAATGTAATATTAGCCATAAAAAAGAACAAGCTCTTGCCATTTGCAATGACATGGCTGGAGCTAAAATATGCTAAGTAAAATAAGTCATTCAGAGAAAGACAAATACCATGGACAAATACTGTCTGTGTGGAATTTAGGAAACAAAACAGATGAGCACATGGGAAGGGGGAGAGAAAGAGAGGGAAACAAACCATGAGAGATGCTTAACAATAGAGAATAAACTGAGAGTTGATGGAGAGGGGTGGGTCGGAGAGGGGCTAGATGGGTAATGGGTACTTAGCAGGGCACTTGTGATGAGCACTGGGTGTTGTATGTATGTGATTAATCACTGAATTCTATTCCTGAACCCAGTATTGCACAGTGTTGACTAAAATTTAAATTCAAAAAGTAATAAAAATAAACAATTATTATGATATCTGATACCATAGTCAAAGTAAAAAATAAATTATAAACTTGGAGAAAGTATTGGTATTACAAAAGACAAAGGGTATATCCACATAATTATACACAGAACACTTAAAACTTGAAAAAGGCCAGGAGAAAGATGGAAAAAGTATGTGCTCAATAAACGCAGAAAAGTTGACATGATATATCTGTTCACCAGCATCAGACTCACAGAATTGAACAAAGAAACATGGAAATGTAAAATCCTGTCTTGGGGGACAGACACATAAAAAAGTATATTCATACATCGACCATAGGATTTGTGACACCCTTCTGGAAAGAAGCATGAAAATGCCCACTAAAAATAAATAAAAAATGTAGATACCTGTTGACCTAGCAGTTCCACTGATACAAATGCTTTTCATAGAAATATGAAGTCAGCTCCAAAGGGAAATATATACAAGAATATTTATCACCATGTTGTTCATAATAGATAAATAAATTATTGCAAACTCACAGGAAAGCTATGCATCTCTTAAGAGGAAATGAACTAGAGCTATATCAGTGACCTCAGAAGGATTTCTATGAGATATTGTTGACTAAGCAATGAAATGCATGCAATTCAATCTACTTCTTATAAAAACAATAACAACTCTCTCATTTCAGCGATGCGTATAGGTGTATATTTGTGATTAGAGAAAGACACTGTCGATTTTAACATGGGCTACGTGGAGGGGTGAGAATAGGGTTGGAGGAAAGGAAAAGGCAAGATCCTAGAGGGAAAGCAAGGAAAAAAATATCTAGACAAAAAGCAGATGTACAGTTCTCCACAAGAAATACACACACACACACACACACAAACACACACACACACACACACACACAGAAATTAAGGGGAAAAAAAGGATAAATTAAGTTCTGTGTACACCGACTTATATGAAAGGCCCATAATATTCCGTCAAGTTTCAACTTATAGACTAATACATATAGTTTACTATCTTTGTTAAAACAAGCAAAGAATCACATATATGTGTATGTATGTTTCTATATGTGTGTGTATTCATGCAAGCGGAAAGTATACACTAGACAATGTTGGAGCAAGCACAGGATTAGATCTTTATTGTTTCATTATGCATTGTTTGACTTCTTACATGCAGCTTGAATGAATTTTAAATTTTATTTTTAAAAAATGCTTATTTATTTATTTTTAAAGTTTATTTTGAGAGAGTGAGAGAGAGAGTGTGTGTGTGTGTGAGGAGGGTAGGGACAGAGAGAGGTACAGAGAGCGGGGGAGAGAGAATCTCAAGCAGACTCCATATTGTCAGTGAGGAGCCTGATGTGGGGCTCAAAATCACAAACCTATGAGATCATGATCTGAGGCAAAATCAAGAGTCCGATGCTTAACCAACTGAGCCGCCCAGGCACCCTGAATTTTAAATTTTTAATAATAATGCCTAACTTCTGTATGGCCTCTAGATTCTATAAATCCACAGACTCAATCAAGTAATGAGCCAAACTTATCTTACTTAACCTCAACTCTGATCTTATCCCAAAGAAAATTTATTTTCCTTATACTAAGAGATTGCTATGATGCCATTTCTTCTGTTTATCTTCTCACCTATTTCTCATCAGTAGCCTGAGAAGGTATTAGGAGCCTCATATTTATATATATGGAAGAAGGAGTCAGGGGGCTCAGTGACTTGACAGATATCACAGAGGTAAATAGGCCCTCAATCCAGATCTCAAGTTCTATTTGTTTTCCTTTCAATTATATCACAAATGCTGCTAAGGAAGTGCTTTCTAGTTCCTTCCAAAATCCAACACTTGCCCAAGTGCTGGCTGTGGATGAATATAAAGCTATTCATACCACATAGTGAAATTCTCCCTTCGAGTTATCAAGATATCATTTATTTATTTATTTTTTCTAATCTCTGATGCCTTCTTTTCTTCCTCCTGCTTGGCTAAATTCTGTCTATTCGTGAAATCATTCGAAAGGCATCAAAAGAAGACTCAGCCCTATTAGCTGCCTTCTGTTTCAAGTAAAATAGGCTGGTTCTTAAGAAAGTACATGATCAAGGTTTTCACAGTCTGAGTGCTGAAAAAATAAGATGAACAACACTAATAAAAAGGATTCATAGCCTCAGGCTACTACAGTGAAAGAAACAGGAAAAATAACCAAAATAGGAGGTTGGTATGGCCTGAATGTTTGTGTCCTCCCCAAATTCATAAATTGAAACCCTAACCCCCAGCGTGATGGTATTTGGAGGTGGTGCTCTTGGGAGGTGATTAGAGCTAGATTAGGTCATGAAGAGTAGAGCCCTCATGATAGAATAAATGCCCTTATCCAAAGAGGAAGAGACATGAGTGCTTTCTTCCTCCGCCACAAGAGAATATAGCTGGAAGCCTGTGTCCAAAAGACGGGAAAAGTGCCCTCACCAGATACTAACCTGTTGGCACCTTGATCTTGGACTTCCCAGCCTCCAGAACTGTGATAAATAAATGTTTGTTGTTTGGGGCTCCTGGGTGGCTGAGTCGATTAAGCCTCTGACATTAGCTCAGGTCACAATCTCCTGGTTCGGTTCATGGGCTCAAGTCCTGCACAGAGCCTACTTCGGACCCTCGGTGTCCTTCTCTCTGCCCCTCCCCTGCTCTTGTGCTCTCTCTCTTGAAAATAAATAAACATTAAAAAAAATAAATGTTTGTTGTTTAAGCCACCCAGTCTGTGGCATTTTGTTAGAGAAGCATGAATAGACTAAGACAGAGGTGTAACTAGTGAACAGAAGTCGCTGATACAAGCAGACTTTTCACATTTGCTATTGGGCCTTGTAGACCTGTTGTGCATATGTGTCTGTGCCTTTATTTCCTAAATCATAAATCATCCTTGTGGTGGGCAGGATTCTAAGATGACCCCTAATGAGTCATGGCCTGTGTATAATCCCATTGCCTTGGATGTAGGCAAAGCTTGGGACCTGCTTTTAGCCAGTAGGTATAGTAAAGGTGATGGGGATAGTGATCGCTTTTTGTTTTGTTTTGTTTTGTTTTTTACATTAGACTGTTAGCAGCCAGGAGAGAGATTCTCCTGCTGGCCTATAGGAATGAGTAAGCTGCCATGTTGTCAAAGAGCCACATGGCAAAGTATTGTGGGTGGCCTCTGGGAGCTGACTGTATTCCCATCTGACAGCCATCAAAGAAACCCAGGGACCAAATTCCACCGACAGCTGCATGAACTTGGAAGAAGACCCTAAACTCCAGAAAGGAGTGCCAGCCGAGTTATGTCTTGATTGCAGCTTTGTAGGATACAGCTACACAGTGTCTGGACTTCGGACCCATGGAAACTGTGGGATCAGAAATGTGTTTTGGTTTAAGCCACTAAGTTTGTGGCAATGTGTTATGCACCTATAGAAAATGAATACAGTATGTAACAAGTACAAACCACGATGTCATGAAAGACATAGCTCTGGAACATAGGAGACTTGGCTTCATTCCTCACATTCCAATGAACTGGCCATGAGGCATCAAGCAAGTCACACAACCTTTGGAGGCTTCAGTGACCTGCTCTGTGAAATGAGGACCTCTTCAAGATCTCTTTAAGGTCTTTTTTTTTTTAATGTTTGTTAATTATTTATTTTATTATTTTTTTTTACAAATAGTTTATTGTCAAATTAGTTTCCACATAACTTTAAAAGGCCTTTTTTAAAAATAATTTTTTAATGTTTAGTTTTTTAATGTTTTCTTATTTTGAGAGAGAGAGAGAAAGAGAATGAGCAGGGGAAGGGCAGAGAAAGGGAAGACAGAGGATCTCAAGCAGCCTCTGCACTGAGGTCACAGAGCCCAATGTGGGGCTTGAGCTTACAAACTGTGAGATCATGACCTGAGCCGAAGTCAGACGATGAACCAACTGAGCCACCCAGGCACCCCAATTTTATCTATTTTTTAAAAATATAATTTATTGTCAAGTTAGCTAACATACAGTGTATAAAGTGCATTCTGACTTTGGGGGTTGATTCCCGTGATTCATCGCTTACATACAACACCCAGTGCTCATCCCAACAAGTGCCCTCCTCAGTGCCCATCACCCATTTTCCCCTCTCCTCCACCATCAACCCTTAATTTGTTCTCTGTATCTATGAGTCTCTTATGGTTTGCCTCCCTCTCTATTTGAAACTATTTTTTCTCACTCTCTTCCCCCATGGTCTTCTGTTATGTTTCTCAAGTTCCACATATGAGCAAAAATATGATATCTCTCTTTCTCTGCCTGACTAATTTCACTCAGCATAACACCCTCCACTTCCATCCACATTGTTGCAAATGGCAGGATTTCATTCTTTCTAATTGACAAGTAATATTCCACCCTCTGGCTAGTGTTACACTAATTGCTACAGGATTTTTAGCCATATCAAATATTCTATCAAATACATATTATCATATTAAATTTTTCAAAAAGAAAATTTAAGCTTATTTTTGAGAAAGTGCAAGTGGGGGAGGTACAGGGAGTGGGGGACAGAGGATCAGAAGCAGGCTCTGCACTGAGATCAGTGAGCCTGATGTGGGTCTTGAATTCATGAACCGTGAGATCATAACCTGAGCCAAAGTCAGATGCTCAACTGACTGAGCCACCCAGGCACCCCATCATTGTGTATTATAATCTGGCTCACTTATTGTCATCGTCACTCCTTCCCCAAGCCTATTAAAATTAGCATCTTCAGATTTTGGTTTAAGAACTCAGGGAGAGGTCTAAGGACCAGCTCAGAAAGGTGTTTAAGAAAAATTGTGCGACGGACATTATTACCTTTGAGAAATTTAGTTGTAAAAGTGAGAGGTAAGATATAGCTAAGGTCAAAAAAAAAAAAAAAAAGGAAATGGGAATTTTGTTTTCCAAAACATTTTCAGGAATGTGAGAGATGAGTTAGATGCGATTTGTGTCTCTCTTTCTGGAGCATTGCACCCTGTGGGGAAAGAGAGCAAACCCCCAGCCTCCCTGGAGAGAAGGGAGCTCATTCCCCATGGGAGCCTCTGTGTCAGAGGGCTGCACCTGTCCATCACCATCAGGATGCTGGTGGTTCCGCAGGCTCGTCGTAATGTGTGCACCTGTTCATTCCTCAGAGAGAGAAGTGGACAACGATGAAGCCACCAACGGTTTTATTGTACTTTGTCACTATTATGAAAGCATCATAGTTCATATTTAGTATAAGTAACAAGCCTTGAAGAGGCAAAGCCCCATGCTGCCCAGGGTAAATGGTATATTCACTCCTGATCCCACAAGGCGCTGCAAACAAAGGAGACTTCTGCTATAAATAGGACCTGGGTCAGGAAATGCTTCATGCAAGTATTAATAATCGATGTGCTACACGGACAGTGGAAGGTGAGGGCCCGGGTAATTATCATCCAGTTAGGGAAGCTGGGGGAAATTCTGGGGAAACGAAGAAATGACTTCCTTCACTCCAGGTGGCAGCTGGTGTGACCAGATGAAGGAATTCTTTATTAATTTAATTTTCCCTCTTGGCATTGACTCAGCTCTGCAGTTGACACAGGAGTCCTGGAGCTTACTCTAGGAAGTCAGCCCTCTGGAGCAGGGGAGCTAGCCATCGTTTGCAAACTCAGCGCGAGGCTGGAAGCAGAGCTGGAAGACAGGGCTGCCAAAGCCAATCGCTGCAACCTGTGGCAGGCTCACCCCGCACCCAAGGTCCCTCCCCCTCGGTCCTCCTCGAAGGCGCCCTGGCTGCTCCCCGCACCTGTCGCACCTCTCAGCCTTGGCCGAATGAAATGAGGAGACAGCCGGAGTCATTATAGTTCCTGTGTTTGAAGGTAGCCCAAATGAAAAACAAACAAACAAATCTGGTGAGTTTCATGTTTCTTTTAAGTGTACAGAGATGCAGCTGCTAAGTGGTGTAGGAGATCAAAGGAGCCTTTTAAATTCAAGACACCAAAGTGTTCTTCCTGGCTGGATCCTTGGTGGAGATTTTGTTAGAAAACTTTAGAAGGGAGTTGCGGAAGAGGGTTCGTTCTATCAAATTTGTCTGAATTGTGAAAAGTCCTTTATAAAGCTCATTAAGTGTCTTCACTGCTGATCTCTGGGGAGAATGTGATGGCGTAGTGACCCCCTCGGTTGTATTTCGGGTGGTGAGTCAAGTGCATAGTTGAAAAACATTTGTTTAATAAGGTAATTCGATTGATTGCTATTGTCAGTTTCTTAGAGACCAAGATCTAGTCTGAAGCATCCAGGAATTTCAGTGCTTTCAATGAAACAAAGTTAATCTTAGCCCCCAGGTTTGAAGTTGTGTCTTAAGACATAAAGATATGTAGGTAAAATAACTGGCGTGCGATTGTCAGTGTACATTGCATGATTTTAAATAGCTCAGACTCCAAAATGACTTGGGCAAACAAAAGTCAGTATTTATTGTTTTCTGTCTACCTTAGCAGATATTAATTTTCTTAACAGTAAGAGAATGTAAAATTACTTTGTCATGGTGGACTATGATAAAAAAATGAATGATAGTATTTAGATATTCAAGTTTTCTGCACGTAGAAAAATACTATATTTTTAAAGTTACTGTTTCAATTTTATTTTGACGAGAATTGGCTAAGTGACTGGTTTGTGAATGGTTTTAACTTCAAAGTCATTTTTCTTTAATGTGA
Source organism: Hyaena hyaena (assembly GCF_003009895.1). Lineage (NCBI taxonomy): Eukaryota > Metazoa > Chordata > Mammalia > Carnivora > Hyaenidae > Hyaena > Hyaena hyaena. The sequence continues at coordinate 2,110,154 of NW_024080828.1, forward strand.
CATGCTTTTAATGACTTCTTAATCATGTCACCCTTCTATGTAGCAGCAGAAAATTTAAAAATATGCTTTATGGATAGAACTAACATTGCAAATGTGTCTTACGATACATTTTAGTTATTGTTGTTGATAGTGTTTATATGTGTGATAAGATCTATCTTGGGTTATTCTGAGTTTTGTTTTTTTCTATTTGTTATCTAAACTAAATTAATTGCTTTTGGCTAAAATTCCCCCCCCCATGGCTAAAATAATATATCTAAAAAATTAATTTTCACCTGGAATTGTTTCAATCCACAAATGTACTTAAGAACTCTTTAAATCCTAGTTATTTGGGTTAAGTTTCAATCTTATTTTGATAGTTTTAAGGGGCTTGCTGAGGAGGAGGAAAGAGAAAGTGAATGTGAAGAGGCTCATAATTAAATAATGTATAAAGGTTAAACATCAAACACTTGTGACTGTTATCATCATAATTCTAAATCCCAGCTGACCCTAGGTATTGATCTCTTCCTCCAATAAATGCTAACCTCCTCCATGTATTTTTTTCTTCCGTTGACCTGATTTTCATTTTCTTAGCCTCTGGGGATATAGCTGCATAAAAGGTAGGTTTGAGGTAGGTTTTCATTTGGGATACAAACCAGAATTTGGAATTGGAATTGGAAATACCAGAGGAATTCCCAACAGGCCCTGGTTGGGGTAGATCTTCAAGGTGGTCTTGTCCAAGTACTGAGCGGGGGAGTGTTGGTTGATTCTCCGATGAAAGGCAAGTACGCGTCTAAGTGCAAGAGAAGCTCTAGTTTTTAAGTGATGTGTGTGGAATTTCTGGAAACGAAACTTTAAAAACAGTCAGTCAACAAAAAGCCATTTTTATTTATTTCCTGCTCAAATTTGAGGAATCATTCCCAGCCATTTAAAATTGGTGATTGGAATCTGGTTTGCCTGGTTGGAAGGGAGCCGTGATTTTCTTCTGCCTTCTCCGTGAAATGCCCCCATTTTTCTTGTTTTCGTGCCTACTGGTATAGGTTTAGGTGTTCACTTCCTAATTTACATTAAACAATAAAGCCATTCAATTTCTAAAATCGAGTTTAACATATGTAAGTTAATTTTATTAGAAATTTCACAAGGTCCATAGGAGTTGAAAAATTCATCAAGGTAGTTGGTTCTTGTTTGGAGTAAAATACATGTCACTTTTGAGAAAAAATATTTTAAACATGGTACATGTTCACTGTAGATCGATCAGAGATATAGAGAAGTACAAAAATAGTTTTTAAGGGGCACCTGGGTAGCTCAGTTGGTCTAGTGTCCGGCTTTGGCTCTGGTCATGATTTTGCGGTTTGTGAGTTCGAGCCCCACATAGGACTCACTGATGTCAGCCTGTAGGCACAGAGCCCACTTCAGATTCTCTGTGCCCCTCTCTCTGCCCCTTCACCACTTATGCCCTCCCCCAGATAAATAAATATTAAAAAATTAGTTTTAAAAACCACTCAGCCTCAGTAGGCAGAGAGAACTATTAAATATGGTATATTTATCAGTATAAACAAAGATGCATATTTTTTAAAAAGTGGAATCATACTGTATATGAACTATATCCTGCCCTTTTCCATAAATATTAATTTTTTTCTAGCACTTGGCTATTTTTAAGTAGCTACATAATTTTTTTGAACTAAATTCAGTTTCTGTTATTAAACTTGCATAATTGTCTTTTCTTCTTTTGAGTTTTTTGTCTTTGGATACATGGTGTATGAATGTGGAACATAAGAATTATAATCCTAATGATAGAGCATTTACCAGGTATTTATTATCTAATTCTGAACAGCCTCATATTTAAAACTTAAAACTTGTAATGACAAACTCATTATTGTTAAACATAGACCATTAGGTAGCTGCATAATATTCTATTAAATGGATAAATCATAAGTCTTTAATATATTCTCTTCCTGACATTTAAGATTTCATTTTTGAATAAGAGGATATAATAAGATTTGCTTGGTACACTGCATTTTATATATTGAAAACACAGGTTCTTCCTTATTCCCCAAATATGGATGTTTTCACTTCTTCACAATGGACTACTTCATTATGGGCATGCATAAAGGACATTCTTTATTTCTGTACCTTCATTTTAATTTAAGCATTGCAAACACCAATTATTATAGCTAATATTGGCTAAGTGGGTTTTATTAAGATCCATTTAAAAAAGACTTAATAGGTCATTAATATATCAAGGGAACACCTTGTAAAGAGTCTCCCTTACAAATCATTTAGAACACTCCTCTCTGATGGGTATTGTTGCACTTGTGTATTTGTAAGCAAATGGAATATTGGATTTATTAAAATTCTCAAGGTACTTGTGATACTGCTACCTCTAATATAATTATAGTGGTGTGTATGGTTTTAGGTGGGCTATAAAATCAGTAGGAGGGTGATGGATTTTGGAAAACTAGTTACCAGTTACTAGCTTAAAATAGCATTTGGCTAGCAATTCTGACTTAATAGTTCCTTACTTTATACTGAAATTCTAGTAAGACATTCTAGAGGATGAATTCTAGACATTCTAGAGAATGAGTCCAAAGACCAGGACTTGGACTTGCCATTATCTGGGAGAAATTTCACTGGACCAAAAAATAACAGTGACTCAAGGTTCAAGGTAACCAGAAAATGGGAAGAAATCCAATTTATACCTTTTCTTGTGTTGGCCTTCTAATTCACAACCTCACGAGATCGTGAGGTTACCAAACAGGGAACTGAGTTTCTGCCTCTTTATTGGGTGTTCCTTTTGAGGAAGGCAAGTCAAAGCACTCTGTCTGTGCTTCTCCTGGATGTTAGCATTTCTCTTTTGAAAACTGTCAGAGATGGCAGGCCAGGTAAACAGCTGCAGAGAGAGGATGGGAGATTAACAGTGTTGATGGCACCATGCGCCCCTGGGTAAATCTCTGCAGGTGGCGGGGAACGCAGAAGCCTGAGCATTGCACCTGGAGTTGAGGGTTGTCATGTACTCGATCCCTTCAGCCAGGCCTCCCTGAGCAGGGCTGTGCACTTTGCACTGGGCCCCAGGTGAATAGGGCAGATGGAGGCGGTCTCAAAAGGGAACAGTGCCTTTTTGAAGTGTGCATGCACATGTGTGTGTGTGTGTGTGTGTGTGTGTGTGTGTGTATGTATGTATGCACTTCACACAAAGTCATTGCATGTCCTAGTAGTTGCCTTGTATTTAGAGCATTAGAAACGCAGACTGTGTAGGTAGGAAAAATACTCACCAAGGTGAGTAGAAGCATGGTATACAGACTTCTGGACCCTGGAAATTGCAATGTGAGCTGTGCAAATCAATCTACCTTCTGGTAGCAGAAATCTGAGAAGGGGATGTGACCAGTGCCCAACTGTACCACTGCTGAGGCTAAGGGAAATTCTCAGTACCTCTGTCTGTGTTAGAAAACACCTGGCTGAACTCTTTTTTATTGAGATTGAGCACCGCATTGTTCAGTCACAGATGACAATAAAAAATACGGGAGGGAAAATAATCTGGCCATCCTCTATATGGTGAGATTGTGGGGTTATGGATGATTATTTATTTTACTGAAAAGTAGCTGCAATAATATTTTAGTAATCAGAAAAATGAAGGTCATCCTTAAATAAGACGAAAAAATCTGCTGAAGGTTTTATATTCATTTGTACACTTAACAATATAATTGAGATCTTTCTTGCCTCTTTTTTTTTAAATGTTTTATTTATTTCTAGGAGAGAGAGAGAGACACAGCATGAGCAGGGGAGGGTCAGAGAGAGACGGAGTCACAGACTGAAACAGGCTCCAGGCTCTGAGCTGGCAGTCAGCACAGAGCCCGACGTGGGGCTCGAACCCACGAACCGCGAGATCATGACCTAAGTGAAAGTCGGACACTTAACCGACTAAGCCATCCAGGCACCCCTCTTGCCTCTTTTTAAATTAACTTTTTTCTTCATTTGTGAAGGTACCTAATAGACAGATACTAATAGTTCTATTTTCCTTTTGAACTGAAGTCTTCAGTGATGGTCACCTTTCACTTTACCCCACACAGGTTGGTTAGGTATGGCAGTAAGAGGAGAAAGATTGCTTAGTCACCCAGATTTTCTCCCTTCCTGGAGTAGTGACACCACAAGCCACACCTGAAACAACTCTTTTCATCTCAAAAATTTCCCTCCTTGCTCTGGTTAGAGAATGTCAGTGACTGGGCAACCAAGGTTATGTGATCTGGCGGGCCAGACCCGATTAATGTTTTTAATTGTGATTTCAAGATGTAACACACCCAGGGAGATTTGTTCCAGATGGATGCAGTACAAAATGAAAAATAAAATAAAACCCCCTCCAAGCACAATATTGTTCTGAATACTTCTCTAAGGCATCAGCAGGTTTTAAATCATTGGAAGATGGGCTGAAGGCATTCTCTGCATCATTGTGCCTTTCCAAGTTATTTGAAATAAGTTTTAGTTTTAAAGACTTTTCTCTGTACCACTATCCTCTACCTGTCATTGGTGATCTCACCTATTAAGAAGAAGTAACAGAGAAAGGTAGATAATTCATAATGTGGATGATTATGACTCTTAAGAGTAGTTTATGTGACATACCCAATATTTTCTCTTAGTGCATAAAAAGTTCTTCATGTGTTTATGTGTGTCTGTGCATACTTTAAAAGGTCAAAACAGTACAGAAACTTTGGAAAATAATAAATGTTAAAACTCTACAAGCAAAACATTACACAAAAGCTAATGAAACAAATACATTTGACTGTTTCTGTATATATACACAAGTTAGGGATATTTAAAAATAGCAAATAAAAGAGGTTAATTACATAGTGATTTCTGATAGTTATTAGATTCCTTATTTGTTACATATTCTATAAAGTAGAAACAAATAATTGAAATAGCTCTTAGAGTCTGCAAGCACGAACAAATTTGGGAGGGAAGATATTTTCAAGAGTAAATTAATTTGGATTTAGGTCAGTGAAGATTTCACACACACACACACACACACACACAGACACACACACACTGGGTTTACAAATTGATGAATTTCATCTTGGTGCTCTTGGTTTAATAACTAGTTCTTAGAACTGACAACTTAAGAACATAGTTCTGCATATTAAGATCTACTTCATATCTAATGCAATTTTAGTTTGTGGTTGTTGAGGATGCTCAAGATTTATCCCAAGGGTATTTCAGTTGTGAAAACACAATCAAAAACCTTGTGTGGTTCCTTCCCTTTGATTTTGTGATCATTTGCCTGGATTTAGGTGGCCTCAGAAAAACTTCCTTAAACTCTCTCTTACAATACAGAGAGAAAAAGAATGCATCATAATCAAGGGCATTAGGTGTTTGAGGACTAAAACTCTGTTTAGGAAATCTGTCCCATGTTAAATCATCATCCAGAATGCAGAAAATTAATTGGGTTGGGAATGAATTAGGAGGTGTGGATTTTGTTTTATGTGATCAGATCATGGGGAAAATTTACACACACAGACAAGATGAAAACTTAAGAAAGTTACTAAAGAATATGTTTAAAATATTCACACCTCAGACAATTTAAAACAGGTCTCTTCATGGCTACTTTAAGCCCCACTTTTAGGTAAATCCATGAAGCAATTTGGCATTAAATTCTTCCTACTGGAGATTCCATAATCTCTAAAACAAAAGGAATAATATAAACCCGTTTCAAATGTTTAGTCCATGGTCACTACCATTGAGGCTTTGTTCCCAGTTTAGATTTCTTTTTTTTAAATGTTTATCTAGTTATTTTTGAGAAAGAGAGAGTTAACACGAGTGGGGGAGGGGCAGAGAGAGAGGGATGGGGAGAGAGAGAATCCTAAATTGGCTCTGCACTCTCAACTCAGAGCCAGATGTGGGTCTCGATCCTGAACCATGAGATCATGAGCTGAAATCAAGTACTGGTTGCCCAACCGACTGAGCCACCCAGGTGCCCCACCCCCCAGTTTAGATTTCTTAAAAAAATTTTTTTAATGTTTATTTATTCTTGAGAGAGAGACAGAGACAGAGCATGAGTTGGGGAGGAAGATAGAGAGAGAAAGAGAGAGACAGAGAGAGAGAGAAAACTGGAAACAGGTCCCAGGTTCTAAGCTGTCAGCACAGAGCCCAATGCAGGGCTGGAACTCAATGAACTGTGAGATTATGACCTGAGCTAACGTTGGATGCTTAACTGAATGAGCCACCCAGGTGCCCCCCAGTTTAGATTTCTATATGAAGTTAAAATCACATAGATGTGACAAATAGCACAAGCATCTTTGGTTAAATAAAAATGTAACTATTTGAACCTAGTAGGAGTAGTCACGTTCAGTTTTTAAAGCTAATCACATGAGGAGAATGATTTGTTGACAGCATCTTAGAGTAAGTGTGGAGAGTTAGGAATCTTGGTGACCTGGGCATTGCCCTACAATTGTTTTGGCCACCAGATTTATTCCTTACAGGCAAAAATGTTGGGCTTGCTCTTTCTTTACCTCAAAGTTCCTGAGCTTCTCTTTGAAAGCAAAATGTTCAGCTCTGTAGCTATCCACAGAACAGGTATTTGAAAGTGAGGATGATTCAGGAAGCTAATAGGATATAGGAACTGTTGTGCGTTGGTCCTTTGATCTGAATACGGTTGCTAAAATCACAATGCTGTTTGGTTTTAGTACAGGAAAACAAAACATATGCCAAGGATATCTTTTCGTTTTAAATAAATCTCTGAAGGACTGGAGAAAACGTCCTGACTTGCATGGTTGAAAGGATTCAGCTTGTGTAGACCTCAGGCTATGTATAGATGTGAGTTGGAAATTTGGGGGGAAACAGCCTGATTATTTTCCCATTTCCTGTTGTGTTCGTTGTTGGTTGATTCAATTTTTCTTGGTCTTTGGACATAGTAGTTGTGAGCTAAAACTCACTAGTGGGGCGCCTGGGTGGCTTAGTTGGTTAAGTGTCCGACTTTCACTTGGGTCATGATCTCGCGGTTCATGGGTTCAAGCCCCACGTCGGGCTCTGTGCTGACTGCCAGCTGAGAGCCTGGAGCCTATTTCGGAGTCTGTCTCCCTCTCTCTCTGACCCTCCCCTGCTCACGCTGTCTCTCTCTCTCTCTCCTAGAAATAAATAAAAATATTAAAAAAAAAAAACTCACTAGCAAAACATTTCTCTTATAATAGTCTTCCTTCTCTGCAGTTTTGCTCTCCCTAGTTTCAGTTACTAGGGGTCAAGTGCAGTCAAGAAACAGACGATTCTCCTTCTGACTTATTGTCAGAAAGTCAGCAGTAGCTTAACCTATGTCACAATGCCTACACCATTCACTTCACTTCATCATATCACTTAGGCATTTTATCATCTCACATCATCACAAGAAGAGTAAGTATGATGCATATTTTGAGAGAGAGAGGCCATAGTCGCATAACTTTTATTATAGTATGTTGTTATAGTTGTTCTATTTTATTATTATTATTTATTGTTATTATTGTTGTTAATCTTTTACTATGCCTAATTTATATATTAAACTTTAGCATAGGTATATGTATATATAGGAAAAAGCCTAGTGTATAAGGCTCAGTACCACCCAGGAGTCCGCTGGGGATCTTGCAGTGTTTCCTGTGTGGAGGGAAAACCGGAAACATTGAAAGACCTTATCAGTTCTAAATTGACAATTAGGCAAATATGGTAATCAGTATTGTTGCGGAGAGGCAAAAATTTAAAGGCAGAAGTTTTTGGGGCTCCATTTGATTCGGTGTTGGAAGAGAGAGTCCCTTTGAGGGGACTGATTTTCAGCAAAAACTGTTGAATAAGAGTTGCCTGGGCTGCCCAGCTATGGCTACCGTTTTCTTCAAGCCAATCTTTGGTTACCCACCTTTTGTGAGTCATGACTTTCAGAATTTATACTAAATAGAAAAGTAAAAATTGAATGTGGGGTTGGAACATAGTGATGAGGTTTTAGGTGATACGGGGTTGGGAGCTGATGGCCAAGAAAGAATTCTTGAAGATGATTTTGGTGCAAAAATGGTGATCTAAACAGCCGCAGTGGGGTTGTGCTGGGTAAATGGTTATATGCCTTCAAGTTGGGAGGGGGTTAGGGATAGAATAAGTCTCTAAGGAATTTTGGAAGCAGGATTTCCAGGACTTTGAGGAGCTAGTTGTTGTTAGGAAAATGCCATTTATTACTGTTTAGTACAACCTGAGCCATGAGACCCTTCAGTTATGAGTATAATTGCCAGCATATATCTTGGGGGGAGTTGAGATAAAGGAAGTTTCCAAAGGAATTTTTATATGTTAAAGTAGACTTACAAGGTTCTAGGGGCTTAGAATAATGTGAAGCCAATATTCTCTTTTGCGCCCAGCAAAGTATCAATCATGGTGGCAGCTCAGCTCCTAGAGGGAGGTCACTCGGCTTGTTTCAAGGTCTTGTCAATGGGCTGTAGGCAGTAAGAGAATTTAATTTTTCTTTAAAAAATTTTTTTAATGTTTATTTTTGAGAGAGACAGTGCGTGCATGAGTGGGGTAGGGGCAAAGAGAGAGGGAGACACAGAATCTGAAGCACAGAATCCAGGCTGTCAGCACAGAGCCTGATGTGGGGCTCAAACCTACAAGCCACGAGATCATGCCCTGAGCCAAAGTTGGATGCTTAATCAGCTGAGCCTCCCAGGCGCCCCAGGAATTTAATTTTTCATTTGCCTTAGTTTCCCACTTCACCACGGCAAACCTTTAAACCCCTTTCCTTCGTTCTTGGGTAACCAGGAGTGTGCGAGGAATGGCATACATATTCCATCCGGCGGTGGGGAGGCAGGGGGGACTATTAGACTGTATTTTGCCCTTGGTTTGCCCCACACTCCCTGATCACATACTTTTATTTTATTTTTTTTTAAGATGGGTACTTTGGTTTGTGATTTATATAGATTTCCTCCTGCTCAAAACTTAGTTTGCAGCTTGTCTCCATAGGTGTTTATCACAGTGGCAGCAAAATGTGAATTGCGAGAGGTGGGGCCCTGCGATCTGTCTTTTCAGCAGGCATGTCTAGGTCAAGTCTGGGAGTTACTGCTTTAGTGTTTCAGGAGCCACCACTCTGCTGTGAAGCACACCTCCATCCCACTCCCCACCCCCACATAGTAGATTTTTGACAGAGGGTTTCATGGGGGAAGGAATCAGCCTGGATGGCTGAGCCTAGATTATCTAGAAGTTTAACTTGTTCAGTACACCACAGGTTAATGCAGAGCTGACATGTAGCATGACTGGTCTAATAATCCTACATTATGAACGTGGGTAAAACAGTTATGGAGGGAAATTTTCAGGACATCCGTTCGTCAACATTATCGTCACTCATTGTCATTACTGCCATCATTAGCAATGGCAGTTTAAAACATCATGCTTTTAAAGTTGAGCTAAAAGGTCTAAATGGTTTCTAGGTTGTGGGGAAGATCTTGACCTTGAGCTGATGCTTTGTAGCAAAGAACTATTCATATGTAAATGAGCTAGTGCTAAAATTTAATAATATAAAAGTCAGTTGTTTGTACCTATGTTGCTTTTCAGGGGAAATTCTGACTCTTCGCAAGCCAAAGGAACAATTAAATATGTAGATAGCCCAAAGTAAACATAACACACACCATCTTGATATGATACTGAAAAAAGTAGAATAAGATTAAAAAAAAAAAAACAACTGGGAGCAGAGGCATAAGCTATTAAAACCTGCTAATTTGAGACTTTTAACATATATAAATTTATGAATGAAAGGAACTACATGGGCTAAGCCAGATGTATATAAAGAATCGAGTAATGTGTGAGGGAAACAGTATTCCAGGAGAGCAGATAAAGCAAACTGTTGTGATCTTGGGGTTCCTAACATCAAATAGCTCCCAATTACCAGTAGCCCCACAACTACAGTGCAATATGATAAATGCCATTTTAGACACACAAATAAATACTAGAACAGAAGGTAGACCACATTCTCAACTTTGCTTGAGGAGGTTCTGGAAATTCTGTCAGAACAGATGACCTTAAAGCTTATGGGTACTATACGCTAAAGAAATGTTTGCCTGCCATCATTATTGTTAGTCTTCATGACAACTGACCTGGGAATCAGGTATTTTTCAGATTATTTTTTCACTGGGTTTAGTTTGACCTTAGTCTGTGGCTTTGGATATTGTAGTTTGCTCACTGTCTTCCCATCTGTACATACTGTAGAAGTAGCAGTGTAGCCCACTTGGTGTTTGATACAATACCTCTAATCATGCTGTTCAACGTGCATGTAAGTGTGAGAAATTCAGGGCCTTAAGCAAATGGCTCTGGAAATGGTGTGGAGTTGCAGCTTTTACATCTGGGAAAGGATGTCATAGAAGTAGACGTATTATATTTAAAGTTTAATTTGAGTTTAAAAAATAAGTCAAATAGACAGTGGCTGTGGCGGCCAACAGTACTGTGGGTCTTTCTATTCAGGAAAGCTGGTGGTGTCAAGAGGCTGGATGGCTGGGTTCTCTTTAATTGCTTCCCTCAGAGCCATTTCTAATGCGATAGCTAAGAAAGAAATGAAGAAAACACAGAACTTGCAAACACAGGAAAGTTAAGTAAGGTCTTGCATTTTAAGTAAGTAACCTGGGCGAGATGCTTAGACTTTTAAATGTTAATTGGAAGAGAAACTTGGCCAAGAGGGAATGCGAGGTTTGGAATACCAGCTTTATTTATTTATTTAAAAATTTAACATATTTATTTATATTTGAGGGGGAGAGAGAGAGAGAGAGACAGAGCACGAGCAGTGGAGGGGCAAAGAGAGAGGGAGACACAGAACTTGAAGCAGACCCCAGGCTCTGAGTGGTCCGCACAGAGCCCAACGTGTTCCTTGAGCTCACAGACCATCAGATCATGACCTGAGCTGAAGTCGGACACTTAACCGACTGAGCCCCCATGTGCCCCCGGAATACCGACTTTTAAAACAATGCTCATTTAATGGAAATTTTCTTTTTAATTTGCCAAATTTAAATTTTCATAAGTAGAAAGTCCTTTAAAAATTATTTATTTTTAACAATGGTTTTCAATGATAATTCACGTACAGTCTTACATTAATTTCAGGTGTACAATATGGTGATTCAGCAATTCTATACATTACTCAGTGCTCATCATGATAAGTGTGCTCTTAATCCCCTTCAACTATTTCACCTACCTCCCCTCTGGTAATTCTCTGTTTGTTCTCCATATTTAAGAATCTGTTTTTTTGTTGTTGTTGTTGTTTGCCTCCTTCTTTCTTTGTTCATTTGTTTCTTAAATTCCTCATATGAGTGAAATCGTATGGTGTGGTGTCTCTCCCAATTGGATGGGGGCCCCCAAATGTGGCACAGTGATTGTGTGGAAGCCAGTGGCACAGGCAGTGAAAAGAATTCACCTGAGGCAGAATAGAGGAGATAGAAGTTTATTGACTACACTGCAGGGGAGCAGTGGGCAGACCTGCAGGGGAGCAGAGGAGAGGCTGTCTGCAGTGAGGCAATGGTAGGGGCTGTTTGTAAGGGGGAAGGTGAGGAGGTGTGGGGGAGGATGGAATTTTCCCTTTTATGGTAACTGTGCCTGGTTGTAAGTAGCACAATGGTCAGTTAAGGCCTATGGATGTTTTGAGGTGGGGATCCTGATGAGCCCATCTGTATCCAGCCAGGTGCTTGCTGTGGGCTCTTTCTACATTCCATCACTCAAGCCTGTTTGTCTAAAAGCAGGCTGTACATATGGTATTTGTCTTTCTCTGATTCATGTTTCACTTAGCATTATACCCTTCAGATCCATCCATGTTGTTGCAAGTGGCAAGATCTTATTCTCTTTTTTTTAACGACGGAGTAATATTCCATTACACACACACACACACACACACACACACACACACACCTCTTATTTATCCATTCATCAGTGGATGGACGCTTGGGTTGCTTCCATAATTTGGCTATTGTAAATAATGCTACAATAAACCTAGGAGTGCATACGTCATTTCAAATTAGTGTTTTCATTTTCTTTGGGTAAATACCCAGTAGTGGAATTACTGGAACTGTATGGTAATTATATTTTTAATTTGGGAGGGACTGTCTATACTATTTCCTACAGTGGCTGCACCAGTTTGCATTCCCACCAACAGTGCACAAGTTTCCTTTTTCTCCAAATCCTTACCAACAGTTGTTATTAAATGTTTTTTGTTTTTTGTTTTTTGTTTTTTTTTGAGAGAGAGAGGGCAAATAGGGAAAAAGGCCAAGGGGAAGAGGGAAGAGAGGGGAGAGAGAGAAAGAGAGACAGAGAATGAGAAGGAGGGAGAAAATCTTAAGCAGGCTTCACACCCACTGGGGAGCCCAACAGGGCTGGATTCTACGACCATCAAATCATGATTTGAACTGAAATCGGGTTAGATGCTTAACTGACTGAGCCGTCTTTTTACGAGGAAGATCTGACTAGAGTCATCCATATTTGTGATAGGCTACGCGCCATGTAATTTGAACTGTATGATGTAAGCAGCCTTGCCACCTAGTGGTGGTATATTAAAATTGCAGGCTTAACTTCAAGCTGAGTTAGGATCTTCTAAAAAATAGTAAATACTAAACAGCACAATAGAGAAGTGATGGAAAATATCATCTGACTTTTTCTTTAAAAAAATTTTAAATGTTTATTTTTGAGAGAGAGAGACAGACAGACAGACAGAATACAAGTGGGGGAGGGGCAGAGAGAGAGGGAGACACAGAAACCGAAGCAGGCTCTGGGCTCTGTGCTGGACATGGTGCTTGAACCCATGAACTGTGAGATCATGACCTGAGCTGAAGTCTGGTGCTTAACCAACTGGCTACCCAGGTGCCCCACATCTGTCTTTTCCTTGAAAGATACTATATGAAATATATGGTTAAAAAGATCATAGAAATCTCTGGAAAGCCAAAGCTAGAAAATAGTTCTTTTATTGGCAAAACCTCCTTCACCGATGGAATCTTTCTTACTAAATGTAGAGCACTGAATACTAAGAAAAAATTAAATATCTTTCTTGAAAGGTGAGTAGAACAGAATCAAAGCATTGCATATGACATTTATCAAGCTTCAGAGGAAGAAAGAGATTGTCAGTCCCTTGTCTGCCACTCACTGGGACAATACTCTCTACATTTATTAAGTCAATGATATGCAGCCCACAGAACCACAAAAGCAGGCTGATGTTCTCGAGATTTAAAAAAAGTCTAATATTTTAGCAAGAAATAAGTAAACCTGTGGTTGCTCTTTATATTTCTTTGCTTGGCCTTGTGCCTGTTACTACTTTTAGTGCCCCTTTCCCATCTACATTATTTTTAGCATTAAGAGTGAAATTTCTTGTCAGTCAGACACCATCAGAATCTGTAAATTGTTGCTTTGGTATTATGCTTATGGAAACTGAGCTTCCCATAATTCAAAATAGTAAAAGCAAAAGCAAATATATAGCCTCTTAAATGTGTTTCTTTGCATAAATATTCAAGTATTTTAGCCACCAATCCATATCAAAGCACACAATTCTGTTCTCTTTTTCATTCACCTCATTATTTAAGAGCTCCCTTAGGGAAAAGCTGAGCACACTTGATGAATTGAGTGGTGCCACTCAAGTGTTTTGCAGAAAAGTCTCTTTTGGGAGGTGAGCAAACATCACCCTGGACTTTTGACATATTATTGGTGATTTCTTGAGAGTGAGTAAGGTATGCTAGCCTAGCTTTGTATCCTTCTTTGTGTTTTGTATACAGACCATCCCTACCCCAATTTCCACAATGAGGCCCCCTCATACAAAAAGCTCATCTTGCAAGGTACTGCCTAGATATGTTGCAAAGATGACTTCCCAACTTGTTCAGTTGGTTGAGAACCTGGACACTGAGGAGTTCTTTGTAGCACAGCTTAGTGATGATAAAACAGATGCAGAATTATTAAATATGCTTTTAGAACTCAATCACACATGATCTCAAATTAGATTTTCTTATAAACAAGGGGTAGCAGCAATCAAAGGTTCAAGAAAACTCACAAGAGAACCATAGTTCTGAAACCATAATGTGAACTGTAGTTTGAAAAATACGCTTAGGTCAGTGTGCCTCAACCCTGGATGCATGTTAGAATCACCTAAGAAATTTTTAAAAAATCACCTTAATATCAGGATCCACTCCAGATGGGATTATTGAGAATTCTTAGGTGTCTTGCTCAGCCATTTATAGCTTTCAAACATTTCCCAGTTGATTACGAATGCATAGTCGATGCAGGGGGCAAGGCCATGGATAGGTATTTAGGGGGATTCAACTTGGACCTTGTATATGGTAGGCAGGTCAGCTGTTACCCCTGCAGTGGGCCCTGGTTGACTGTAGCAATAACTCCAGCCAATAAGCTGCTGCTACCAAAGATAATATACATTCAGCTTCTATATCACATAAGCCAATCCTGCCGAGGTATGTCTGTTCTTCTGTTACCTGGTTAAAATTCACTCATCCGCAGAGTAGGTAGTATTGCCTAGTGTACAGAGCATTCGCAGTGAAGTCAGGCAGACTTGGTTAAAATTATAACTCAACCATTTATGTATGGATATTTTCTGAGCTTTTGTTTCTTCAGCTATCCACTGCAGATTAAGACTGAGTCAGTCACCATATGTACACAGTACCTGCTGCTACCTGTTATTGTTATTACCTTAGATCTACACCTCCCTTCTAACTGACCTTAATGAACATTAGTTGTTATGGTTGTATTGCAAATGTGTTTGCTCTATGACCTTGTGGTCTGGGGTTATAGCTAGATTTCACATATTTTTGTCAGGGATTTTTGCCTTCCATTTCTTAGTCATTCACAGCCCTCTTTTCATTGCCCCCAACCCCAATCTTAAAAAAAAATACCTGGGGTACCCAGGTGTCTCAGTCGGTTAATTGTCTGACTCTTGATTTTGGCTCAGGTCATGATCTTGTGGTTTCGTGAGTTTGGGCCCCGTGTCAGACTTTATGGTGGCAGCGCAGAGCCTGCTTGGAATTCTCTCTCTCCCCTCTTTCTCTGCTCCTCCCCTATTTGCACTGTCTCTGTCTCTCTTGAAATAAATAAATAAACAAACAAAAAAATGTTTAAAAAATATCCCAGTTTTGTATAGCTCTCTATATGGTAGTTGTGTTCTAAACGTTGATGACAGACTGTCCTTTCTGGATTTCAAAATTCCATAGTCTTCATTGCAGACATTGAAGACAGTTCCATAGAATCAAGATTTCAGTACTTCAAGTAATAAACTATGTAGAGTTACATTACAGGCATTTTGAAATACGATATTTTGAAGTCTTTGTTCAATCCCAAGTAGAATCACGATTTTAAACTACTATGGGGGCATAATGGTATTTTCATGTAAAATATATTTTTTCATTAATAATCAGAGGCTGTTTAATTATATAAATGCATGCACAAAATCAGGGAGTCTGCCAAAAATTATCAGCAGACAATTTCCATTTATGATTTCTTTCTAATGTAAAATCAGTTACTGTGGCCTTTTTTTCTCTGAGCTCTAGGGACTGTGCTTTGTGGTCCTGTAAGCTTTCACACTGTGATACTAAGAGCAGATGAGAAAAGATGCTATAATATTGCCACGTGGCCTCACAAATAGGTGTGAAGAATCAATCTTCTAAAATTTCATTAGTCTTTATCTTCTGGTGGCTGCACCTGTGTAGTTGTTGCAAGCAATTTTATAATGTAACTAACATTCCTTTTTTGGGGAATTTATTTTTATTTCTTTTACGCTTCAAGTCTGTTTTCCTAATGCTTTATTTGAGCGCCAGCCTGTGAAACTGGGACAGGCAAGAAGGCTGCAGTGGGTGTGCAGGGTCGTGGAAGAGTGTTATGGATCTGAAGTAGCCTTTCTGTCATCACGAACCATCTCATCCGGAGGCCATTTTGCTCTGTGGCAAAAATGAAGAAATTCCAGACCAAGGTATGCTAATTTTGGTTTGGACCTCCCAGCATTTATTTGCTCTCTACCTCTATTTTGGCAGAGGTACTTGGGGATGCCAAACAGTCTCTCCACACACGGGAGACTCAGGCTCCTAAACTCTGTGCTGGGGAGGAGCCTTGGTCTTTAGGGAGGGGGGATCCATGTGGGGTTTGGTGGTGGACTCTGCCTAGAAGCAGTTAAAACACAAGTACACAGGGAATGCCTACTTAGCCTTTATAGATAGCATTATTGAGTGAGTAGTATTTGGGCCTTGAATGACTCTGACATCCTGGGATTCTGGCAAAAGACTTTGGGGATGATTTCATCTCAGGGATGACAACAGAGTGCTTTCCAAGTGATTCTAAATAAATAATTTGCCTTGCATTTGATTAGGTTGCCTATAATTTTAGGCCCCATGTAGAAAAATTTCAGAGCAAAAGTTTGGGTAAGATAGCATTCCAAGGCAGCTGTCTTCACATTGAGGCTCACACACACTAGGGGTGCAAGAGGAGTTCCCAGAATCTCAACATTTATAAGTACTTTTTGCTAATGTTGATGTACCTGAGATTCGGTGCCTGTGCACCCCACCCCATTGCTCTTTCTGGGGTTGCCATATAATTTATCAATCAAATGGAACACTTTTGAAAGTGAATGAGGGGGCACTATCAATAATCATACCAAGGCTGGGGCACTTGGGTGGCTCTAGGCGGTTAAGTGTCTGACTCTTGATTTTGGCTCAGGTCATGATCTTGACATTCATGAGTTCAAGCCCCACATGGGGCTTGCTACTGTCAGTGCAGAACCTGATTCAGATCCTCTGTCTCCCTCTCTTTTTGCCCTTCCCCCACTCATGCCATCAAAAATAAACATTTAAAAAATGTGTAAAAAAAGTAATTATACCAAAGCAACAAGTATACACTGGGATTATTTTGGACAAAACTGCGTTGTGTTGTCCCCTTACACGTCTCCCATTTTACAAAAGGAATACAAACATCTTCCTCCTCTTGATTCTTACTGAGGTGAATGACCCTAAATTTGTAAACTTCTGAATACCAAATCAGGGACAAGCGAGAATATATGACTCCATAGGGAATAATTCATAATATCAAGTTAAAGAAAGTTTCAATAAGAAATAGTGAAGAGGGGCGCCTGGGTGGCTTAGTCGGTTAAGCGTCCGACTTTCGCTTAGGTCATGATCTCGCGGTTCATGGGTTCGAGCCCCGCGTCGGGCTCTGTGCTGACTGCCAGCTCAGAGCCTGGAGCCTGTTTCAGTCTGTGACTCCCTCTCTCTCTGACCCTCCCCTGCTCACGCTGTCTCTCTTTCTCTCCTAGAAATAAATAAAACATTAAAAAAAAAAAAAAGAAATAGTGAAGAGATGGCTCCATATATCATTTATGCAGTAAACTCATGGTGAGTCCCTGTGACATCTCTTCCTTCCTATCTTATAATGAGAATTCACAAGTGAGATGGTTGTCACGGACACATGTGGTAACACACTCATTTAAAATGAAAATGGGGGCACCTGGGTGGCTCAGTTGATTGAGTGTCTTACTCTTGATTTTGGCTCAGGTAATGATCTCATGGTTCCTGGGTTCGAGCCCCACATCAGGCTCTGCAATGATGGCATGGAGCCTGCTTGGGTTCTCTCTCTCTCTTTCTTTTTCTGCCCCTCTCATGTTCATGCTCTATGTCTCTCTCTCTCAAAATAAATAAGTAAATAAGTAAGTAAGTAACTAACTAACTAACTAAATAAATCTTAAAAAAGAAAATGAAATCTGGTTTTTTTAGAATGGAAACTAAGTCTGATTTGGCTGGTGGTCTTGACAACAAGGACCGCCCTTACCTATTTGGTTATGTGAAAGATATTTTCTCTAATCAAATGAGCTAAATCGTTAGCTCTAAGGTTTTGACAAAAAAATTAAGCCCATATGCATTTTACCACATGCCACGAATGACACCTTTTTTTTTTTTTTTTACAAATAGTTTATTGTCAAATTAGTTTCCACATAACACTCAGTGCTCATCCCCACAAGTGTCCTCCTCCATGCCCATCCCCCCTCCCCCCCACATCCATCAGTCCTCAGTTTTTGTCAGCATTCAAGAGTCTCTCATGGTTTGCCTCTCTCCCTCTACCCCACCATTTCCCCCCTTCTTCTCCCCCTTGTTCCTCCGTCAAGTTCCTCCTAAACCTCCTATACGTGCAAACATATGGTATTTGTCCTTCTCTGCCTGACTTATTTCGCTCAGCATAACACCCTCAAGGTCCATCCATGTTGCTACACATGGCCAGATTTCATTGTTTCTCATTGCCATGTAGTATTCCATGGTATAGATAAACCACATCTTCTTGATCCATTCATCTGTTGATGGACACTTAGGCTCTTTCCATGTTTTAGCTATTATGGAGAGTGCTGCTATGAACAATGATTAAACATTTTTAATACCAGTTTTTAAGTGATAGCTTAAAAATACAAGTGGTAACATAGTATTTCATAACCCTATTGGTAAAAATCTTTGAAGACCATTTGAAGCATTTGCATTAAAGTATTCATGATGTTTATTGTCCTTGTCTCCTGCCTCAAGGTCATGGCTCAGCCACAGCAAAAGCCACATATTTCCAAATGCTTCCTTCCCCCACCCATATGGAGCCACTCTGGGCCCAGTAACTCCTCAGTAGATGAATCCCATGCTAGAGAAGGTATCTTCAAGGATGATTGCACGGTCTTGTCCAGCTGGACTGGACACTTCGTTGTGACTGGTCTGGCAGGGTCCAAGTATACCTCTCTGTGGGATACTTGCTAAGGCCAATTTATTCCAAAACATATACACTTTCCCCTTCTTTTTCCTATTTGGCAGCCACAAGGTAAAATTCTGTGCAGAGAATACCAGAATTACACCCTGGCCTTGGTTGTCAATCTAATTAGATCCTTATTTATTACATTGGCAAATTTCTCCTTAGACCTAGCAGATAGCTGTTTTGTGTCTTATTTTGTTCTTTAGTGAATAAAATTTTTTTAAATGTTTATATTTTGAGAGAGAGAGAGACAGCGTGAGAGGTGGAGGGGCAGAGAGAGGGAGACACAGAATCTGAAGAAGGCTCTAGGCTCTGAACTGTCAGCACAGAGCCTGATGCGGGGCTCAAAGTTGTGAACTGTGAGATTGTGACCTGAGCTGAAGGCAGACCTTTAACTGATTGAGCCACCCAGGTGCCCCTGTTCTTCAGTGAATCTTAATACAATGACAGAGATGAAACCAAAGGGAAGGTGGTTGAAAAGTTTCTTGAGGAAATTGGACTTCAGTCTTATTGGTCAATGCACAGAGGAATAAAATCAGGTTTACGTAGGAAAGTATGATCAATGGGAATGACGCCCATACTCTTCTTTGTAATGCTCTAACTCAAACTTGCTAAAGCTCAACCAGAAAAAAAAATGTTTCTGGAGCACGAAGGTAATGAAACAGAAAACAGATTAAGGGAAAGGGCCTGCTGCTTTGGAACAGGAGAGAGTATGGAAGGCAGGTGGCTTGCTTACCTATAAGAAGGGGCTATTGTCAATACTTGATTACATCAATATGGATGGAGTAAGCTTGCTGATGGGCAACTAGGAATTCCTGTCCTAATTCTTAGTTTACATCTTGATGGTTCTGGAAAAGTCAGTTATCTCTCAACAGGTTAGCAATACTGATGTATCTTTGGTACTTGACAGGAAGATCTACAAGAAGTGGCTTATATTTTTGTGGAGTCTTAGGTAGAAAATGGCACCTTCTCATGTATTATTCCGTTTGACTTTGGCAAGAGTAGTTCATTGCATGTTGTAAATGATGCTCATGCTGAAGCAGTAGCACTCAGATCATCCTTGCCAAGTTGGAAGGTTTATAAAAAGCATCTTCCGGGGTTGCACTTTGATTCTGGTATAAACTTTACTCATTTCAGCAAATTAGCCTGTGAAACAGTTAGTTGACTCATGGCTAATTAAAGAATGTCTCTATATCCATGATGAAAACAATTAAATGAGTAATTTACAAAATTATTTTTTAACATTTGACAGAGCTAATTATACCGACACTGCTACTGTAGGTAACCCAAAACTAACTGCATTATAATTATAATGTACTCTCTCAACTGGCACAGACTTAATCCATGGCTTCAGGTTCCAAAGATGATTTTCTTTCTTCTGATCCCAAACGAGTAATTTTTCATGAGACTCCATAAAACCTTCTAAAATGATATATCATCATTAGAAAGCAAAGGACAATAAATTTGTTAGCAAATGCAAACTGCCACAAGTTTGCATGCTACCAAGGTGAAGGATTGGGTGTAAATAGCGTAGTTTGATCAAAATAGGACTATCTTAGGCTCACAAAAGATGGGTTGGCACATTAGATATTAATATTTTGTGTAGGATTTCTTTTGTTGATTTTTACCTTTTTTTTTTTCACTAGCAATGTAACACTTAACAGTTACAATGAGATTTTATTTCTCATGGGAGTCCTTACTTAATAACCTGAAATATTAATCCAATACATGACAGAAGAGAAATTACATAAAATTGTTATAACCTTGAGTTCTGTTCCAGGTTTTCTTCCTCTTTCTGCTGCCCCTGAATAAATCAAGACACTTAATTCGTGGTTGGACTATTGTAATAGCATGTCAAGCAGTTTCTGTTCCCTTGTGTATCCCCCATTCACTTTATTCTGCTGATTTCATCTCTGAGTGCTTACATCATTATTTACATCCCTTCAGTAGCTCAGTGGATCATTCTAGCAATAGTTGACATGTAAAGCACTTAGCCTGCCAATCAAAAGTAGCTACCATTTACTCAGTATTTACCAGACATTAGGGGCTCTGTAGGTACAGTATCTTACTTAATCCTCACAATAACTCTGTGAAGTAGATACCATGCCCCCCTTTTATACAGAAGGAAAGAGAAGTTCAGAGAATTTGAGTAATGGTCTCAACATGATACAGCTCATAAGTGGTAGAGCTGGAATTTGAAGCTGATCTACTGAGTGTAACTGAGTGTGAGTATAAGTAGACTTCCTCCAAAGAGACTCCAAAATCTGATTCTGATTTACCTATTTGCCTTAATGGCAATTACTTCCCCACATCTCATATCGTTCATTTATTCTCAAATATTTGGTAAGCATCTGTTGTGTGCCACAGACTGGTAGGAAATGGTCAGTCGCTCCCATTGGTCTTGCGCTGAGGCGACATGTGTGCTCTATGCAATCTGGGCAAGTCACTGTTCTTTCATCACACGATGCACTTTCCCTCCCCAGTGGCATTTCTAATGTCTTCTCGTCAAGTCCCGCTCATGCGGGATCTAAGCAGGCTGCGTGCTCAGCACAGAGCCTGACTCTTGAGCTGAAATCAAGAGTCAGATGCTCAACCAACTGAGCCACCCAGGAGTCCCTCCCTTTCTAAAACTCTTTCTTTTTCCCTGCACAAGAGAGTCCTGAACACAGATATACTGTTGATGAAAGGCTACCCTTAGCCCCAGGAAGAAAATTGGGCATCAGGATTTGTGGGCAGAGCAGAGGGAGCTAATATGAGAGCCACTCTGGGCCAGACACTTTGCTAGGTGTTTTGTATATTATCTTTTTTTTTTTTAAAGTTTATTTACTTTTGAGACAGAGAGAGAGACAGAGCATGAGTGGGGGAGGGGCAGAGAGAGAGGGAGACACAGAATCCGAAACAGACTCCAGGCTCTGAGTTAGCTGTCAGCACAGAGCCTGATGTGGGGCTCGATCCCACGAACTGTGAGATCTGACCTAAGCCGAAGTCGGACGCTTAACTGACTGAGCCACCCAGGCGCCCCTATATTATCTTATTAGAGAATATTTGATAGATTTTTTTTTTCTGGTAGCAGGTAACAAGAACCCAAAACAGCTTAGTTAAAGGGAAAATAAAATGTGTCATCATTATATTAGCAAGAAATCCAAGAGTAAGACACAACTAGATGCAGGCATGTCCTTGACACCAGTGAGAACTGCTGTCTCTCAGTTCTGTTTTCCTAGGTGTTGGTTCCATGTTCAAGAAGACTCTTTCCAGGAAGAGGCAAAGATGGCCAGCCACTGGTTGATCTAGTCTAGGCTTCCATTGTTCTTTCTGCTTGGAATTTTGACAAAAGCCAGTGGGGGACCTCTGATCAGCCTTACCTGATCCATTCTGGAACAACCACTTTGCTTAGAGGGATGAGGTAATCTGGCCAGTCTGGGTCACATGTTTACCCATGACCTGGCAGAAGCAGGGCCCTGTGAGGTAGAGGAAGAATGGCTTCCAAAATGTGAAAATTGTAACAAATATCCACTAAAATGAGAGTAAAAACACTAACCATATTCTGGGATAATAAGAATGAGTATGGAAGACATTTAGAAAGTAAACCATGATAAAAGCTTTAAGGTGCGTCTTGACTGTTTCTCCTTAAATCCGACAGGCCTAGGAGGCTGAGCATGCTCAGTACACATTTCTTTTTTTTTTTTTTAAATTTCTAGGAGAGAGAGAGAGACAGCGTGAGCAGGGGAGGGTCAGAGAGAGAGGGAGTCACAGACTGAAACAGGCTCCAGGCACTGACCTGGCAGTCAGCACAGAGCCCGACGCGGGGCTCGAACCCACAAACCGCGAGATCATGACCTAAGCGAAAGTCGGACGCTTAACCGACTAAGCCACCCAGGCGCCCCTCAGTACACATTTCTAACTGCATTTTCACTCACTTCAAGTTCTGGAGGGTAGACCTACTCTCAATCTTAAAAAGGTGAAGGTCACATCAGGGGCCCAGTGTGTATAATTTACCAGCACAGCCTTGAGTCAGTCTAGTCTTTGCTGTCACTCTGAACTTGTAATTCAGTTCTCCATCCACTGGGTTCCTGCTACGACTGTTTATTTTTGAGTTCACTATGATGACCCCTTGTCCTGTTCCCCAAGGGGGAACGCCACCCTGACTACTTGTAACTTTATGATCAACTTCTTTTTTCTGCTTCTCAGATTATTGAGAATTTCAGTTTCTGCTCTGTCATTCTTTGACTGAAGCCCTTCTTGTTACCCCAGCTCTTCCAGGAACTGGAATTTCTTTCTACAAACTCCTTACCACAGAATTAGGTCCAACCATGGTTTCCTGGTCCCTCTTCTCTTTGGTGCAGTCCATCTCACTGTAAGGACATCTCCCATTATCTTGTCCTTTGGACTCAACTATTTACTTATTCATATACATCTTTTTTTTCCTGGTTAACGTTATTTATTTATTTATTATTATTATTATTATTTTTACAAATAGTTTATTGTCAAGTTGGTTTCCATATAACACCCAGTGCTCATCCCCACAAGTGCCCTCCTCCATGCCTATCTCCTCCCTTCCCCCCCACCCCCATCAGTCCTCAGTTTTTGTCAGCATTCAAGAGTTCTCTCATGGTTTGCCTCTCTCCCTTTCCCCCACCATTTCCGCCCTTCTTCTCCCCCTTGTTCCTCCGTCAAGTTCCTCCTAATCCTCCTATACATGCAAACATATGATATTTGTCCTTCTCTTCCTGACTTATTTCGTTCAGCATAACACCCTCAAAGTCCATCCATGTTGCTACACATGGCCAGATGTCATTGTTTCTCATTGCCAAGTAGTATTCCATGGTGTAGATAAACCACATCTTCTTGATCCATTCATCCAATGATGGACACTTAGGCTCTTTTATCCACTAACTAGTTATACTTTCTTTTCCTCAGTATTATTTCAGGTCTCTTAGGTACTTACTTCTGGTTTAGGGCTGGAGAAAAGGGGTGCCTAGGTGGCTCAGTTAGTCAAGTATCTGATTCTGGATTTCAGCTCAGGTAATGATCTCATATTTGGTGAGATCAAGCCCACATCAGGCTCTGCACCCTGCTTGGGATTCTCTCTCTCCCTCTCTCTCTCTCTGTCCCTCCACAAATCGCACTCTCTCAAAAATAAGTAAGTAAACTTAAAAGAAAGAAAGAAAAGATTAATGGTTTATATCCTCAAGATTTTGAGTTCAGAGAGAAAAGAGTGCCAGTAATCTCCAAATTATTAGAGAGCACAGGGATGCATATACAAAGGCCAGGCTTGGAAAAACAGGTCAGGAAGGCTTCCTGTGAATGTGGTTCTTGAATGGCTAGTGGTTAGCTGGGACAAGATACCAGCTGCCCAAGTAAGGGGAACAGAGTCTGCAAAGTGTCAGAGCCATGAGAGAATGGAAGCAGCTCAGTGTTCTGTGTGTGATGTGTTTTGAGAACATTAGCAGACGAGGAAAACAGGTAGAGAGTGACAAGATCATGAGGGACTTCTAAATCCTAGAAATGTGTTTGGTCTTTTCCCTAAAAAAGCTATCTTCTACTTTCCTCTATTGAACAGATCATTTTACAATGGTCTCATTAGAGGATTTTGGTGAGTGGCAGTTAAATTTTGCTTGTCTTCCCTTTTGTGTGATAAATATGTGGACATCAATTTCCCACAGCATTTGGATTTCTGATTGCTTGGCTGTCCTTAAAAAATCTATCCTGGGTCACTTTTCTTGAGGTCCTGACTGCTGAGGCCTGCTCTCTTCCACCATAAAGCTCTGAAAATTAGCAGTAGGCTGATCTTAGAGATGGTAGAGTAGACATCTTCCTTTTAGAGTAATCTGATATTGCAGAAGGGCACCCACCTCATGAAAAATACTTTCTCAGTCCCAGAGTCTGATGTTATGATCAGAATTATTTCTTTTTTTCTCTCTCTCTTTTTTTTAAATTTTATTACTTTTATTATCTATGTCTCCTAATTATCCCTACCTAGTTTTTTTTTTTTTTACAAATAGTTTATTGTCAAGTTGGTTTCCATATAACACACAGTGCTCATCCCCACAAGTGCCCTCCTCCATGCCTATCTCCTCCCTTCCCCCCCACCCCCATCAGTCCTCAGTTTGTTCTCAGCATTAAAGAGTCTCTCATGGTTTGCCTCTCTCCCTTTCCCCACCATTTCCCCCCTCCTTCTCCCCCACGGTCCTCCGTTAAGTTCCTCCTAATCCTCCTATATGTGCAAACATATGATATTTGTCCTTCTCTGCCTGACTTATTTCACTCAGCATAACACCCTCGAGTTCCATCCACGTTGCTACACATGGCCAGATTTCATTGTTTCTCATTGCCATGTAGTATTCCATGATATAGATAAACCACATCTTCTTGATCCATTCGTCAGTTGATGGACACTTAGCCTCTTTCCATGTTTTAGCTATTGTGGAGAGTGCTGCTATGAACATTGGGGTACATGTGTCCCTATGCATCAGCATTTCTGTATCCCTTGGGTAAATTCCTAGCAGTGCTATTTCTGGGTCATAGGGGAGTTCTATTGTTAATTTCCTGAGGAACCTGTTTTCCAGAGGGGCTGTACCAGTTTACATTCCCACCAACAGTGTAGGAGGGTGCTTGTTTCTCCACATCCTCGTCAGCATCTAGAGTTCTCTGATTTGCTCATTTTAGCCACTCTGACTGGTGTGAGATGGTGTCTCAGTGTGGTTTTGATTTGTATTTCCCTGATGAGGAGGGATGCTGAGCATCGTTTCATGTGTCTGTTGGCCATCTGGATGTCCTCTTTGGAGAAGTGTCGATCAGAATTATTTCTTAAGGATCTTCTAGGATGAGGATGGATATCTTTTCTTTTCTTTCTTTCTTTCTTTCTTTTTTTTTTTTTGAGAAAGAGAGAGGGTGCAAGTGAGTGAGAGGCAGAGAAAGAAAGAGAGAATCCCATGAGGGGCAGAAAGAGAGAGCTGGGCTCAGGGCTTGAGCTCACCCAATGTGGGACTCAAACTCATGTACTGTGAGATAATGACCTGAGCTGAAGTCAGACACTTAACAGCTGAGCCACCCAGGGGCCCCTGGATGTCTATTTTCAAAGCAACAGGAGAGAAAACAACCTAGTTTACTGATACATTAGAAGGGCTTTGATAAAGATTCCATGTAAGGTTTTATGATGTTTAAGAGAATGAGATCAGGAAAGAGGAACATGGGAGGCTCCTCAAGTCCATTAGCCTTCACTACCACTAACCTTTAGAAGGGGATCTCAAGCCTGTAAGAATTCTGATGGTCTTCAAGTATCCAGTAAAATGAGTAAGGGGTTCTGCAGTAATTTTAGCCTGATTCACATTTTTATTAGAGCCAATGTAATTTAGAAGGAGAGAAATACTGGTTATAAGTAAGGTACAGAGAGGGGAGGAACATTTAGCCATAGAAATGGAAAGAAGAGCTAGATATGTATTCAGAAGTTAAAAGTTAAAAGTAGTTTTTGGACAAAAGAAAATTTTTCAGCTCTTGAGAAGAGTGGGCGAGCATATCCTCTAGACCATACTAGAAGTGAGCCAATGACATTTAAGGTTTACAACAGGAAGCAATTCCACCTTTCCACTTTATAACTGCCTTACTGCAAAGGGTAGAGGCAGGAGCTGGGATGGGGAGGGTAGGAAGTCATCCTCTCCTCTGAAAGCATGACACAATGCCATGGTCATCTGGTGTTCTTCTAAATTCATGGCAATGATTTGGCCTGACCCTCCTTTGTTTTACTAGAAAGTCGCCATTTACAAAAGGCAAAATCATCTTATCTATAAATACAAATACTTCTATATAAAGAGAAGTGAAATTTTATGTATGTATGTTTTCATGGGCACCAGACCATATCTCTTGCTCCAAGACTTCACCTCCTCCCACCTTTACACACCTGTAAGGTCACTATCAACACCCTAGAGGAGAAAGCAGGAAACAACCTCCATGACCTCCACTGCAGCAACTTCTTACTTGACACATCCCCAAAAGCAAGGGAATCAAGAGCAAAAATAAACGATTGGGACCTCCTCAAGATTAAAAGCTTCTGCACAGCAAAGGAAACAACCCACAAAACTAGTAGGCAACCAACGGAATGGGAAAAGATAGTTACAAATGACATATCAGATAAAGGGTTAGTATCCAGAATCTATAAGGAACTCACCAAACTCCACACCCGAAAAACAAACAACCCAGTAAAGAAATGGGCAGAAGATATGAACAGACACTTCTCCAAAGAGGACATCCAGATGGCCAACAGACACATGAAACGATGCTCAGCATCCCTCCTCATCAGGGAAATACAAATCAAAACCACACTGAGATACCACCTCACGCCAGTCAGAGTGGCTAAAATGAGCAAATCAGAGAACTCTAGATGCTGGCGAGGATGTGGAGAAACGGGCACCCTCCTACACTGTTGGTGGGAATGTAAACTGGTACAGCCCCTCTGGAAAACAGTGTGGAGGTTCCTCAGGAAACTAACAATAGAACTCCCCTATGACCCAGCAATAGCACTGCTAGGAATTTACCCAAGGGATACAGAAATGCTGATGCATAGGGGCACATGTACCCCAATGTTCATAGCAGCACTCTCCACAATAGCTAAAACATGGAAAGAGCCTAAATGTCCATCAACGGACGAATGGATCAAGAAGATGTGGTTTATCTATATCATGGAATACTACATGGCAATGAGAAACAATGAAATCTGGCCATGTGTAGTAACATGGATGGACCTTGAGGGTGTTATGCTGAGCAAAATAAGTCACACCTGTAAGGTCAACACGGCTCGCTTCTGCCAGGTCAGTGTACTGCCTGGACTGTGCTGGTTCTCTTTCAGGGCATTATTAGTAGAGGAAAAGCTGTTTGTGTGAGTGTGTGTGTGTATAATTTTAAATGTTTGTTTATTTGAGAGAGAGAGAGAGAGAAAAAGCACAAGCAGGAGAGGAGAAGAGAGGGCAGGGAGAGGGAATCCCAGGCCGACTCTGCACTGTCAGCACAGATCCCAAATCAGGGCCTGAATTCACAAATTATGGGATCATGACCTGAGCCGAAACCAAGAATCATCCGCTTAACCAACGAAGCTACCCAGGCTCTCCCTTATTTGTTGTTTTAAAATTTTATTTTATTTTATCTTATTTTTATTGAAATATAAGAGACACATGTTACATTAGTTTCAGGTGTGCAGCATAGTGATTCAACAAGTCTGTACATTATGCCATGCTCACCCCAAGTGTACCTATCATCTGTCTCCTTACAGCGCTATTATGATACCATTGACTCGGTTCCCTATGCTGTATCTTTCATCTCTGTGACTTATCCTTTCCATAGCTGGAAGCCTGCGTCTCCCAGTCCCTTTCACCCCTTTTACCCATTCCCTCACTTCCCTCCCTTCTGGCAGTCATCAAGTTGTTCTGTGTACATTTTTTTGTTTGTTCCTCTGTTTTGTTTTTTAGATTCCACATATAAGTGAAATCATATGGTATTTGTCTTTCTGTCAGACTTATTTAGCAAAGTTCTAGCTAGGTCCATCCATGGTATTGCACACATATTCCATCACACACACGCGCGCGCACGCGCACACACACCCACACACCCACACACCATATCTTTTTAAAAATCTATTCATCTGTTAATGGACACCTAAGTTGAAGAACCATTATTTAAAACAAACATACATGAAGTATGACTCTTACACTTTCTTCTTTGTTAAATCATTGCAGTTGCTTTCTCTATAAGGTGAATTGAGTTCTGCAGAGCTGAACCTACTGCATATATTCTCCTCCAGCAGGTGGCTATAGGGCTGAGCTCTCCTTTCAGAGTTAAGCTTTTGGATAAAGAACTGCTCTCATGAAAATATGTGAAAAGAAGGCTAAGAGCTGTAGCATTTAAGAGGAGTAACATAAGGATCCTGTAAGGATGAGAAATGCATGGCATGCGGGCTACTTGTCCCCCACTCCTGACCTGTGGCAGACATTGCTAATCAAGCAAAGCACTCTTTGCCACTAAATCTCAATGGGGCCTTAGGAGCCTTGCTCATCTATGCCCCAGCAGGCATTACCAATCCGTTAGGATCAGTCCCTGGAATGAAATCCATTTGTTCCCACGGCTTGGATTGAGTAGTTTATAAAATTGGTGTAGCAGAGAGCCATTATTGATCAGTGGGTCATTAGGCCACTTATCTTTTGGCAAATGGAAGGAGCTGAGGAAGAGGACATCTCTCTAATGGTGGATGAGTGGAGTGTTAAAGAAAAATTGGACACAACAAGAATGAGTGTTGGGACAGAGACAGACTTCACAGTTTGTCACTAAACAACTTACGCTCAGGTGCCTTGTATTTCTCTATGCTCTAATAACAATAGGAGAGCTGAGAGGTTGTATAAAAACTTTAATTAAAAATATCCACTCCATTAGTTTCTGCCATTCCATAGCGCTTTTATGCTCTAGGGAAGGGCTCTGCTGGGTAGAACACTGGCATAAGAAATATCACATTGAAACATTGTTATGATCATCATGTCGAAAATTACTTATTAACTAGGAAAATTTTCCTTTTCTGGTCTTCTCTGACCACTGTTCTTCATCATCACTTCTGATGTATTTTCAAGGGAATCACTTCCTGTCTTCACCCTCTTGATCAGAGCTTCCAAATGGATAAAAGTTCTATTAAGTAGAATCTGTTTCCAGGTTCTTTCTTGGGCAAGATGGGATATAAAGATAAAATATATCTCACTACATTTAACAGGTCCTCTCCGTCGTCTGTGTACACATATATTTCTAGGTGAACAACACTTTAGGGAGCTTAACTTTGGACAGCTATATTAAGGAGATATTAATCAGTGTGTCCTGAGTGTAGAATAGTGATATTGAGAAGATATTCCAAAAGGAAAGTTCTGGAATCCAACCCAAACACATTAATGACTTGGGACTGTGGTTTTGGACAATTTCTGGATTGCTTATGGTTTTGTTTTGTAGTAGTTAGACATTTTTTAAAAACTCTATACAGCGAAGCTCATCTATCTGAGTTATTTTTTTCCTGTGCTCTTGTTCACGTCTATGGCTCTGCCCAAAAGAACATGGGCTTCAAATGAATTTTTTCTACACAGACTACGTGTACGTGTTCTGTCTTTATTTTTGCTTGTTGTGAGGTCACCAATTTTGTTTTCCCTTTGGTATCCAATATTCTTGGACAATTCTCTGTGGCCTCAGAGACACTCTGAAGGAACAGATGTTATATACACCGTATCCCCCACATATTTTCCTGCTTATGTTTTCCTTTTGAAAGGAAAAAAAACCCAGAGGATAGCTTTCTGTGTATGGAAACTTTTTCTGTCTTTTTTTTAAAAGGTGCCCAGAGACTATTTATTAAGTGTATCCTACCTGTCTTATGGGAGAAAATGCTACTTTTTGAATGGAATGACCAGGAAACTTCCCTAGCTGGTCAGAGAGGTTGATAAAGGACATTTTGTAAAGATATCCATTACTCTGGATAGCAGATATAAGCCACTGGTTTGCTTATTTTTTAGTCCCCTTATGTACAGACCTTTTAAAACACATATTAAGTTCCAGCAAAGGTCATCAGGTCTAGAACCATATGTCAAAAATTTCAGCAATGACTTACCACTCTACTTGATTGAGAAACAAATACAATTTCAGTATCTGTGAACTTTAAGATCTGGATAATATATCTATGGGCCTGCTCCAATTTGCCAAGTCAAACCAGAAATCCACGTCACAGCTTTCATCCTTTTTCTCTGTGTAAATTTTGTGCCCCCTCCCCTGCAAATGTTTGAAATAAGCTGAATAAACAGAACACAGTAGGTGACCTGGGGAGTGTTCTAATCAGAAATATTTTCACTCATGGGGTAAGGCTTTATGTAACCCACCGGGAGCTGTGATTTGAACCACCCCTTGCAAGCAATAAAGCCCTGAAATAAGGACGTATTTTTTTTTTAATCAGATCTCTAGATCTATATTTATTTTTTCCTCAGCTGCTCATGTAAAACTTCATTGTGAATTGTGCAGATGCATAACTCTGCCTGTCTATTGGGCAGTGCATTCAAATGTCAATTCTATTCCCTGTTAATCTTTTCCATTGTGTTTTTTTTCTTCTGTCTTCCAAGTATCAGAAGAGAATATAAAAACCTAAGTGCTCTGAAGAGACAAATGCAAAATAAAATCTACCCTTGTGCAATGCACATTCAGTATCAGGTAGCTGACTTCCAATGCATGCTAGAGACCAGTGTCTTCTAAACAAAATAATTTAGTCCTATAGCATCAATATAGTGAGACGTGAAAAAGATTCTCTTTATTTAACTTTC
The DNA here is from genome assembly GCF_003009895.1 of Hyaena hyaena. NCBI lineage: Eukaryota > Metazoa > Chordata > Mammalia > Carnivora > Hyaenidae > Hyaena > Hyaena hyaena. The sequence continues at coordinate 2,141,155 of NW_024080828.1, forward strand.
TAAAATAGATTTTGGAATAAACTGTATCTCCTCCCAAAAAACTGCATAATGCATATGTGTAACATGTGTATGCAGTTTCAACTAACAGTAAATCGAACAGCTATGTATTCACCAACCAGCTTAAGAAATTATCAGTTCTTTCTACGTCCTTTGTGTGTCTCTATTACCCTGTCTCCCCATCTGTCTACTCAGAGAAACTTCTATTCTGAAACTTGTTACCATCTCTTGCTTTTCTTTAAAGCTTTCCTTTGCTTTCCTTTGTGTGTTCCCATAAGTAATTTTAGAGCACAAAGGATTTTAACATTATGTTTGTAATATCCATCCCTGTTAGTGGGGGAGAGTTGTAGTTCATGTATTTTCACTACCACACAGTATTCCATTGTAAGAAAAATAAAATCACTCCACTATTCAGCCCTTCTCCTTTCAAGGGACATTCTGAGTTGGTCTTGATTTTCTCTTTCTGCAAATAACATTGCTAGAGAGTTTCGTGGGCCATGCTGCCTAGTAGTTATAGGGAAGAATTTAAGATGCATATCTAGGAGTGAAATTACTGTGTCATAGAGTATGGATGTCTTCACCTTTACTTAGAATTGCTATACTGCATTATTCGGTCTTTTAAACAAGTATGTATTAAGGAAATAAATTTTTTTTGTTTTGACTTCAACATGATTTGATTGCAATTTCAACACGACGTTAATCTCTTCTTTTTCCATATGCTGAAACAATGGTCCCTTGTTTATAGTTGTAAGCCATAAATCTGCATGAAGCTGTTGGTAGCTTCACTGTGTTTTTCTTTCCTGCCTACTCTGATTGTGTGCAATTAGTCTAGACAAGGCTCCTTCTATCCCTTAATGTAGCACCATGGTTCCTTTGTTCATTCATCTACCTCAAAGGTGTTTCCAATTAGGAAAGGGATGAATAAAAAATTAACAATAGAATTCCCCTATGACCCAGCAGTAGCACTGCCAGGAATTTACCCAAGGGATGTAGGAATGCTGATGCATAGGGGCACATGGACCCCAATGTTCATAGCAGCACTCTCAACAATAGCCAAAACATGGAAAGAACCTAAGTGCCCATCAGCTGATGAATGGATCAAGAAGATGTGGTTTATCTATACGATGGACTACTACATGGCAATGAGGAGGAATGAAATCTGGGTAGCAACATGGATGGAACTAGAGGGTGTTATGCTGAGCGAAATAAATCAGGCAGAGAAGCACAGATACCATATGTTTGCACATATAGGTGGATTAGAAGGAAGCTAATGGAGGACCATGAGGGAGAAGAAGGGGAAAAATAGTTGGGGAGAGGGAAGGAGGCAAACCATGAGAGACTCTTGAATGCTGAGAACAAACTGAGGGCTGATGGGGGTGGGTAAGAGAGGAAAGGGGGATGATGAGCATGGGGGAGGGCACTTGTTGGGATGAGCACTGGGTGTTGTATGTAAACTAACTTGACAATAAACTATTTAGAAAAAGAAAAAGGAAGGGGATGAATAATTTTTCTCCTCATTGGAACTGTATTGGTCATAGATTTTTTTTTTCATCTGGCCATCAGTCTTCTTGGAATGGTATTTCCTTTTTTATTTTTAAAGAAGTTTTAACTTTATTTTTTATTGTAAAATACCCTTAATATAAAATTTACCTCTTAACTATTTGTAAGAGTTAAGTTCAGTAGTTTAAATACATTCATGCTATTACACAACCAATCTCCAGAACTTTTTTCATGTTACAGAGCTGAAACTTTGAGCCCCTTAAACAACTCCCCATTGTCCCTGAAAACCACCATTCTACTGTCTTTATGAATTTGACTAGTCTAGATACCTCATATAAATGGAATCATACAGTATTTGTCTTTTTGTGACTGACTTATTTCACATAGCATCATGTCCTCTAATATGTCTATGTTGTAGCATGCATCAGAACCTTCAAAAGGTTGTATAGTATTCCATTGCATGCATATGCCACATTCTGTTTATCTGTTCATCCATCATCGAACACTTAGGTTGCTTCTGCCTTTTGTTGGTAATGCTGCTATGAACATAGGTGTACAGATATTACGTCGAGACTCTGCTTTCAATTCTTTGGGGTATCTACCCAGAAGCAGGCATCCTTCCTCTTTTTTAAGAGTACTGCTCTTACTCTTATTCTGACCATGAAGAGTCCTTGCAGTGTTTATTTTCCTGTCCTTCCCACAGTCATGTGAGCTAATAAATTCCTCTCTTCCCTTAATCAATTTGAATAGGACTTCTATTTTCTGTAGCAAGTGTCTAGACTAATACAGTGTCATAGTTATATCTGCTTTATGCACTAGGCCAGATTTTCCTTATATTGGACAAGGGTTAATATTGATTCCCAAGAATTCTATTGTAATAATAAGGAGAAGTATAATGCTATGAGACAGAGTAAATGGTGCCCTACATTCCTTGCTGAAATTGGCAGTAGGGGAGAATGAGAGAATGAAAGTGATAAGGATTAAAACTAAGGTGGTAAAGAGAGGATAATAAGCCACAGAAAAAAAGATTCGTGTTCATCTCAAATGTTTGATGAGGAGGCTGTAAACCTAGGAAGTATGACTAATAGATGGATGGGATTGTGGAATGCGGAACAACAAAATCCGTGCTGGTGGTAAAAATTTCTAGGAAGGCATATTTATTTTAATCATAAAAGTGGATATGGACTCTACTTCTAAATGGTCTGGTCTTTCCTAATGTTTGGAAGCTGAGAATAAAAGGTTTCCACCCTCGCTCGTCTGGAAAACACACATTTATATATAGCTTTAGCTACTTCCTGGTTATAAGAGACAGAAATCTACTCCAATGGAATTAAATTTAAAGAAAAAGAAGAAGAAAAAGGATAAAAAAGGAAATTTACTGGCCTCCTAGTAAATACGCTAGTGGCTAACAATTCAAGGATAAGACCTATAAAATTTGGCCTCATGAAAGACTAGGGACTCAAATGGGAAAGCCCAGGGAGTGAAAACATTTATTTTCTTGTGGTCTTTCTTTCTCTTTGGAGCCTCTTTTCTCCTTTTGTCTGTGTTTTGACTTTATCCTACTCTGTTTCTTTTTATAGTGCAGCCTTCTGTATTTTCTCATCTTATTTCATGCCTTGAATGAGGTCATGCCACCTCAGCCCTGACTTTACATATCCTGACACATCCAACACTCAAATTTCAGAGAATGAGAATCTGATTGGTCTAGGCTGGGTCTCATGTCCCCTGCCCCTCCAAGCAGCAGTACTCAGAGAAGCTTGCTATCAATTCAGCCAGCTGTTGACCTGAGAGGAAGATATAGGCACATACTTTAACAATGAACTGGTTAAAAGAGAGGACACGATTGACATTTCCTGTATATGTGCTAATCTGGGCCAAGTTGGGCATCATATGTAATGCTCCAGACCTAGCTGATACAGCAAGTAGACTGAGTTATCAAATTCCTTAGAATTCTGTTCTCCACTTTTCTCTGATGCCAGTTTTAGTTGTCTTTATGCATGCAAAGCCTCCACCATGTATTTTTTTTTTTTTTTTGCTACCTAGAAGATATATATGTTTAGCTTCCATTTTTGTGGTAAGGGCATGTGGTCTGGAACCAGAAGACCCGTGGAAGAAAATTGCTACCTATGTAGTTGAATGAGATTCTTAAAAAAGTTTAAAAAGTTGAATGAGATATTGGGAGTAAAACTGATTTGAAACCTACAAAGCAGTTCCAAAGACATAGTAATTCGAACTGTGTTTCTCAATTCCAATGTAGTGGATATTCTGGAATGTTATTATAATTTATGAAAGGTAAATAGTTTGTTGCCAATAGTTTATTATTAATCATAAAAATATACTGTTTAGGAGGCCTTTTTAAAATGAGAAGTATATTCAAAGTTATGTTTGTAATAATGTCACTCTCATTTATTTACATTCCAATATTTTCCTTAGTGGGAACAGAATGGGTGGGGTTTGGGATAGCATGGTGAGAATTGACTATAACTTTGAACTCACCTCTGGGAATGTGTGCAAACATGTGCTTCATCTACTGTGTGTATTGTGGCAGAATAAAGTTGAGCAGTTGGGAAATGATTAGACTGTAATCATTTTGTTTTGTTTTGCTTTGTTTTTGTTCATGCTGTAGGTACTAAAATTTCAGTATTGTAACCAAGTGGAGAAGAATATTTCTCCTCTTCACCTCCATTTAAGGAAAAAACAATATGATGCCCAGAGTGTTTGTGGTTGGTTTAAGGTATTAATAACAGTTGCTAAGTTGTTCCTTTAAGTTCTAGAGGGAGTCATGAACAGAGGACATTTATTTACTACAGAACATCTAATTATGAGGCACTTCCCGATGGGTGTATCCTAAGCCGTGAAGGATTTGTTGATGTATTAATGAAAATAATTGGTTGAAAAAAATACAAAATCTTAGTGTAGAAAGTGGTTCTGAGGAACAGAAGTTTAAAAGGATGCTCCCTTGTTTTGAAGGAAAATGAAACTAAATAAAATCTTTATCCTGGTAAAGACTCTGGATGGGGGAGAGATTTGAATTTCTCTAAGAATGAGTTCTAGAAGATGGTGATCAACCAAGAGGTTGGGAAATGAGATAAAGAGCTAAAATGGACTGCTTTGGTTTTGAAATATCACTTTATTTGCTGTAAGTTGGTAACGAGTAGTAAAGTGATTTCCTATAGTCTTGGCAGAGTGGGTGTTGGGAAAGAGAACAATTGCTCCTTTGTGGGAGCCGGTTGGGTGCTTGCCTCCTGCAGCTAGATTTTCTATTTAAGAGAACCATCTGCTTCATTAAACTTTCCAAGATCAGGCACTATCTACAGGGAGTTCCACAATGTCTTAAAACCGAGAACTGCAGCAAAGTTTTAAGCTGCTGCCAGAAAACCAGATGTTAACCAGATTGTCAAGTTCTTTTTTTCCTTCCAGAACCAAAGATTTCAGGGGAGGCTGAATAAATGCAAATGTTGGACAATGCTTATGGTTAGATATTGGAGCCAACATTGATCTCCTTTGGCTTCTATTCATGAAGCCTCTCTAAAGTCAGTCAAGGGGAACTCTGTTTATGGTTGTTGTTTTTTTTTTTAAAGAAGTGTTGGTGAGAGGGATTCTGGCCTTCCACATTCCCTCATACACATTCCTTACTGAAAAATTACAGCTAAAGGCTGGGGAATTCACTAGATATTCCCAGTGCTGTTTCTTTAATCCAACATGCATTTCTCCACATTTTGGGCCAGTGTTCATTTCTGATTGTACCCCGCAGACTGCCTCCTGATCTCAAAAAGACTGAGTGGAGAAAAAATACGCGATGGAAACTGAAAATGAAAACTGCTCCTTTCTACATCCCCGAGGAGCTGACATTAGAATATCTGAATTATTTGAATTGGCGCTCTCAGTAGATATTTGTAGGCACAAAAATCGGTATATCCTTTTTAGAAACAGGTGTTGAAGGAGGCTGAGGGGTCAAATGCAGGTAGGTAGGAAGACCTCCACTTTTGTTTTGACAAGTGCTAATTTATTTCCTGGGATTAGGGGGATCCCTGCATCCCTGAAGCAAGGCAACATTTATGTGTTTTTAAAGATCCAAATTCTTATATTTCCCCTTCTTAACCTCTTTCCAAATTGAATTAAATCAAAACACTAAGCAACTGAACAATAACAAAACAAAACAAAACAAAACAAAACAACAATCCTTCCTTGGCCCTAATTTGGTCTTATATCTTAAAAATAGAGAGAATAAGTTTCAGGTGAAATCATTCTATCATTAACTATTCTCCCCCCACGTTATAAGACTAAAACAAGAAAAAACACACAGTTTTGTCTACACTTAAAAAAATCTAGCATGGCTTTTTAATTTAATTTTATTTTAACTGAAGTTGGCCATAATGTTCAAGCTTAATATGAATGCCTGGCTACTAATACATAGGGAAACACTCATTTTAACAGCATTAGGAGAAGCAAAATAGACTGAATTCTTGGTGTTACAGATGTAAACATGCTCTAAGAGTATACTCAAATGGAACAATTCTGCTCTTTGACCCACAGACAAATTCTACTGTCAGTGCAAACAGGAAGGCATGATTTCTCCTCTGTGACAAAAGCATGGTTTTGCTGTCATAGATCAAAAACATCCTTATCCTTGCTCATCTTTCTTGAGGACCATGAGACAGCATTATATAAAACAGACTCTTCCATTGCTATGGGAAGAATGACCTACGTTTCCTACTGCTTTACCTTGATAGGTAGATTTTTTTTTTTTCTCACAACGACTTATTTCCTAATTTTGGAAGATGCAAACTGTTTTGTCAAGATCACCTCTCAGGATGCTCTCGGGCTCTCCATAGCTGTTCTTGTGATCACTTACGATATTTCACATCTTTCACTTTTGAGCTGATGTTATCCAATCAAATCAATGTAGCCTTCCAAAGCATTAGTTAGCAGCTGCTATAGGAGAAATGTCCTGTCCCTTGTAATAACAGTAGCTGAAAGTTGCTGGCATTTAATTGTTCCCTCACCACGGCACGCGGAAAGCTCATTGTCAAGGCTACTCTGTTCTTTTTCCAACTGTATTTCCTTCTCGCCAAGTAGTGATATATAATCCTGTTACTCCCTAGAAACCTTACGTTTTCTGCTACTCTAAGACCAAGCAGCTGCTACAGACAGAACAGCTTTCTTAATCAAATGAGCCATGGATTTTCAAACTGCCAATTCAACAAGAATTAACATGAAGTTTCATTTGAAAAATGAGAATATCATTCAAAGAATATTTTTTAAACTAAAAAGCAATCACATCTTTAAAAAAACCCATCAATCATCATAATCCCTTTCTAAGAACTCTCTTTACTCCTAGGATCAGCAAGTAATATGTCCCAGATTTTCTTTACAAATCTGAGTAGTCTGCCTTTTAGTTTTGCAAATATGAGCGAGACTTCCTGGTTGTTTGCCTGGGTTCTGAAGCTCCTACACTACCAAACTGAGTTTGAATCAGTTTTAAACCAGTGCTGATAGGAGGAGGGTAACGGCCTTGCAGAGATGTCAGCAATATCCACAACTAAATATTGCCTGGACCGTTCTAGGCTAGAACTAAATTGTGAGCTCCATTTTTGCCAGGGACCATGCCTTTTGCTTTTTTTATGTCTTACCGATTCTGCCTGTGAGAGCTGAACGTGTAGTAGGTGCTCAATAAATACTCCAAACACGTATGACTTATTTTCCCTCCCAGTTTAAAAAGCACACTCATTAATCAACTTTAAAAAATATAGGAGAAGAAAAAAATTAGTCAAGGCTTCACAAGCCAAATATCAGCACAGTTGATTTAGTAAATGAGTAGTCTGGAGTGGTTTGAAGGAAGGTTCCTATTGACAGTGCTGGTGCCCAACTCTCAGGTCATAGCCCCACCCATTCTTTCTCATTCCTGTAAACCTAAAATAGTTCTTAAATACACTTCTGTCTGAAAACTTCCCATTCTGCCACACCCAAAACCGCAGCTGGCTGAATGAGACATCACATTCCTTCTAGTATGCTCCTGTGATTGGGTTTAAAGGAACTCCAAAATCTACATACAGAAAATGGTATCAGAGCCTTTTTTATCCATCCATCCGGCTACCCATCCATTCACCTAATTCAGTAAATATGTGATTAGTGCTCCCTACAAACAAACTCACTATATTATATTCTGAGAGCACAATGGTGAACAAAATAGACCAGATCTGGGACTCCTGGGTGATTCAGTTCAATTAGCATCCAATCTTTAGCTCAGTTCATGATCTATTGGGTTTGAGCCCCGCATCAGGCTGTGTGCCAGCAACTCAGAGCCTTGAGCCTGCTTTGGACTCTGTGTGTCCCCCTCTCTCTGCCCCTCCCCCAGTCATGCTCTATCTCTCTCTCTTTCAAAAATAAAGAAATGTTGGGGCACCTGGGAGGCTCAGTCGGTTAAGTGTCCGACTTCGGCTCAGGTCATGATCTCACAGTTCGTGGGTTCGAGCCCTGCATCGGGCTCTGTGCTGACTGCCAGCTCAGAGCCTGGAGCCTGTTTCAGATTCTGTATCTCCCTCTCTCTCTGACTCTCCCCTGCTCTCTTTCTCTCTCTCTCTCAGAAATAAATAAAACATTAAAAAAATTAAAGAAAAAACAAAAAGAAGTGTTACAAAATTATAAAAAATAAATAAAGCAGATCTCTCTTATCCTAGAGCATAAAATATAATGGGAGAGAAAGGAAACAAACCAGTAAGTAAGGGAATAAATAGAATTCCTAGAAAGTCAAAGCCAAGAGGATCAGGAAAGTAAACCAGATGTAGTTGCTTTTGATTTTTTGTTTGGCTAAGTGCTTGTCTCACTTAGTTTTTTGGTTTTTGTTTGTTTGTTTGTTTGTTTAAGTATCAGCGCAGCTATTCAAGGGGCATGCCAAGAAACCACACACTGTACAAAGGTTTGAGTCAAAGTTCTTGCAGTAGAAGACCTAGCAAGGTATGCGTTCCAAAACCCAAAAACAAAACAAAGATGACAAGCTGTATTAAATTGTTAGATTGTAAATAACAAAGGATTAGATGTAATATGGAGCCTCCTGTGTTTTGCAGACAAAGAATGATAACTTAATGTGGGTGCTGAGTGTACTCTATTTCTGGACAGTTAGAACTTTGGAGTGTTCTGGAGCCTCTTCCTCTTTGTACACCTGCTTCACTGAACTACCCAGTAGTAGTGCCTTCTTCAAATATTATTGCAAGAGGAGACTATTGATAGGGAGGTATTGATTGAAAAATACTTGTGTCTTGGGAAAGAGGGGTGGATTGGTTGATGGTGCTACTCCATTAATTGTCATTTTATTTCCCTGCTAAGGTCACAATTTATGTATGTTGCGCTATAGTTGCAAAGGCACTCACATTGATATGAGTTGGATACTCATTTCTTACTCCTCTGTATACACATTTGCATACCTCTTTTGTTAAGTACTTTCTTCATGATTTCCATTTTTAATTTTTAATTTTTCCAGCGTTATTGAGATATTGGGATGTAACATTGTGTAAGTTTAAGTGTTTAAAATGAGATGATTAGACCTATGTAGGTATTGTGAAATGATTACCACAATATGCAAATCCATGGCTTGCATAGTCACTATTTTATGTTAATTGTGGGGACTAAGAACATTTAAAATTTGCTGTCTTAACAGATTTCAAGTATACAATACAGTATTATTAATTAGAGTCACCACGTTGAATGTTACAGCCATAGAACTTTTTCTTCCTATAATTGGAAGTTTGACCCTTTGACTAACCTTTGCTGATTTTTCCCAACCCCACAGCTCCTGGCAGCTACCAATCTAGTCTCCGTTTCTATCAGTTCAGTTTTTTTGATTCTACATATATATGAGTTCAGACAGTATTCATCTTTCTTTGTCTGACCTATTTCAGTTAGCATAATACCTTCTAAGTCCATCCATGTTGTTGCAATGACAGGATTTCCTTATTTTTATGGCTGAATATTATTCTATTGTAGATGTAAACACTGCATTTTCTTTATCATTCATCTGTCAATGGACACTTAGTTGTTTTTACATCTTGAGTACTGTAAATAATGTTTCAATAAACATAAGGTGCAGAGATCTCTTCAAGGCAGTGATTTCATTTCCTTTGGGTATGTATAGTACCCAGAAATCGGATTGTAGATCATGTAGTAGTTCTATTTTTAACTTTTTAAGGAATCTCCGTACTGTTTTCCATATGGCTGTACCAATTTCATTCCCACTAACAGTACAATGATTCCCTTTTTGCCATATAGTTTCCAGAACTAAGTAGCTCTACTGTGTTTGATAATCGCTATTCTGACAGATGTGAAATAATATCTCATTGTGGTTTTTATTAGCATTTCCCTGATAATTAGTGATGTTGAGCAGCTTTTCATGTTTTCAGATACCTGCTGGCCATTTGTGTATTTTCTTTGGAAAAATACCTATTCAGGTCTTTTGCTCATTTTAAAATCAGATTATTTGTTTATTTTTGCTATTGGGCTGTATGAATTTCTAATTTTATTTTTTCCTCCCCCCCCCAATTTAATTGAGATATAATTGACCTACATTATGTAAGTTTAAGCTGTATAGCATAATGCCTTGAGTTACATATATTGTGAAATGATTATCACAATAAGTTTAGTTAATATCCATCAGCTCATACAGATACAAAAAAAGAAAAAGCTTTTTTTTCTTAGTGATGGGAACTCTTAGGATTTACTCCCTTAACAACTTTCAAATATACCATATAGCCATGTTAACTATGGTCATCATGTTGTACATTACGTCCCCAGTACTTATTTATCTCAATAACTGAAGTTTATAACTTTGACCACCTTCAATCTCCCTACCACCCTACCTCTGGTGACCACAAGTCTAATGTCCTTTCTATCACTTTGAAGGTTTTGTTTTGTTTTTTGATTCTGCATATAAGTGAGATCATATAGAATTTGTCTTTCTTTGACTTATTTCACTTAGCATAATGCCCTCAATATCTATCCATATTGCCACAAATGGCAGAATTTCCTTCCTTTTTTATGGCTGAATAATATTCCTGTGTGTGTGTGTGTGTGTGTGTGTGTGTGTGTGTGTGTGTATCACAGGTTCTTTATCCATTTATCTGCTGATGGATAGGCAAGTTGTTTCCATGTATTGGCTATAATAGATAAGGTGACCATGAGCATAAGGGTACAAATATCTCTTTGACATAATATGTTCATTTCCTTTGGATATATTCCCAGAAGTTAAATTGCTGAATCATATGATAGTTCCAGGTTTAATTTTCTGAGGAAATTCCATACTGTTTTTCATAGTGACTGTACCAATTTATGATTTCACCCATTGTGCAGAGCAGTTCCCTTTTCTGTGACTTTCTTATGTGTCTTAGACATCATCCAGTATATGGTTTGCAAATAGGTTTACCCATTCTTTAGGCTGCCTCTTCATTTTGTTGAGTTGCAGAAGATTTTTAGTTTGATGTAGTTTGGCTTGTTTATTTTTTATTCTGTTGCTTGTGCAGTTGGCATTATATCCAAAATATTATTATCAAGACCAATGTCGAGGAGGTTTTCCCTTATGTTTTTTTTTTTTTTTTTTTAGGAGTTATATGGTTTCTGCTCTTAATTCTGGTTTTAAGTCTTAATTTTGAGTTTATTTTTGTGAATGGTGTGAAGTAGGGGTCCAGTTTCATTCTTTTGCATGTGAATATCCAGATTTACCATCTTCATTAATTGAAAATACTATCTTTTCTTGGAGCTATAGTCAAATATTATTTGACTGTGTATGTGTGGGTTTATTTCTGGGCTCTCAGATCTGTTTTACTAATCTGTGTGTTTGTTTTTATGCCAGCACCGTACTGTTTTGATTAATAGCTTTGTAATATAGTTTGAAATCAGGATATGTGATGCCTCTGGCTTTGTTCTTCTTTCTCAGTATTGCCTTGGCTATTCAGGGAATTTTGTGACTCAATACACATTTTACAACCGTTATTTCTATTTCTGTGAAAAATGCACTAGAATTTTGATAGGAATTGTATTGAACCGAGGATGGTTTTGGCTAGTATGAATATTTTAACATTATTAATTATTTCAATCCATGAACATGGGATATCTTTCCATTTATTTGTGTCTTCAGTTTCTTTCATAAATTTCATAGTTTTCAGTATACATGTCTTTCACCTCTTTGGTTAAATTTCTTCTTATTATCACTTTTTATTCTATCGTGAATAAGGTTGTTTTCTTTATTTCTCTTTCAGATAGCTTTTTGTTAGTGTGTAAAAATTTACTGATTTTTGTTTGTTGATTTTGTATCCTTCAATTTTGCTGAATTCATTAATTAATCTAACAGTTTTTGTGTGTGGAGTCTTTAGGGTTTTCTATATATAAAATCATATCATCTGCAAAGAAAGACAATTTTAATTCTTCCTTCTGATTTGGATGCCTTTTATTTCCTTTTCTTGCCTGATTGTTCTGATTAGGACTTCTAGTACTCTGTTGAATAAGAGTGGTAAGAGTGGCACTCTTGTCTTGTTCTTGATCTTAAAGGAAAATTTTACCACCTTTAAACATTGAGTTACTCTTTTCTATTATTTTCCTATTCTCTATTCAATGTGTTTCGGCTCTAATCTTTATTATTTTCTTCCTTTTGCTAATGTTGGGCTTAGTTTGTTCCTTTTTTAGTCCCTTGTAGTGTAATGGCAGGTTATTTGAGTTCTTTCTTTCTTTCATGTATGTGTGTATACCTATAAATTTCCCTGTTAGAATTGTTTTTGCCTCATCTCATAAATTTCAGTATGCTGTGTTCCCATTTTCATTTTTGTCTCAAGATATGTTTTTCAAAATATGTTTTTATTTCTTTTTTGATTTCTTCTTTAATCACTGGTTTTTCAGGACTGTGCTGTTTAATTTCCATGTCTTTGTGGATTTTTTTAAACGTTCCTCTTCTTATTGATTGCTAGTTTCATACCATTGTTATCAGAACAGATATTTGATATAATTTCTATCTTTTTGAGTTTGTTGATACTTGTTTTGTGGCTTAACATTTCAACTATCTTAGAAAATATTTCTTTTTTTTTTTTTTTACAAATAATTTATTGTCAAATTGGTTTCCATATAACACCCAGTGCTCATCCCAAAAAGTGCCCTCCTCCAAGCCCACCACCCCCCTCCCCCCTACATCCATCAATCCTCAGTTTGTTTCTCAGCATTCAAGAGTCTCTCATGGTTTGCCTCTCTCCCTTTCCCCCACCATTTCCCCCTTCTTCTCCCCCATGGTCCTCCGTTAAGTTCCTCCTAATCCTCCTACATGCAACATGCAAACATATGATATTTGTCCTTCTCTGCCTGACTTACTTCACTAAGCATAACACCCTCAAGGTCCATCCATGTTACTACACATGGCCAGATTTCATTGTTTCTCATTGCCATGTAGTATTCCATGGTATAGATAAACCACATCTTCTTGATCCATTCATCTGTTGATGGACACTTAGGCTCTTTCCATGTTTTAGCTATTGTGGAGAGTGCTGCTATGAACATTGGGGTACATGTGCTCCTATGCCTCAGCATTTCTGTATCCCTTGGGTAAATTCCTAGCAGTGCTATTGCTGGGTCATAAGGGAGTTCTATTGTTAGTTTCCTGAGGAACCTCCACACTGTTTTCCAGAGGGGCTGTACCAGTTTACATTCCCACCAACAGTGTAGGAGGGTGCCCGTTTCTCCACATCCTCGCCAGCATCTAGAGTTCTCTGATTTGCTCATTTTAGCCACTCTGACTGGCGTGAGGTGGTATCTCAGTGTGGTTTTGATTTGTATTTCCCTGATGAGGAGGGATGCTGAGCATCGTTTCATGTGTCTGTTGGCCATCTGGATGTCCTCTTTGGAGAAGTGTCTGTTCATGTCTTCTGCCCATTTCTTCACTGGGTTGTTTGTTTTTCGGGCGTGTAGTTTGGTGAGTTCCTTATAGATTCTGGATATTAACCCTTTATCTGATATGTCATTTGCAACTATCTTTTCCCATTCCGTTGGTTGCCTATTAATTTTCTGGGTTGTTTCCTTGGCTGTGCAGAAGCTTTTAATCTTGATGAGGTCCCAACAGTTTATTTTTGCTCTTGATTCCCTTGCTTTTGGGGATGTGTCAAGTAAGAAGTTGCTGCGGTGGAGGTCAAGGAGGTTGTTTCCTGCTTTCTCCTCTAGGGTGTTGATAGTTTCCTGTCTCACGTTCAGGTCCTTTATCCATTTTGAGTTGATTTTTGTGCATGGTGTGAGAAAATGATCTAGTTTCATTCTTCTGCATGTTGCTGTCCAGTTCTCCCAACACCATCTGTTAAAAAGGCTGTCTTTTTTCCATTGGATATTCTTTCCTGCTTTGTCAAAGATCAGTTGGCTGTATACTTTTGGGTCCACTTCTGAGTTCTCAATTCTGTTCCATTGGTCTATGTGTCTGTTTTTGTGCCAATACCATACTGTCTTGAGGATGACAGCTTTGTAGTAGAGGCTGAAGTCTGGGATGGTGATACCTCCCGTTTTGGTTTTATTTTTCAGTATTACTTTGGCTATTCGGGGTCTTTTGTGGTTCCATACAAATTTTTGGATAGTTTGTTCTAGTTTTGAGAAGTATGCTGGTGCAATTTTGATTGGAATTGCATTGAATGTGTAGAGTGCTTTAGGTAGTAATGACATCTTAACTATATTTATTCTTCCTATCCATGAGCATGGAATGTTTTTCCATTTCTTTGTGTCTTCTTCAATTTCCTTCATAAGTTTTCTATAGTTTTCATCATACAGATCTCTTGTATCCTTGGTTAGGTTTATTCCGAGGTATTTTATGGTTTTTTGTGCAATTGTGAATGGGATCAGTTTCTTGATTTCTCTTTCTGTTGCTTCATTGTTGGTGTATAAAAATGCAACCGATTTCTGTACGTTGATTTTGTACCCTGCAACTTGGCTGAATTCTTGGATCAGTTCTAGTAGGCTTCTGGTGGAGTCTGTCGGGTTTTCTATGTAGAGTATCATGTCATCTGCGAAGAGTGAAAGTTTGACTTCCTCTTTGCCAATTCTGATGCCTTTGATTTCCTTTTGTTGTCTGATGGCTGATGCTAGGACTTCCAGCACTATGTTAAACAACAGTGGTGAGAGTGGACATCCCTGTCGTGTTCCTGATCTCAGGGGGAAAGCTCTCAGTTTTTCCCCGTTGAGGATGATGTTCGCTGAAGGCTTCTCATAGATGGCTTTTATGATGTTTAAGTAGGTTCCTTCTATCCCAACTTTCTCTAGAGTCTTTATTAAGAAGGGATGCTGTATTTTGTCAAATGCTTTTTCTGCATCTATTGACAGGATCATATGGTTTTTATCTTTTCTTTTATTGATGTGATGTATCACACTGATTGATTTGCGAATGTTGAACCAGCCCTGTAACCCAGGAATGAATCCCACTTGATCTTGGTGGATGATTCTTTTTATGTGCTGCTGGATTAGATTTGCAAGGATCTTGTTGAGGATTTTTGCATCCGTATTCATCAAGGATATTGGCCTGTAGTTCTCTTTTTTTGCTGGATCTCTGTCTGGCTTGGGAATCAGAGTGATGCTGGCTTACCTTAGAAAATATTTCATGTGCACTTGAGAAGAGTGCATATTCTGCTGTTGGATGGAATATTCTGTATATATTTGTTAGGTACATTTGATATAGTGTTGTTCAGATCTGCTTTTCCCTTAATGATTCTCCGCTCGAATGATGTTTCCATTGTTGAGAGTGACATATTAAAATCCTTAAATATTATTGTATTGCTGTTTATTTTTCCTTTTAGTAGTATTTGCTTTATATATTTAGGTGCTCTGATGTTGAGTGCATACATATTTGCAATTATTATATCTTCTTGATGAATTGTTTACTTTATCATTGTATTATGACCTCTTTTGTCTCTTGTGGCCATTTTCAGCTTGAAGTCTATTTTTTTCTGACAAAATTATAGCTATCTCTTTTTTCTTTTGGTTATAATTTTCTTGGAATATAATTTTTCATAACTTTACTCTCAGCGTATGTGTGTCCTTAAAGCTAGAGTGAGTCTCTTGTTGGCAGCAAATCATTGGATTTTTAAAAATCTATTCAGCCATTCACTTTTGATTATAAAATTTAATTGATTTACATTTAAAGTAATTATTGATAAATAAAGACTTGCTATTCATTATTTTCTGTTTTGTGATCTTTTATTTCTTATTTCTTCTCTTGCTGTCTTCCTTTGTGATTTGTGACTTTTTGTCTTTATCATTATCTTTTGTGTATCTGCTGAAGGTTTTTCCTTTGTGGTTACCATGAGGCTTGCATAAAATATATTACAATTATAACATACTGTCTTAAGCTGATAATAACTTAAGTTTGAGAGCATAGAGAAGCTTTAATTTTTTACTCTTCTCCCTCAGATTTTAGGTTATTGATGTTATAGTTTTACTTTTGTTTATATTATGTATCCAATAAATAATGAATGTAGGTATAGTTGTTTTAATATATATATATATATATATATATTTAATGTTTTATTTATTTTTAGGAGAGAGAGAGAGACAGCGTGAGCAGGGGAGGGTCAGAGAGAGAGGGAGTCACAGGCTGAAACAGGCTCCAGGCTCTGAGCTGGCAGTCAGCACAGAGCCCGACGCGGGGCTCGAACCCATGAACTGCGAGATCATGACCTAAGCAAAAGTGGGACGCTTAACCGACTAAGCCACCCAGGCGCCCCAATATATATATTTTAAACTGGAGTTGTAAATGATTTACTCAGCACCATTATAACATTGCAGAATGTGACTTTCACTTTATATTTACCTTTATTGGTTACTTTTGCACATTCATATGTTTTTATGATGTTAATTATCATCTTTTAATTTTAGCTTGAAGATCACGCTTCAGCATTTCTTTTAAGGCTGGTCTAGTGGTAGTGAACTTTCTCAGGTCTCATTTGTTTGAGAAGGTCTTTCTCTCTCCATATCTGAAGGACAGCTTTTCCAGGTATAGCGTTCTTGGTTGAATATTCTTGATCCCCTCTTCCAGACTTTGTAGGTTCACTGTATAAGGAAAAGACCTCCATAGTCAGCTTAGCTTGGCATACTAGATCAGTCAGTTCACAGTGTTCATGGGCAGGTAGACTTTTATCAGGATCTCCAGTTGGGCAGGGTCATTGCTCATGCTTGGAAGTTGGTGGGGGTTGCTGCTAGCAAGGCTTTGCAGTTGGATTGTTCTCTTGATTGGGTTCCATGCTCAAGTAGGGCTGCTGATGGGCTCCTTAATCAGATGGGGCTGCTGGTTGTGTTCTGTGGTTAGATGGGGCTACTGGTTGGGCTCTTTAGTCACCTCTGGTCAGGCAGGGTTGCAGGCTCTGTTCCCTGGCAGGGTGGTACCACTGGTTGGATTCTGCAATTTGGCAGGGCTGCAAGCTATACTCTGCCATTGTTGTTGGTTGAGTGGGGCATCAGCCTTATCCAGATGATACTGCTGGCTAGACTCTGTGTTCAGACAGGGCCACAGGCTAGGTTTCTCAGTTGGACAGGGCCTTAGGCTGTGCATTTGATCTGGTAGGGTCACAGGCTGTGCCCTGAAGTTGGGTGGGGCCATAGGCTAGTCTTCATGATTGAGTAGGCTGTTGACTGTGCTCTACTTTTGGGCAAGGTTGCTGGCCAGGTTCTTTAGTCAGAACGGGCCTCCAACTGAACCCTGCAGTTCGAGGTGCTGGAGACTGTGCTCTGTAGTCAGGTTAGGACAATGTCTGGGCTCCCTGGTTGAAGGGGTGCTGCAAGCTAAGCTCTGTAATTGGAAGGTTCACTGACTGGCCTCCCTACATAGGTGAGGCCACAGGCTGTATTTGACAATCAGGTGGGCGCTAAACTCGGCTCTGCTGCTATGTGGGCTTGTAGTCTGGGCTCAGTGGCTGTGTAGTACTGTAAGCTGGGCTCCACCCCTGCTGAGGGCCACTGTCCAGACTTCCTGATTATGTGGAGCCAGAAGCTGTGCTCAACATTTGGGCAGGGCTACTGGCTAAGCTCCCTGCTTGAGTGGGCCATAGGATATGCTCAGTGCCTGCCTAGGGTCTATGGCCAGGCTTCTCTGAGGAGCAGTACTGGAGGCTATGCTCAGCAGGTGAATAGGACTGCAAGTTTGTACCCCATCGTGGGTGGGATCAAAGAGTGGACTCCATTGCTGGTACAGCTCAATTGGCTGGGAATCCAAGTCAGGCAGAACTGGTATCTGAGCTTCACCTGGTGGAGTTACTGGCTCAGCTCTGGCAAATAGCAGAGCGCCGGCTGATATCTCTGTTTTGGCACCAGTGCAAGCTGCTGTGACCTGAGCACTAGTTGCCGTAAGCCCTGCCCTGCTTCTCTGTCTGTATCTGATTGCCTGTGGTCGAGCTCCACAGATTCTCCCAATGAACCCTGCGAGGTGAGTCTTGAGTGGGTCTTCTGGGAAGCCCACTGCAATGCTGGGGTGCCGGATTGTCTACTGTCAGCTCTTTTTCTTCACTGGAGAAACTCTAGAGTGGGCAGGGGGTTGGGGGTTCTTCTCAATGTGGTGCTGTGCTTGTCTGGGGGAGAGGAAATGAGGTCAAAGTTAAGCTGACGCTCTTAATTTCCTAAGGCAGTCCATCTCCATCTCTGTGGTTCAGGTGGGTGCGTCTGACTCACCTTCAGGTTCTGGGATTTTCACAGTGGTGTTGTCTATGAGTAGTCCCTAGTTGTCTTCTAAGGGGTGTTGAAGTTAGGAATATGCCATCATCTCGACATCACTCATCTCATGATTTTCTAATTTCCAAAGTTTGTCTTTGGACCTTATCCATGTACATGGAGGGAAAAATAGAGTAATGCTGTGCATTTCAAGGTAATTAGTATCTTAAACTTTTTTAAAATGCTTATTTATTTTTAGAGAGAGAGAGAGAGAGACAAAGTGAGAGTGAGGGAGGGTCAGAGAGAGAGAGGGAGACACAGAATTTGAAGCAGGCTCTAGGCTCCAAGCTATCAGCACAGAGCCCAGTGCAGGGGTTGAACTCAAGAACCACAAGATCATGACCTGAGCTGAAGTCAGACACTTAACTGACTGAGTCACCCAGGCACTCCCAAGGTACTTAGTATTTTAACATAATGTAAACTATAACACAGAATTATTTACTCATCTCTGTGGGCTTTAGATCATGACCTGAAAGGATCTGAAAGCAGAGTAGCTTAACTTTGTTTAAATTGTGTGTGTGATAAAGGGTATTTCTAACAAGGGGTGGCAGATTTGAAATGGCTTGAATCAGATGTCATCGAGGCTGTTTGATCTGAATCTCAATTTGCCTGCTTGCTAACAGTGTGAGCAGGGACATGTTAAACTCTGGATTTCAGTGTGCCCATCCGTAAGATGGGGAAAATTCCTGCCTCACAGTTTTGTTAAAGGCAGTGAGTGGAATGTGATATGTAGAGTTTTATGCCTAAAGCCTGGCATTTAATAGACATTCAGGGAATGTAAGCACTTTCATTCATTATGGATGTTTTTAAGAAGCTGTGCATTTTTCAGAATCCAGAAGCTAAGAAGAATTTGAATGACTCACTTTCAGCTCATAGAACACTAAGGTTCTTCAAAAACAAAAAAATGTGCTAAAAGTCTTTAAAAATTAATCATTTATACTTTAAAATCATTCAGATACATAAATCATACAGATCAGTGGAAATGTAATAATAGTGTGATAATAGCAATAAACATAAGAAAAAGAAAAATAATAGTAGCTAAAATTGGATGCTTATTTTGTGCCCTGAGAGCACTGTCTCATTTAATTTTTGCAAAACATTTGGGCTTTTATTATTTGCATCTTATGGATGTGGATAACGAGGCATAGGGATTAAATTAATTGCTCAAGGTCATGTAATTTGTAAGTAGAAGATCAGGACTAGAAATATCTCTGTCTTAATCCAAAACTGAAAACTTCTCTGTCTTAATCCAAAGCCCAAGGTCTTCTATGACCGTACCATTTTTAGGCCTATGAAAATGGGCCCTTGTGTTGCATCTCACACTTAAAAGGATCTATTCTGACCTTCCTCTGGCTATGTCCTTCCCTAAGAGGCAAGAGCCTGAGGAGCCCAGGGGACATGCTCACCCACACACAGCCTGTGACTCTTTCTACACCACAGTCTGGGTGCTTAGGGCCTCGGAGTTCTCTGCACTAAACGTTCCTAGCTAGCTTCCCACACTTGCTGAGACCTATCCCAGGGTGTCCTGAACACGGGCCATTCGTGGTGTGTACACTGCAAGTGGAGTGTGAGAGGCAGTGCCCAAGGCTGCGCATATGGGACACCTTGAATGAAATCGGGGGTGATAAGGGAAGGAGGTAGCAAAAACCCAGACAAGAAGAGGCTGCCTGGCTTTCCTGGGACTGGCTGTTATATTCTGGCCTAGAACTTCAAGGAGTTCAAGTACTCTAATTCTGAATCTGGGCTTCCAGGTCATAGCCAAGGCAGTTTTCTCATATCAGGAGATACAACACATTTTATTTGATAGTTTATTGTCTTCATTTATAAATTTAAAATATTTAGTTTTCGAGTTACAAGAGCTGATTTAAACCACCCCTCCTTTTTTTTTAATTATAATTTTAATGTCTGGGTTGTCTCTAATGATTATTTTTTCCTTTGAATGTAGGCCACATTTTTCAGATTTTTTATAAACTTAGCAATTATGGATTATGTCTAGCACCTTGTGATTACATATTGTAGAGACTCTACATTCTGTTATATTTCATTACAGTTTTTTAAGTTTTTATTTTTCCATATTGTTCCAGTAGACAGTTAAATGGACCAACCTCAGACTTTGAATTCAAATTCCCTGTGTAGACAGAAGCTAAACTATCAGGTCAGTTTTATTAACTGTAGCTGAGCTGCTTGGAGTCTGCCCTGCTTATGAGTATTTTACAGGTCAGCCAGAGATTTGGGCAGAATTTTTATACCTAATTTGGGACAGTCTCTCTTCTGATTCTCTTCTTTCTGGGGCTTCTCTCTTCACTTTCCTGTTGCTGTGGTTACCCTGAACTCTGTCCTCTTTATTAAGCTAGTAACACTGCAGTTTTCTATCAGTTTGATGGTGGAAGGGACCAGCTTTTAGATTAAAGGCTTTAAAAATCAGGAAATTCAGTGCTGTTCTTGTCTTCCAAGTGTGCACCCCCTTCTGCTGCCACAAAGTTTCCCTTTTTTTGGTCATATGTAAACATAATTAATGAGTTCTTTACTACTATATTTCTTTTTTTTAGGGGGTGCAAGTGAGTGAGGGGGAGAGAGAGAGAAGTGGGGCTCACCCAAAGCAGGACTCATGCTCACCCAATGTGGACTCAAGCTCACTAACTGTGAGATCATGACCTGAGCTGAAGTCAGATGCTTAATTGACTGAGGCCACCCAGGGGCCTTTTACTAATATGTTTCTATTGTTGATTTTTGAGTATATCTTTTCTATTCCTTGAGCATGAATATTACTCATTTTCAAATCAGCAAATAGAATGTCATTTTATTTAAAATTTTTAATCAAGCGGAAAAATAATATATATTTGGGGCTCCTGCCTGGCTCAGTCGGTTAAGTGTCCAACTTTGGCTCCAGTCATGATCTCATAGTTCATGAGTTTGAGCCCTGTGTCTGGCTCTGTGCTCACAGCTCAGAGGCTGGAGCCTATTTGAGATTATGTCTCCCCTCTTTCTCTGCCTCTCCCCTGCTTGCACTCTGTCTCTCTCTCTCAAAAATAAATTAAGAACTAAAAAAATATATATAATGAAGCCTTGTCTTCTTGGGTTGATATATTTTTCCCTTGTGCTTATCTACAAAACGATTGTTTTCCTATAAAAATATCTATCATTGGACATTCCAAGTGTGTATCTTACTGATTGTAAATGGATCGAAGTCATAGTCAATGTGTATATTATTTAAAGAAGAAATTGGATTTTCATGAAAATAAGTATCTGTTTGTTAAAGGAAAAACTGCCTTGCCCATTTTCTCACTTTGTCCCACAACAGTGTTTGGATATTGGTACTAATGTTAAATGATTCACAGACCCTACATGCCCTACTTAAATCCATTGAAACATATAGTAGCAATACTAATTCCAGGTTAAAGCACTTCCACGATCAAGTGTACCAGTTACTTTTTCAGCTAGAGCAAGTTCTTTTGAGCCGTCTAAGTAGTTGAGACAAAATATACTAAGGACCAGTAACAGAGGTTCAGTATCCAAGAATCTTGCTAATAAAACATAACCCAAGGGGAAAAAAGTCTAAAAAGATTATTTTTCATTCATATACACTACTTTTAAATCTCTTAAGAAGGACACACATTTGTTTGTTTTTTTCTTAAATAGTTTATTGTCAAGTTGGTTTACATACAATACCCAGCTCATCCCAACAAGTAGGGCACACATTTGAATAGAAGATGTCTGAACACTTGTAAAAACTCTAGGTATTTTTCATTTCAAAGAGAGGTTTCAAGTGCATATGATCCTTTATACCAAAATATACCAATATGAATAATTAATAAAAGGAATTCAACTCTGAAGGCATTACTGCTGGTTTCTAATCAGCCCGTAAGCCAAGGCAGATGACTTCTCTGCACTGGAGTCAGAGGTGATAAATATTCCAGAGAATGTGCCTAAATAGAGGGGTTTTAACATTATCTGGTGTCTAAGTCAGCTCGCTCTACTTTCTCTAACCAAGGTGATGGTTCAGAACAACCAAAAAGAAAAGGCATTTTGTAAAATATAGCAATTTTTGTTGTCAACACTCATATTTGCCTCCTTTTATATACCCCCAAGATATATTTTATTCATTAATACACAATTCTGTGTATAGCGATTTCTCTGTAATAACCATGGCTAGACAATACAGTGCTCTGACAATAAATATTTTGATTAGTGGAACATGTTATGTTTGGCCCTTCTTTGATGATTCATAAAATAATTCAGTATCTCATTGTACTTTGGGGCCATTACGATTACAAACACCATTCTTTTACTTACATATTTATTGATATATTAATTTCTCAAATACTCATTTGTTCAATGTTTTCAGTGTATAAAATACCATGTTGTGCATATGAATAGAAATGCTGTTAAATAGAGTGTTACTTAATTGAATGATATAAAATTAATCATTATACTTTGAATCAGTTTCTGTGTTTCCCAGATTACGTTGTTTCCACATCACAATATATATGTGTACATATAGTCTATATGTACTATATAATATATATTATATATACTAAGGACCGGTAACAGAGGTTCATCAGGACTATGTATATAGTCCTGATGAAACCGAGGAGTAAGTGAATTATTAATGGTCAGAAATCTGATAGAAGTTAAAACATAAATAGAGATAGCTAAATTTGGAAGCATAAGTCACAGTTCCTTGTGCTTCTTAATCATGCAATTTTGACAAGATGGAAAACCAAAACATGATAAACAATGAACACTATCTTCTGGAGAAATTTGCTGCTGTCCCATAAGATTTGGCGTGTCCAATCTTGATGCCTTTATCCCTGATGTAAGGGTGTTTCTCTCAAACTATGCTTCTATTGGGAAAAATCGTTCACTCCACCCATTCATTTTCTTTCTCATTCCGTTTTTTTTTACCCCTTAATCTGTGAGTCAGATACCTAGCATGAAACATACAGAAGGCTCAAACTGAGTAACTGAAGAGCATTGGATAAAAGGGAAAGGGGTGGTGAGGGTTTAGGGAAACCAGTGTCTCTACCTTCCCTAGGGACAAGGGGAGAGAGGATTTACCTGTTGGACAAAGTAGCTGCATAAAGAGGGCCTCCTGCCAAAAACTGTGACCTCCAGGGGAGGGACACATCCCACCTGTAACAACCTGGCAGGGAGAAACCCAGGGCAAGAGGTTCCCTGGCCTCACTCTCTTCCTACTTTTTCTGGTACTTCCAAATAGGTGAATTCAGCCAGCAGTCAGAGGCAAGAGAGCTTCCAAGGGCTTAGGGCAAGTGGAAAAGTGTGGAAAAGAATCAGCTTACACTGCATTGTATGTTGTCAACTCAGTATCCCCACTACTTTCCCTTTATAAACAAAATAATGTTTATTTATTTATTTATTTTGAGAGAAAGAGAGAGAGAGTGCAAATGTGAACAGGGAAGGGGCGGGGAGAGAGAGAGAGAGAGAGAGAGAGAGAGAGAGAGAGAGAGAGAGAGAATCCCAAGCAGGCTCCATGCTGTCATTGAGATCAGCCTGACTTGGGCTCTTGATCCATGAACTGTGAGATCATGACCTGAGTTGGGCGCTTCATTGGCTGAGTCACCCAAGTGCTCCGTCCCTACCACTTTCTTCTGGAAATGAGGAGCCATGTTTTCCAGGATCCCTGCACCATTTGGTTCATCTTTAGGGTCTGCCAAGGAAAGCCATTTGTGGGAGATTAGAAGAGGAAGAAGGGGAGCAGGTGTTTTTCTTAGGCAATGGTAGACAGATGTGTGCCTGAGCAGGTGGCTCCAAGCAGCTTCAAGGCGAGTCCTTGAGCACCATCCACTTCATGTTGAAGGCTGAGTGATGTGGTTGGAGCACCTCAGAAATTTGGGAGATTCATAGCCACTTTCCAGCAAAAGGACCATGCTTGAGCTCATGGGCGACATTTTTTAAATTCCTCTTCTCTTAATACTTCCTGTGACCTCGTATGTCTCTATCTACAAATTCGAGAAATGCAAAGTGGCTACAGGTTTCCTGACTAAATCCTGATTGATACACAGTACAATCCCTGTCTCCTAACGTGCCTGAAATTCCCACTCTATCTGAAGAGGGGATATGGGAATAAATGGTCAGGTTGGCACTGATACGGGGCCATGACTTGCGTCTTAGGAATGGTGAGACATTAGGAGGCCTTAGGGGGATGTAAGGGTGAAGAAAGGGAGGAATATCTTCAAGAAGGGAGATGGGGTCATGCAGTGCTAGGGAGTTCCCTCAGGTAGCCATGAAGAAGAATTCATTTGTAACCATGGAGTTGGTGGTCCTGTAGGAATACCTAATAGATATGTGTCAGATTTGGTTTTGTAAACAATCCTCTGCTGTTTCAAGCATACTGTTATGATCATTGTCAGGACTGTTAGCCTCTTCAGAAAACGACATAGGCCTTTTGTGTACAACTTGACTCGTGGAGGTGCCTTCTGGTACAGCTTCAATTGCAGCCTAGACCAGTGGTTTTTCACTTTGGCTACATATTAGAATTAACTGAGGAACTTAAAAATATCCCAGTTCCCAGGACTCACCTCAGATCAGTTAAATCATAATCTCCAGTAATCAGTGATTATTTTTTTAAGCTCCACAGGTGATTAGAATGGAAACCACACTGAGAAGTAGTTCTAGAGCCTTGCTACTCACTCACTAATAGTAGCGTGGGTATCCATCCATCCATCCATCCATCCACACCGCTACCTTGATAGCATCATGGGCCATACCCTCCACCCTCCCTGCAGGCCTACTGAATCAGAATATGCATTTTAACAAGGTCCACTTTTTTTTTTCAATGTTTATTTTCAAGAGAGAGAGACAGAGAGAGAGAGTCAGAGCATGAGCAAGGGAGAGGCAAAGAAAGAGTGAGAGTCACAGAGCCCTTAGCAGGGTCCAGGCTCTGAGCTGTCAGCACACAGCCTGACACGGGGCTCGAACCCACAAACCATGAGATCATGACCTGAGCCGAAGTTGGACGCTTTACCAACTGAGCCACCCAGGTGCCCCAACAAGGTCCACTTTTAAAGACTGAGATGCTCTAAATCCTGGCCACTCTAAGCAAGTAACATTTACCCCTGTTCTATCATACCTTCTTGTCAGCACTTGCCTTTTTCAAAAAGCAGATTCTTAGATTACAACTGATATAGAGTAAGATTTACATATTTAGAGTGTACAGTTCAGTGAACTTTGACATGTGTGCAACTGTGGAATCATCACAGTTGAGACAATGAACATGCCCATCATCATCAGAAGTTTCCTCCTGTCCTTTCTTTCTTAAGCCTTCTTCCCACTCCTCCCCTCGGTCCTTTCTCCACTTCCATCCCCATGCAACAAATGATCCACTTCTTGTCACTGCAGATTAGTGCATTTTCTCGAACTTTTTATGCACACAATCATATAGTATGCACTTTCTTCCCCTGCCTTCTTTTCCCCAGTATAACTGTTTGAGATTCATCACTGTTGTATGCACAGGTAGTCATTGTCATTCTGTTTTGCTTGCCGAGTAGTGTTCTGTTGCATGAAGTAGCATAATTTGTTTACTGATTCATCTGCTGACGGACACTTGGATTGTTTCCAGTTTTTTGGCTTTCACAAATAAAGCTGCCAGAGCTTTCACATTCAAGTCTTGGTGTAGACAAATATTTTTATTTTTCTTGGGTAAATACCTAAGGGGTGGAATGGTTAGGTTGCACGGTAGATGTATGTTTCACTTTTTGTAAAAATACTTTCCGGAAGAATTCTCTAAGGTAGGTATTATTGTTGACCTCGTTTTGTGGTGGAAGGAAAAAAAAATCCCCAGAGGGAATATGTGGTTATATTGCCTATTGTGAGATGTTTTCCCACTTGTTAGAGTGAAACCTCAGTGATGACAAAATTCCTAAGTTCTCGGTTATTTACATGATAGCCATTAATATAGTGTAGGGCTCACAGCTGGCATCTCAGCCAGATATGACTCAAGTCCTTTGGTCCAGGAGGGTCCTTATGTATTCAGCAAGCTCCTTTCCCTCTGGCCGTTACATATATTGTGAATCAGCAGATGATGCTGGTTGAAGCCAAATCCCTCTATGACATTGAATCAGGTCAAAGCCCATATCCATATACTACGTCTTGAGCTAACAGTGTTCTATATTTGTAGTGTATTTGTGCAGACTGTAGACATTCCCTAACTCTTGCCTTTGTCTAGCACGTAACTCATACCTTAGCACAAAGATTTTATTCAACCTATAATTACTAATAATTACCTTCTGAACAGTTTTACCCAACTAACTATACATGCCCGCCTCACTTAAATTATTTGCTTAGTCCTGAATTTATAGTCCATAAAAAACTCTGCTTCATTGTATTGTGAATCTTACTAATTTAGTCAGTTTGTTATATTTTCTTAGATACGTAAAACAGAATATATATGAAATACATATAAACTGTAAAGTATAACAAACATTCACAAAACCACCACAAACCTAGAAATCCTGTTGCATCTCTGAGTTTCTTTGTCTCCTACTTACCCCCACCAGATGTAAATAGTATTCAGAAATTTGTATTTATTATTACCTTACTCTTAAAATGTATACTTTTATTTAATGTATGTTCTTCCCTACACATTATATTATTTAGCTCAACTGTCTATGAGCTCTAAAAAATGGCATCATGTCAGATGAATCATCAAAATTGCTTTTCTCATTCAAAAGTATATTTCTAAGGTTTGACCACGTTACTGTGCATAGCTTAGGTTCATTTATTTTTCATTGCTCTAGAATGTTCCTTCTATGATAGTCAATGCTGCTATACATATTCTTATATGGATTTACTGTTGCGCTGTGCAAGACATTCTCTTAGAGATGAGCTTGGAATCTAACTGATGGGCGGCAGGATATGTGAACGCTCAACTGAACAAGATCGGTGCCAGTATGTTTTCCAAAGGGATGTAACCTGTTTACATTCCCACCAGAAACATTCACTCAAGAGTTGTCTTACTGAATCTTTAGCACAGCTGATGTTGGCAGTCTGGTGGCTAGAGAATGGAATCTCACTGTGAACTTACTTTATGTTGCTCTGGTTACAAGTAAATTTGGACAACATTTTATCTTTTTAATCACTGTGTTCCCTTTTTTGAGAAGTTTTAGGTCAAATCCTATACATATTTAAAATTTTGGATTATCTTTTTCTTATTGATTTCTTAGAATTCTTTGTCTTGATATTAACCCTTTATTATATATATATATATATATATATATATATATATACATACACATATACATATATATATGCACACTACAAATACTTTTCCCACTGTGGCTTGTGCTTTTCCCCCCACTTATTGATAGTTTTTGAAACAGAAGTTCTTATTTGCCGAGTAGTTGAATTTTTCAACTTTTTCTTTTATGGATTGTGTTTCTTGCTTTGTGTTTAAGAAGATTTTTTCTACTTCCAGTGATGAAACTGTCATATATTTTACTTTTATATTGTCCTCAATTCACTGGCAGTTGGTTTTTGTGAGTGGTGTAAGGGAGGCACTCAGTTTCAGTTTTCTTGCCTTATGGATTACCAGTTGTCTAAGCACCAAATCATGTGTCAAATTTCCATAAACACATAGGTCTGTTTCTGGAATTTCTATGTTCTTTACTTTGTACCTTTTCTATTATTCTTTCTTGCCTTTAAAAATTATTTGAGATTTTGGGGCACTTGGGTTCCTCAGTTGGTTAAGCATCCAACTTCGGCACTGGTCATGATCTTATGGTCTGTGAGTTCAAGCCCCGTGTTGGGCTGTGTGTGGACAGCTCAGAGTCTGGAGCCTGCTTCTGATTCTGTGTCTCCCTCTCTCCTTTTTTCTGCCCTCCCCTGCTGGCACTCTGTCTCTCTTTCAAAAATAAGTAGACATTAAAAAATTAAAAAAATTATTTGAGGTTTTTATTTGCTCACTAGCTTTTCCTATTTAATCTTTTCTCTTACTGGCTTAGAAGTTATATATTTTGCTTCTATTCTTTTTTGATTACTTCTAAAATTTTAATGTTCACTTAAATTTACTGTCATCAGGATGATTACCCAGTATTTTAAGTCTGTTCTTTAGAAAAATGAACAATTTTGTTAGAAACAACTGTTTCATGGCAGACATGTTTGTTTAAACATAACTACATACTTTCCAGTTTCTTTGCTTAGCACTTTCTTTCATCTCAAGCTTTCTTGCTGGGGGTGATATGCTTCCTTCCTGAAATTTCTTTGGTGAACATCTATTGTCTGTAAACTTAACTTTTTTTCTCTATTCATTTATTTAGGAATAGTTTTTGAGTTATAGAATTCTAGATCAGCTATTACTTTATATTAGCATGCTGGAAATATTGATTGGTTTTATTGATTTCTGGCTTCCATATTGGCTTCCAACCTGGGAGGTCTGCTATTAGACAAATCATCATACTTTATAAAAGATTTCTGTATCAGTCAGCCACGGCTGCGTAACAAACCTAAAACCTAAAAGCTTTTATTTATTCCCATGTATTTGAGTTGGATGTCCGAGGGTGTAGGTTGAATTTGGATGGGTAATTGCTTCCAGATGTAGGTCTGACTGAGGATGGCTTTTCACTGTGTATTGGCCTCATGTCAGCTCCATTTGCCTTCCTTCCTTCTTGCCCAAATATTAGTTATTGTTACAATCATTCATTGTGAGACCAAGTTGCACACTGCATTTACTAGAATGAAACTACCTAATACATGGGTTGGTTCAATAGAGTGGTGGAATAGAAATTGCACAAGTAGGGGTAGAGAAGCACAGAAGAACACAGATTTTTTTTTATATATATATAAATATGGTACCATTAAGAGCCACCGTAGTTATTTCTTAACACCTAGTCTGTGAAGAGGCTGACATGTTCCCTTAAGGAATTTGGCTAAATTAGAGGTGCTGATTCCATGTAACACATCAAATTACATCCAGAATACTGTATTCCACTGTGCTGCTAGAGAAAAACCTGAAAAGAACCTGAAAAGCTTCTAAAGGATACTCAAAAATTTTCATCTGTTAGTTTGTTTAAGGTTGACTTTTAACAGACTGATGATCCAGGAGTAGGAAAATAAGTTTAGTATAGTAGATTACAATGAATTTTCTGGCAGAATGTGCAAGGCACAGATCCAAATGACTTTGAATAGGATCATCAGAGTTGGTGATTAAGAGAATGGAAATAAATTAATGATCGGCAGGTAAGAGCATTATATAATTTTTAAATGATCATGGCATCCTTGCTCTGAGATATTTTCATTAGCTACAAGTACTCTAAATGTTATTAGGCAAAATCAGCCTTTGACTAGAATAACATTTCATTCTTTCGTGTTTGTGTCTCTGTTTGGCAGCAAGTAAACATTTTTCTCACTCATATTACCGAAATGCCAGATGAAAATGAAAACATAATTTGTATAAATATTCAGATCTTGGTAGGGTGTCCCGGTCTATTAATTCTAATTTCAGAAATTCATTGTCCTTACAAAACAGGTGAGATAAAACCACTTGGTTTGCATATAATAGCACCAAACCGTCACCACCGGTGGAACTAACTCGATGTGGCATCATGCAAATGAAACATAGGCATGGATCCCTAGGGTGAATTGCTTTTGGAGATGGGCAAAACATTGGCAGATGATTCATACCTGCCAGCCACAGAAAGGCTGATACTCTGGCCAGGGACATTGCTATCTCTTGCATTTTTTGTAAACACACAGATGCTCTTCACTGACAGGTTAAAAAATGAGTCATTCCAGTTTCATTAATTGGTAAAGCATTTAAATAACCCTTGCATTCTTATTAATCTCCCAACAGTAGTTGGAATAAAGAACTTGTAGAAGCTGAGGTTCCCACTAAGCTCCTATTAAAGAAGCCGGTGATATTTGGCAGGTAAAGCAATGTAAGTCATGTCCAATCCTCCAAGTTCAAATTCAGATCCCTAAAACTATGGTTGCTTTAACTTTTGTCCGTGTTACATGTCCGTCTACATGCTACCCAGTAGAGAAAGAGGTCTAGCCCTTATATCATTGTTTCTCTTACATGAATGATAATAAGTGTATTCAGGGATGCTTCTTAAAACTTTAGATTCCTGGCTGTCACCCCAAAGCTTCTGATTTCAGTGTTTCTGGATAAGCCTGAAAATCAGCATTTTAAATTAATCCCACAGGATTCTTTTGAAAGTGGTTATGAGCTCATGTTTCGGTGCATAGTTCATCAGACCTGTGTGATAAGGAGAACTCTCTCGTGGAGATAAAGGGTGATGCATCTTAACATCTTGGTGTCTACGTGTATCCCCCATCACCACTTCTGCTTTAGTACACAAAAGACTTGAAGCAGAAATGGCTAAGGCAAATGTAGATTTAAAAATAGCATATTATTAAGAAACAATGAGACAAGGAAGATTTAAAAATGCAATTGCAGTAATAAACTAAGATTGAGAGAAAATAGTACGGATTCAGGTGATAAAATCTCAACTATTTGCTATAATTAACTTGGTTTAAATTCTCCAAGCAACCAAAACAATAGGAAGATAAAATCTGTTCGACAGTGAGTTGGGTTTTTGTTGTTACCAAAACCAGGGGGAAATGGCTGTGCTTTACCAGAACTTTCCTTGGCATTTCCTTGATGTAAAATGACTGGCATGGGCTATGTCCTCCATGGCTTTCTTCTTTAGCAGGAAGGGATGTTCAGTTCTCCACTTCACCGTTAATTCCATCTTCATGGAAGGTGAGGGATGTGGGAGCGTCATCTGGACAGAGAAGGCATTCATCTGCTCCACAATGCCCAGATCTTCCGTTTACTGCCTTTGGAAACTAGAGATCAGGATTTTATTTAGATAAGATCATTTCCTCTAACCCTCATGCTTGTCTTCATTCGTCCCGTCATTGGTAGCAGTTGCTAACCCCAGTCTACTCCCCTGCGGTGGAATTGTGTTATCCCAGCCATCAGAGTCCTGGCCCTCCAGCCAGATTATGGTTGTTCCCCCCAAAAGGATGCAGTTTGGAGTCTTTGCAGTTGAAAAGATGATACGAGCCAGAATCCTAACAGCTTGGCCACCAATCTCAGATCCCACTCAGCTTTTAGGTCTGGGAGGGAAGAATAAACCTGACATGGGCTCCTGACTGTCTCTTGCTCCTGAATTTGCAGGATGAGAGGAAATCTTGAATGTCACTTTAGATCTTGTCTGGGAACTCAGCTCCCAGTTTGGAACCATTTCTAATCTTATGTGGAGGTGAAATGAGTAGTCATCTAGATGTATCATTTGTGGGGTAAGAACAAAGCCCTGCACTAAAAAAAGTATCTCCCCAAGTAATATGTAATTCAGGCTTGAAATTTCACCATTACCAATTTATTTCTTTGTGTGGAACTTTCAACTCTGTGTGGTTCTACCCTAAAATACACAGAATGATTCTTTGTGAGTGCATTCATCAGCTTACTCTTCTTTGCACCAGAAAGACCAGGATTAATTGAAAACCCTGATATCCTAGGGGCAGGAGTTACTTTCAGAGGAAAGATGGGTGTAGAAGGGTGGCAGGGATTAATGATGTTTGCATATATCATAATTTTCTCTAGGGCTATTCTTGCCTCCCCCCTCCCCCAACGTGGGTGAAATAAAATGAAATTGTCTTATTTTCTCTGTGATGTGTGATGTGATCTGCTCATATTAGTATAAGAGAAGAAATCTAGAAACAAAGCAAACCCTTTAATACTCAGAATGTTTGCTTTTGGTAAAATTCACACATGTCGTGCTGATATATTTAAAAGGAGCCAGAGGAGATTGTATTTAACAGCTGAAGCATAAGAAGAGCATGCAGTCTGCACAGCAGATCCTAAGGAGAACCTTGAATGATCCCACCCCTACCCCCAGAAAACCGTTACATTATTTGTGCATAACAAGGCTTGATTCCGCTGGAAGAAGTCACAGATCTGAAGTGGATTTTATCCAGAACACCAGGGAGGGGACATTGTCAGAGGGCTTCCTAGTCAACTGGTTCCTATTTAATGCTATTTAATATGGCAGAGTTTGTGTTAAGACTCCTGGAATTCCCAATACTTAATATTCCAGCAAAGTCTGGACAAAATAGAAATATTATTTCATTTGAAAATGGAAATTCACCATGGCTCCTTTGTTTTGTAAAGTACATCCCAACAGAGCAGTAAGATATAATTGTCATCGCACATGGAAATAGGCCAGCCCTTCTTAAGATTAACCTGAGAGAATGCTCCTAACTGTAAACGGAACTGCCTAGTGAAGTCACTGGTCTTGAGAACATTTCAGTTACACATCAGAAAGGACAATTACATTAGCTTTTCATGGAGGGGAAATGGGAAGACTTTGTTTTCTTTCACCTTTTTTTTTTTTTTTTTTAATATACAGCACTGGTATATTTTTAGAAACCATTTTGAAAGTATCTAGCAAGTTTTTGTTTTACACAGACATCTTTAAACCTTTGTAGGCTAAAGTCCAGTTTTTCTTTCTGAATTATTAAACATGCTTATTATTATTTGATCAATCCCGTTATTATTTCAACATCAGGTTTTCTTTTTATTATCAATAGATGGTATAGAACTTAGACTATATACCCATAGACAAATGAAAGTTAGATTCTTCAATCCCCTCCTCAGACATGGTAGAACCCACAATGTAGTCGAAACCAAATCAGTTCTACGCACTCTGCCACACGTTCTTAGGCCTCTGTGTTCTCCAGAGACTGGTGGTCTGAATCCTGACTCCCTACAAATTCCTGGGGCTGAAGATTCATTATTCCATGGCCCTCTAATCCTTACTCAGGTAGTGTTCCTGCAGAGAATGGGGTCATAGCATTGAGGTAAACTCAGGGGTAAGAAAGAAGGACTGAGACTCTATTAACAGTTCTGAGGTGGCATTTGAGAAGGCTTCTGTTGCCATTGGAATTGGAGAGCTGTTGGTAACTCTTAGCCCTCGGGACTTTAAGAGGGAGATTACTCGTCTCTCATTTTTGAGCATTTTCTTTGAGTGGGGAAAAAAATTGTTAAATCTTTCATATTGCCCCTAAAGCCAACCAACAAAGTTGGTTTTAGGTATATTCTTCTAGTGACTCATGAATGTGGAGAAAAGAATTGGTTCAAAGTGATTGTAGAATATAATCTTTGCTTAGAAGTTTGACTCACAGCCAGTAGCAAATGGAACTGAGAGATGAAAGAGAATGCAATTATTAATAGGCCAGAAGTAGATAGTTATCTAGGAGCTCATTCTCCTTCCAGTTCTACCTGTATGGGTTCCTCTCTTCGTAGAAATGCAGTGGTTTATGTGAAGTGCCAGCAACAGAGGCACACATATGGAATTATGAAAATATTATTATGCCAGGCAAATAAATAGCCTTTGTCAAGTACACATTATTAATGCTGAAGCTATCTTTCTTGTAACATAAAAGACATAAGATCTCAGTTTCTTAAAAAGACAAACCCATTCATGGAGGAAATCAGGAAATCAATGCATATATTACAGATAGGATTCTTTTTTTTTATGGTGACATTCTATTTTTATTTATTTTTTTAAATTTACATCCAAGTTAGCATATAGTGCAACAATGATTTCAGGAGTAGATTCCTTAATACCCCTTATGCATTTAGCCCATCCCCACCCCCACCCCCTCCAGTAACCCTCTATTTGTTCTCCATATTTAAGGGTCTCTTATATTTTATCCCCCTCGTTTTTGTATCATATTTGCTTCCCTTCCCTTATGTTCATTTGTTTTGTATCTTAAAGTCACCATATGAGTGAAATCATATATTTGTCTTTCTCTGACTGACTAATTTCACTTAGCATAGTACCTTCTAGTTCCATCTATGTAGTTGCAAGTGACAAGATTTCATTCTTTTTGGTTCCTGAGTAATACTCTGTTGTATATATATATACCACATCTTCTTTACCCATTCATCCATCGATGGACATTTGGGCTCTTTCCATACTTTGGCTGTTGTTGATGGTGCCGCTGTAAACATTGGGGTGCATGTGTACAGCTGGGAGGATTCTTAAGATGTATCTGTCCAACTGTCTACTCTAGGCATAGCCAGAGAAGGGCGAGAAGGCTGGACTAGAATTCAGGATTCCTGATTCCTAATCAAATCATTTTCCCTTCATTTCTCTATATAACTTTGCCCAGAGCAGTGGTTCTTAAATAGAGGCAGTGTTGTTTCCCAGCTCTTCCCTGTGACAAATCTTGAGATATTTTTGGTTGTCATAATTGGGGTCTTGGTGAGGGGGTCTGTTACTGGCAATCAGCGGGCAGAAGCTAGAGGCGATCTTAAACATCATACGATGCACGAGACCGCGTCCACACAGAGAAAGGTCTACCCACATGCCAACAGTGTTAAGGGTGAGAAAGTGTGTTCTACACCTATAAGAGCGAATCTCAGTGTCCCGCATTAAGCAGACTGTAGGAAAATCTAAAGACAAGCAACTGCTTTATAAGGGACTTCCTGAAGTATTTTATGAAATGATAATGTATTGTAATGTGAAAACCTTAAATACATTTTAGTCAGCAACAAAAAGACAAATTGCAAAGTCACATGTGCTACAGGAAAACCTGAGCCTCACACGTGCACAGCGAGAAAGAAGTGAATGCTGCTACTTCTACACTTTCTATAGAATATAAAACAATCTCTCAGGCTTTTTCTCACTAGTAGAGTCTTGCAACAACCAACTGAAGAAAGAAGGGGAAACATTCCTATAAACTATGAAAACCAAAGCTCAAGAGCTTGGAGGAATTACTCCCACCATGCAGTATTGGCGCTGACAGCCACACCCAGAAGTTTTGTCTTCCATGATGATGTTCTCTCTACTTTCTATGTTATATATATGTATTTTTTTTCAGATAAATTAAATATTTGTTTTTACTAAATTTATTTTTTAAAATTCAAGTTAGTTAACATACAGTGTAGTATTGGTTTCAGGAGTAGAACTCAGTGATTCATCACTTATGTGTAACACCCAGTGCTCATTATTTGTGTGTGTGTGTGTGTGTGTGTGTGTATAATGTGAGCAAGAGAGGGGCAGAGAGAGAGGGAGACACAGAATATGAAACAGGCTCCAGGCTCTGAGCTAGCTGTCAGCACAGAGCCCGACGCAGGGCTCGAACCCACGGACCATGAGATCATGACCTGAGCCGAAGTCAAATGCTTAATCAACTGAGCCACCCAGGTGCCCCTCATAGTCTGGGTTTCTGGTCCTTTCCTTTTCCGAAAAATTTCAAAAGAAACAGTATCCCCAAATGAGTATTTCAGTGATGTGAAACTTGACATATTGGTTGGCTTAGATTTTGCTCTATTGTTTTAAATTCACAAGATAATTGTGTGTTCTGTTTTAAGGAATTGGTAAATTGAAACTTCTTAATTTTGATCCTTTTAACACAGGCATTTTTATAACAGGCAAATGTTATAGAGTGCATGTTGTATCGCTTCATACACCAAGAACAAAAACAAAATCAGGAGATTTTTATGGGAATCCATTTTAAATGGCTTGATTTGGCTTTCTGAAGCCAGATTCTGTGTGTCCTTCATGTAGGCTGTTTCTCACGGGCTTCCAAGGTAAGATGATTCATTCTTAAGCTTTTTTTTTCTCTTTTTCATCTTTTAATCTGTCCTACCACAGAGTGGAGACATCTTTATTCTCTACTTTTACTCCCTCCTAACTCTGTTTCCATTTTGTACCCAGCACTAAAGGTTAAGGACATTTCTTCTTTGAACATAACATTCTCCTGAATGTTCTAGGGAAGAAGATGTTCACACTTGGCTGGTCCTTGGCATCTCATGGCTGAGAGGCAGGAGATGGGTTTGGTCTGGGTTAGCTCTCATAGCATGTTTTGCACTCTACATCATTTTAGTCTTGTGTCTCCTCTTAGAAGGCTGGCCACGGAAAGGCACTGCAGCAGGGGCTGGGGACTTAGGAGAAGGCAAGGGTTCTGAGCAGACTTCCCTGGCAGCCCCACGGCAGGTAAAACAGAGCAAAGCAGAACTGTTAGCAGTGCAAGAAAATATTCCGCTGTCTCAAGATATAGTCCTGGGAGCCCTCTATCCTCAGCAGCAAATTTACCCGCCAGTATTCCATTTGTTCATCATTTCATTCATATATTCTTAATTTATCCATTTAGGTACTCATTTAATCAAACATTTATCATTGATTGTGGATGATTCCCAGCCCCACATTCTAAGGAAATTAGTGCCCAGTGTTCTCAGGAAAGAATCCCCTTGTACATAAATTCGCCCATGACATGAATTTTCCAGCAGCAGAAGGGTAGGACTCTGTTGTTATTACTTTTAGTACTTGTGAAAAGTGCCTGAGTTGGGACATTTTACAGTTGCATAGTCACCTGTGTACACACACACACACACACACACACACAGTCCATAGACTGATGGAAACATGACTCCCTCACCATGCAAAGACATAGATGCGTATACAGAGGAGAGTTATGACTGAGGTACTGAGGCTGATTTTACAGCCAAGTATGAAACTTATTCTCATTACTTTAGAGTTATAACTGCACAGAAATATGATGTAGGAAGGGTCAGGATCTGAGGTAGCATAAAAAATGTGGACAAAAAGATATGTCTAAAAGTTCTAGAGATGGACGAAGTCAGTGCATATGAGGACTAAAGGTAATATATTGTAGGATTCATACTTTTACAAGCTGTTTCCAAAATGATATTTTTGTCTCTACATGTTACTGAGAAATAAACATAAAGGAATAAAAAACTTGTGTCCATACTCTCTCAATTCTCTATCCTATTGAAGAAAGAAATATCAATCTTTTCTTCAGCAAAAGTGATCTGTTTATCATCTTAAGATGGTTCAGAAAGCATTAATACCTGAGAGAAGTAGCTAAATAAATAAATGGAAGAGAACTTGAGAAAGAGATTTATTTTTGTGAGTTTCGTAGGCTGTGATATTAGATCTGGGCAGATATAGGGTGGTGTGGTGTTTGTAGCTTCAGATCTTTCCAGCAGAGCCATATTTGTATTTATTAAGAGTGTGGAATGCGGGGTGGGACAATAAAACCCCAAATTCATCACAGCAAGGCTCAACAGGGGAAGAATACATGTGTAAGAAGCATCAGGAGAAGTCCATTTAGCAACAGGAAGCTAATTGCTTCATTTTTATTCCACAGCAAAATCAAAACCAGGTGGCTGGCAGGCAGCCCACACGTGAAGATGTTTCTTAGAGTTCCTCAGTCATGGGCCATGGATGCTGTCGGATGAAGTTGGAAGGCTGAAACAGCCATCTGGTGGCCAGTCATGTTGTTGAACTCAATGGCCTTGGCTCCATCACAGAGCTTTCTAGGTGGATCACCTCCTAGTGGTCTGCATGTCTTTTATAAAAAATCAGTAGAGCCACTAATGCTAGTCAGATAGATAAGGTACACACACCTCATTGACTCACATAAGTCTGATACTCCATTCTTTGTAAAAGTAGGACTCCTCAAGTGGTGTTTCTTAGGCTTTCGCTTGCATCAGGATCACCCCGAGATCTTGTCAAAACACAGAGTCCTGGGTCTTGTTCCCAGTGTTTCCGATCTGGGTTAAGTCTGAGGAGGGGTCTGAGAATCTGCATTTCTAGCAAGTTCCTAGGCAATGCTGTTGATCTAGTCCGCTATCATCCAGGAAGCTGCAGATCATGTTAGGTATAAATAAAACAAGAATAGAGCTACCTTACAATATTTTTTTCCCTTCACATTTGACTCCAAATTTCTGAGTCTTTATTTCTGACAACATTATAAGGCAGGTTTGCATGTATTAACCTTTCCCATATAGATTCCTCTTGATCATTGCTTCTAGGTGATACACCTCTCCCCACCCTCTCACCCTGAAAAGTGTAAACAAATTAATGTTCTTATTTAGAATGACTCATTACTTGGTCAGAAAACAAACTCCCATCCAGTGTGGGCTGACCTGACCTGCGGGCCAGTTTATCAAAAAATATCACATCTACTGTGCTTTCACACTAACAAGCATTTAATAAGAAGTAGGGTTTTTTTCTTTGCTTCTCTTTCTGGGGAACTATTTTGACCTATGCTTTTTTCAGGGATTGCAGAGATAGAAAGGCAGAGAGCAGAGGCGGGCTGCAGAGAGATGCAGGGGTTAAAAGAGATACTTTATGGGGCATCTGGGTGGCTCAGTCCGTTAAGCATCCAACTTCAGCTCAGGTCATGATCTCATGGTTCATGAATTTGAGCCCTGCATCGGGCTCTGTGCTGACAGCTCAGAGCCTGGAGCCTGCTTCAGATTCTGTGTCTCTCTCTCTCTCTCTCTGCCCCTCCCCCACTCCTGCTCTGTCTCTGTGTCTCAAAAATAAATAAATGTTTAAAATAAATGAATGAAGGAATAAATGAATGAATAAATGAATAAGATACTTTACGATGTATCTGGAGATGGATGCCATCTCATTTTTAGTAAAAATGATAAAGAAGGGCTCTTCATGTACAACTTTAGTCTAATTGACTAAAATAGAAGTCAGTTAGGTGTACCAAAAGAAAGAAAAACTAACTATTTTGTAACACAAATCTTGAAAAAGACGAACATGTAATTAGTCAATATAGGCAAAAAAGACCCATGCTGGTTTAGCAGATGCAATGTCTTTTTCGGTTTGGTGATTTAATGAAAATCTTGCTAGTGGCCACACAATATCCTTCCCCCTGTTCCATTTTCTTTTCTTTCCTCTCTTCTTCTTTCTTTTCCTTTCCATTCCATTTTCTTCTCTTTCCTTTACTTCCTATCATTTGCTAGATTTTTATGTGGTTTTAATATGTGCACACAATATTCAAGATTAGAAAGGGAGATGATCTGTCCTCGAAAAATGCAGGTTGACAATTTCACAGTGTTTAAATTTGTGTGTGCTCAAACTATAGTAATTTCCCCCAGATCCTTAAGATACATTTGTTTTATGACAGATTGCTTTGAGGGGTGACACGGTTGCCTCCTACTCTCCAACATGTTTTGCTTGCCCTGGAAATTCCCTCATCTCATCCTGGGTGCCTTTCTAGTACCCTCTAGCCTTTAATTTGATTTCCCGTTATCTCTTAGTAGGTTTAAATATGTGTAAGCTTAGAGTGGATGAGGCTGGATGTTCAATACTCAAAGGAACTGGGCACACAGGGTGAAGAATTTAGCTATTGAAACTCATCATGTGTCCCCAAGGCAGACAGTATGTCAGAAGTCTGTCAATGGAAGCAGTACTACATCCATACAGCTATGGCTAATACCAAGTTGTATTAGTTCATTCAATGGTTTAATGTATTTTTTAATGTATTGGTCACCAAATTAAATGATTTGTACTGTGGATATGTTTGCAGATCATTTCATTGATCTGGAAGTCTTAAAGAGCAGAACATGGCTGGGGCGCCTGGGTGGCTCAGTCGATTAAGAGTCTGACTTCGGCTCAGGTCATGATCTCACGGTTCGTGGGTTCGAGCCCTGCGTCAGGTTCTGTGCTGACAGCTAGCTCAGAACCTGGAGTTGCTTCGAATTCTTTGTCTCCCTCTCTCTCTGACCCTCCACTGCTCATGCTGCCTCTCTCTCTCTCTCAGAAATAAATAAAACATTAAAAAAAAAAATAAAAGAGCAGAACATGGCCGTGGCTTGGGCGAGTCTGTCTTTGGGACATGCTGGGACTTTGTCAGCACTGATGGTAGGGGAGGGAAGGAGCTGGTGAGTGAAGTCTAGGGGGCGTGTTTTGGCTCCTGACTGTAGTATTGACCAGTGGGAAGTAGGAGAAGTATAACATATAGAGAAGCATAACTTGTGGTTGTTAGAAAAAAAATGTCCTCTGACGAGGCAGGAGCAGTTCTACCACCTACTCCTGTGTGAACCTACTCAGCCCAAATTTCCAAGGGTGATATGGGAATATTAATCATGCACAAATTATAGACCAGTTGTAAGGATGAAGTGATAATGTCAAGTGTTTAGCACAACGGCCTCAATAAATATTAGATTGATTGATTGTCTATCTTCTAATTCATGCCCTCAAATACAAGCCACAGAATAAGCCTCCTTCCATATTTGAGTGATTCGGTCCCCAACTGCAGAGGTTCTCAAGGCATGTTTCTCTGTGCTAACACGATTACCACCAGCAACTTACTAAAAATGCAAATCCTCAAGCCCTGCTCAGACTTACTAAGTCAGAAACTCTGAGGTTGGGCCCAGCAGTCTGTTTTCACAAGCCCTCCAGGTGATCCCGATGCACACGTAGGTTTAGAATCCCAGCTCTAGTAGGGCACAGCAGTGCCATTCTCAGCAAAAAAGTGATGCTCAGAGCTGGTAAGTGATAGCACTGTGGTTTCAGGAGATTGTCAAATTAGCAGATTTCTAGACATCAGTCAAAGGTACTGGGGATAGGGTCCAACCTTCCAGGAAAGGAGGCGGGAGCAAAAGATAGATAAGATGGCAGTCATTGATGTTCTATCCTTCCTTTCCCAGCCCAGCCAAGCCAGCTGGCACTGGTGCGGGTCCTCATATCTTGTGGGATTAGAAGTGCTAATCAACAGAATCCCATCATACACTGGGGTAAGCAGAAGGTAAGGGAGGCCTGTAGTACTGTAAGCATGTAGGAAATCAGGGTTCACTTCCTGGAGGAGCCAAACTTATCCCCAATCAGGTACAAGTAAGGCTCTAGATGCTCAAGATAAAAAGTCTTCATTCTTCCCAACTGAATGGAGTTCGACAAGGTAGGGACTGAGACGCTGATTATGTTAACATTGAACTCTTAGGTAACATGTAATCAACCTCAGTTCAAAATACCTCTGAACTTCCACTTTTTAAAACATGTTTATTTATTTTTGAGAGACAGAGAGAGACCAAACAGGGAGGGGCAGAGAGAAAGGGAGACAGAAAATCCCAAGCAGATTCTGCGCTGCCAGTATGGGGCCCGATGTGGGACTCGAACCCACAAACCTGGAGATCATGACCTGAGCTGAAATCAGGAGCTGGATGTGTAACCAACTGAGCCACCCAGGTGCCCCAGGATCTTCCACTTTGTGGGCCTGTTGCTATGTGCTCCTGGCTGACAGCTTCACAGGCATCATGGAAAAATACTTTTTCACCTTGTGTTAGCCTTTACTTTTTAAAGCCAGCAACAGGCTGTGGCCATGCTATTTGTGTCTGGTGGTGGCTGCATGGAGCCCCTGGAATTGTCCGTGTATCTACAGACTGTGTCTGAGTGCCCTGGGCTGGGAATGAGAAATGTGTGTTTATGTGAGTGACCACCTTTGGCTATGGTGATGCTTTCCACAGCATTCCTTGGAGAAGCCACAGGGCAAGAAATCATAGGATGACATAATGGTCAGACCTCTGAAAAATCAGTTAGCTTTGCCTCCTGTGGAGAGATCAGGAGAGAGAAAACAAGGAGAAGAGGAGAGGAGAGGAGGGGAGGGGAGGGGAGGGGAGGGGAGGAGAGGAGAGGAGAGGAGAGGAGAGGAGAGGAGAGGAGAGGAGAGGAGAGAGAAAAAAACCTTAATTCTCTTCCTTCTTGTTTCTTCCCTGTTTTAGTGGAGAAAGTTAGGGTTAGGGAGCCATTCAGGTAGTTGTTTTTTTCCTGCCCTCCATCATTTGAGTTCTCACTGTATGGTACTCAACAGCTTGGAAATGTTATCCCTGATCTATAAGATATGGATTGAAATTCAGCCTCACAACTATGATTACAAACAAAATCAAGTTGAACTGATTGATGAGTGCCACATTTTTATTAAATAGAAATTAACCTTCAGAATGTGAATGAGTTCAACAAATATTTATTAAGTTCCTGTTAGGGTGGTTCTCAGATAACAAATGGAAGAATCATCTGAAAGGCTATTTAAAATGGTCCCAGGACCCCACCCCCAGAATTTCTAATTCATAGGATTAGAAATGAGGCCCAGAAATCTATATATTTTTTAAATATTTTGAAATTTTTGTTTATTTTTGAGAGACAGAAAGAGACAGAGCTTGAGCAGGGGAGGGGCAGAGAGAGAGGGAGACACAGAATCCAAAGCAGGCTCCAGGCTCTGAACTGACAGCACAGAGCCTGACGCGGGGCTCGAACTCAGGAACTGCAAGATCATGACCTGAGCCAAAATCAGTTGCTTAACTGACTGAGCCACCCAGACGCCCCACCAGAAATATATATTTTAAACCCTTGTACCCAGGCATGCTAGTGCTCTGTAAAGCACACACTATGGAGCACTGTTTGAGGAAAAGGACAGGTATTTTGTGAGCAGTAACTATATTCTATTCCTAGACTGTCAGCTTCCTGACAGCAGGAACTCTGAGGTTTTCATGTACCATCAGATCATTCAGCATCATGGCCTTAGGTACCTTTTATCTGCCCCAAACTCTGAATCTGTATCTTCAGCTCTTATGACAACTCCTGAGTCCATATTGACATACCCACTCAGCACTCTCACACAGATGTCTAGTAGGCATCTCAGAGTTAATGTGTTGAAGCTGAACTTCTAATTTTCCCCAAACCTACATCTACATCTCAGATGATGGCAAACACATCCCTCCAGCTGTTGAAATGAAAAGTCTTAAAGGCCATCTTTGACTCCTTTCTTTCACGTATACCCCTCATCTAGTCTCAGAAATCCTGTCACTTCTGTCTTTAAATTATATCCAGTCTCTGGCTTGCACCTATTTCATCACCCTGATTCTACACACTCTATCTAATTTCGCTTGAGTTATAGTCAGTCCTCTCTTAAGTGATGTCCATGCTTCCACACCTGCCCTCTACAGTCTATTTTCAGTACTGTGGCCAGAGAGATCCTCTTAAACATAAATCAGCCAATTTGACTCCTTAGTTCAAAACCTTCTGTACTTTGATAGGAATTAAAGCCAAAGTACTTACAAAAGATTGCAAAACCCTATAAGAAGTGTCTTTTTGTTGACTCTCTGACCACATGTCTTGCCTCTACTTCTTGCTAATTTCATCACATGTATGTGATTTCCTGTTTTAAATGTTTGCATGAGGGCATTGACATTGGCTGTTCGCTTTGCTTATTTTCCCATGTACCCACATAGCTTAGTCCCCTACTTTCTTCATGTTTGAGTCTTTACTTAAATTTGTCTTTATTACCTTCTCAGTAAGGTCTGTCTTGGCTGCCCTACTTAATATTGTAATGACCTCATCTCCCATCTATCGTTAGGACTCCTAACTTCTCCCCTCCTCTCCATGCTATATGTTTTCTATAGCTTTTATCACCATCAAACATACTATGGAATTTATTGATTTATTGTGTTTATTGTCTCTTTTCTCCCACTAGAATGTAAATGTGAGGATCTTTGTCCATTTGGGTCCCTGATGCATCCCGAGCACCTAGAACAGTGTCTGCCAAAGAATAGGTGCTCCATTAATATGTAATATGTAATTACATATGTAATATGTAATATGTAATATGTAATATGACGCGGGGCTCGAACCCACGAACCGCGAGATCATGACCTAAGCGAAAGTCAGACACTTAACCAACTAAGCCACCCAGGCGCCCCTCCACTAGCTATTTAAAGGATACAAAATGAAAGAGGTATAGTTCCCTTCCCGAGGGTCCCACCTGTTAGAAAAGACAGACATACAGGACAAAATAACTATCCTCCATGGAACTTACGGGTTAGTACTATAGCAAAAATAGACAATTAACTACACTGCAAGGCAGAGTGTGGCATATATTATTGGAAATGGATGAATTGTCATAGGAGAGAGAGGAAGCCATGTCTGCAGTGTTAAGAGATTGAATATTTAGGAGAAGGAAATAATAATCACTGGACATGTGAATAGTCCTTGGTTAGTTACTGAATAATGGGTAGTATTTAATAGGTAAAGATGGTAAGAACTAGTATTTCAGCACAAACAAAGGAAATAAGCAGGAAAGTGAAGATTAGGTGTAGGGAACATGATATTTTCTAGAAACACGAGGTGGCATAAAGGTAATAAATACCCTGGGTAAATCTATTGAATCTCTCTTTTGAATCTATAGAAAGCTTTTGTTAAATGGGAAAGTTGATCTTTGGGAGGACCTTTCTAGCAGGCATGTATTCATTTATGTAACATTTATCAAGTGGCTCCTCGGTGTTTGATGAAGGGGTTAACGTGGAAAGAGATATGGAGGATTCCTCAGTTCTTTACAGCTTGTAATCTGGCAGAGATGGTGGCTAATTAAGCAAATACAATCCAGTGAAATAAATGTACCATGAAAAGAGACATAGAACCCATGGCAAGGGAGAAGAACCTAGTCAGGGAAAATCTCGGAGGTTAACTAACGCAAGTTACATTTCAGCTGAGACTTGAGTGTTGCATCAGCTTTACTAAGGCAAATAGGAGGGTGAAATGTTTTGTAGGCTGAGAAATGACATGTAGAGAGAACCAGAAGTGACCAATACCTTTCTCTGAGCTTTCCCAGACCCCAAAGAAACCACAGAGTAGCTGGGGTGTAGACTGACAAAAGAGGGAAGAGAAAGAGGTGATGTTGGAAGGGTGGGCAGATGTCAGGCC
Source organism: Hyaena hyaena (assembly GCF_003009895.1). NCBI lineage: Eukaryota > Metazoa > Chordata > Mammalia > Carnivora > Hyaenidae > Hyaena > Hyaena hyaena. The sequence continues at coordinate 2,185,836 of NW_024080828.1, forward strand.
ATGAAGCACTTTAAAGGTTTGTTAGCCTTGGGGCGCCTGGGTGGCTCAGTCAGTTAAGCCTCCTCCGACTTCGGCTCAGGTCATGATCTCACGGTTCGTGGGTTCGAGCCCCGTGTCGGGCTCTGTGCTGACTGCCAGCTCAGAGCCTGGAGCCTGTTTCAGAGTCTGTATCCCCCTCTCTCTCTGACCCTCCCCTGCTCACACTGTCTCTCTCAGAAATAAATAAAACATTTTAAAAAAGGTATGTTAACCTTTATCATAAAGGGAAATGGATGCCATTATGGGTGTTAAGCAGGGAATTTTTGTTTGTTTTGGTTAGGGTTAAGCAGGAACATTTTATGATCAGGTGTATATCTTAGAAGCCTTACTCCTGCTTCAGTGAGCATAGTGGGTTGGAAAGGAATACAAATGGAAGCTGAGATCTGTTCAGAGGCTGCTGAAATAATCCAATCAGGTTGGGGTGGATTAAAGTATATGGATGAGACTATCAGGATTTGGGGACTGATAGCATGTATGAATGGAGAAAAGGGATGGGTCAAAGGTGACTTGCAGGCTTCTAAATTGTGCAAAGGGGTCATAGTAGAGTCTGTTTCTGAAATATGACTGGATAGAACACTGCATGTGTATGGGGACATATGTACGAAAGTGTGTGTGTGTGTGTGTGTGTGTGTGTGTGTGTGTGTAGGAGTAATCAGCTATTATAATAGGCCTGATAAGACACTGAACAATGGAATGGAAATCAGACAACTAATCTTTTATCAAATTTATAAACACTTTAAGGTTATCAATAGGAATCCAGGTATCTTTGAAAAGTGATGATGGAACAATTTTTTTAATAATCCATTTCTAGTTTTCAAGGTCATTATTTGATAGCCTGTCTGCATACTAAGTTTTCAATCAGTGCCTCATTTATTTAGTCAATGTGTATACGGAAAGAAGATTTTTAAATCATTTTATAGGATCAAAATTTGTTGTTAAAAAAATCTTGGGGTCCCTGGGTGACTCAGTTAAGCATCCGACTCTTAGTTTTGGCTCAGATCATAATCTTACGGTTTTGTAAGTTCAAGCCCTGCACTGCCAGTGCAGAGCCTTCTTGGGATTCTCTCTCTCTCTCTCCTCTCTCTCTCTCTCTCGGTGCCCGTCCCTCTCTCAAAATAAATAAAGAAAATAAAAAATCCTTAAAACTACCCATACTTATCACTTTATCATTCATATCTCTAATATAAGGAATGAGTGCACTCTTTAACAAAGAATTTATTAGGTACAGTGCAAAAGGTGCTGCTACCTGCATGTGAGAATTCTTTTTTAAGGAACAGCAATTCAGGAATTATTAAAGTATAAATGCTTAAAAAGTAAATAGAGGCAACAAAAAACCACATACAGTTCATATACATGAAGGATGGAAACAACTTCAGTGTATTCTTCAGGGAGTGATTTTCTTCAAACACTTAGCTGAATTCACATGTAATATTCATCCAAGTAGCTCATTGCATTTGCAGAAAAAGCCCAGTCGTGGACTTGCAAACATCATTCTTTGAACATGGTAAACTTAAACATCACTTTTGAAAGTACCAGTATAGAAATTGAGCTTTCAAAATATCTATTCAGGGCAGTAATCAATAAGGTGGCAAGCCTCCCTGAGTTGAGTGATGGGCAGCCGGTGCCCAGAGGTTACATTTGCACATTCTGATGGCGATTGGTATAGCAAGGAAAGATCCAGCTTATGGGGAAATTAGTCTCATCAACTAAATGGATTTGGTAGAATACTTCTCCCTTCTACCATTTGGAGTAGCAGATGGGATATATATATATTTTTTTGGTATAATTCTCAGGAGTGTGGTCTGCTTTTATTATATACCGCCCTCTTTTCAGAAAAATATATGGGAGTGCCTGGGTGGCTCAGTCAGTTAAACATCTGACTTCAGCTCAAGTCATGATCTCATGGTTCGTGGGTTCAAGCCCCACGTCGGGCTCTGTGCTGACAGTTCAGAGCCTGGAGCCTGCTTCGGATTCTGTGGGTGTGTGTCTCTCTCTGTCCCTCCCACACTCATGCTTTGTCTCTCTCTCTCTCTCAAAAATAAATAAACATTAAAAAAAGAAAAATATATGAAGAATTCCCTCTAACCAGGCACTGTGCTAAGTGTTGGGGATACAATATAGAAGTTCTGGCTTTAAGAAGCTTACAGCCTGGCAGCAGGTGTGCTCTCTTCATGACATTGCTAGTAACTGAGCAAATAGCATATCCACCTGCTTTTAGAAGAGATTCAACACATAAATGAAATAATAATAAATGATTTAGAATCCATACTGCCCGGCTTTACTTCCCTGATTCCCTCCAGAGACCATGGCACTTAGGAGGTCAGTTTTTAGGCCAAAAGGATTACTTGGAGTAAGAAATTTTTCATGGATAGTTATTGCAGAAACCTTAAATTTGCTAAAATAAATTGCTCTCTACAACTGTTGCTATTATTTCACTGAACCTCTAATACCAAAATTATTCCTTACTAAATTATTAGCTAAAAAGTAACACATTTCTGATCGAACTTCATAAAAATTCCAGAAATTGGATATGCAGAGCTGAATGGAAGATAGTTTCCACATTTAGCCACAGATGGAGGAGGATGATTAGCAAGAATATGGTGGATTGAGAGGCCTTCAGTTTCTCTTAGCACCTCTCCTTCTTCCCAACTGTGCCTTCTTCTTTGGGTCTCTAATGCCATTTGCTTTTCAAAATTTGCTCTCAGGAAAGCATCTATAACTGTGAAGAAAATCTTGGGAAATATATGATTCTCTAGGTGGCTCTGAAATGTTAAGGCTTAATTCTCATTGTAGAAAAAAAATATTTTGTTATCTCATAAAGATATTATATCTTTAAGGGTTCAGGTGCAGTCGTGAGAGGAAGGATAGGAGATCATTCTCCATATTCCTGTAATCAGACCACACTGGCATTGTCTTTCATGTGCCCAAGTGTAGGCTGCTCTGAATAAACTTTCATAATAAATTAGCTTATCCATTCGTTCCTGCAACAATGGAATGGTTAATAAGACTTACGGAGTTCTTGTAGCTTGTGAGGCAAGATATGAAGTGACAGAAATTATGACTCAGAGGTAAAAGGTATATAGTAAGTAAAAAGGAAATAATGAGGTCCATAGATGAGTGGAGTAGACTCAGAAAAACATAGACACTACTAGGGAGAGCACTTGCTCTCTGATGCCTGGAAAGGACTGAGATTCAGGCTATACCTGACCCTCATGCTTTTAGAAAAGCATATTGGAAAATATTTTAAAACTCTAGATGGAGTAGAAGTGAGGAGAAGTTAGGAATCCAGGAGATATCAAGCCCATATACTTTCCTTCCCTTATGTCTTCTTCTGTCCTAACTCAACTCCACCTCTTGTCCTGAGGCCACATCTCTTCTTGACATCCTTCCAATTTTGGCCTTGTCTGCAAACAACTTAATTTGTTTCCCATTTCCAGAAGACATTCTATGAGAGTAAGATGGACCCAGTTCATATGTTCACAGTGGTTCGCTGTACTGACGTCAAGTGCCTGTATTCTGGTCTAATCCATCATCTATTAGTGGCTGCTTGAAGCTGGCACCTTGGGTGAGGCTGTTTGTTCCCTTTAGGAAAGGTTTGGGACTCTTAAGGCATGAAGACTAAAAATTCTAGAACCACCATCAATAGTTAGAATAGAAAAAGAGTTGACTTCTTTGAGTATTTGCCATAGACTAAGTACTGCTATATACATTTTAAATTTATTTAACCTTAACAACAGTTCTTTCAAGCAGATGGCATCATTATACTCACTTTATGAGGAAACTGAGGCGTACATTTATTCAGTCACTTGGCCATGTTGATTCAGACAGCAAAGGGCAGAGCTGAGATTTGAACTCAGGCAGTCTGGCTCTCCAACCTGTGTTGTACTGTCTAGGTTTAAATTTTATTTTTATATTTATTCTTAGATGTTTGCTTCCAGGCCAGTGGTATAACTTCTTCAAACTCCAGCTTTTCCATCCATCCAATGAAGATAATATTAGTCTACATCCCACCTAGGATTGTTGTCAAGATTAAGTAAGAAAGTATTTGAAGATTCTTTTTGAAGTGTAGAGGAAGGTATTAAAATTTAAAATAACAGTATTATCCCTAACAATAAGAATAATAAATCCACAGCAGAGTTTTGTTGAGTAGTTAACTTTGTGATACCTCCTTTAAAAATTCATATCCTTGGCCCTCAAATTTCCAATATAAAATAGCCATAGTAATTTTTTACACTTTAACATGACAAGATTTGGGGGATTTTTTTTTTCTTGAGGCAGATCTGATTACTGCTGTATCATCCAAGAAATGATAATATTATTGGAAAAGGGAAAAGGGCAAATGTCCAGGATCTACATCTATTTTTCGCTTATTTCTCCTCCCACCCATGATTATTTGTAGGGTAGATAAATTTGTAACATGTCTTAAAAGCTTCAGATAAAAGGTGTTAGAGGCAATATAATAACAGTATGTTCTGTTACATTGTTTTTTCCTTGCCATTTTCTACAACAAATTGCACAATAGAACTTCTTTTGATTTACCCCTTATCTCTTAGTATCTATCTGTTTTATTTCACCACCCTCAGATTTGCATAGCCTACATCTAAATAAAGCTCTAAAAAAGAAATCATTTCTTAATTTTTTTTCTCATCTAGGAGCCTTTCTTTTAACACAATTCTACAGAGCAAGGAGGAACACCAATGTGTTTAAAGGGAATAATTAGGAGTGGAGACAGTTTTTTTTTCCTTCTAGGTTTTTCTGTTGAAGGAGCAAGCACATTAAATGCCAAAATAGCAATAGCCCCAAGAACATATTAGCTTGCTATGGGATACTTAAAGCTCCATGGTAACAATTATTTGCAGAATTCACAAGATATACTTTTGGAATTAAAAGATGCTTATCTCATTTTAGGAAAAATAACATGCCTAGCTGAAAGAGAATAGGGGAAGATTTAAACCAAACTATTTTTTTGAGAACTGACTTTATCCATAATTAATCCTTTCCTGTGGATTTATTTATGTTCTTTGACGTTCACTTCTTATATTTCTCATCTTCTTTATACTGAAAAAGGGTAGGCTTGTGCTAGCAATCTGCTGGGGGTAGTGTATGGTTATGAGGTTGGGAAGATATTACATTTCACCTCATAAAGTTGATTATGTCCTCAGAGTATGCATAAGAATGAATTTTCCTTTATTTGTTTGCTCTTGGAGAAAGATCCTCAGATAAACTACTTGTCTTCATTTTAGCTAAGTGGATGACCATATCCTCCTCCTGTTTTTCATAATGTCCTTTCTGCATCTTTACCTCTGGGGCAACAGCCTATATTCATCCACACAGAGACAAAAATTGGGGATAATCACCTATGACATGGTGTACAAGATCAGAGAGTCAGCTATTAGTGAACAGTCCCAGAAGAAATTATTACAGGCATAAATGAAAGGGATGCTTTGGAGTAGGGAGAGTTTAGAAAATGTGAAATGAATATTATCATCAGTTTTCCCTAGCAATAAAAGCAATGAAAGCAATAGACGCAGAATAAGTGTTTGATAAAATCAGTACCCTTTTGCGATTGAGACCGTGAATAAACTAGGAATAGATGGGAACTTCTTTAACATGATAAAAAGAATCTACAAAAACAAAACAAAACAAACAAAAAAACCCCCCACAGCTAGGATCATAATTAATGGTGAATGGTTTCCTTTCCCTTAATTCCCTCAAAATCAGGAAGAAATTAAGGATGTTAGCTTCCACCACTACTATTCAACATTGTACTAGAAGTTCTAACCAGGACAGTTACGCAAGAAATGAAAGAAAAGTCGCCTGGATGGGAAAGGAACAGCACAACTATCTTTGTTTGCAGCTGACATGATCTTATGTATAGAAAATTCTAAGGAATCCAATTAAATAATTATCTGAACTGGTAAATACATTCAGCATGGTTGCAGGCTACAAGATCAGTTGTATTTCTGTACACTAGCAATAAATAATTAAACAATGAAATTAAGAAAATTTAACTAAAAGAGTTAAATACTTAAGAGTAAATTTAGCCAAGGACATTCAAAGCTTGTACTCTAAAAAGTATAAGGCATTGTTGAAAGAAATTAAATACAAGTAAATGGAAAGAAATCTCACAATCATGGATTAGTAGTCTTATTAGAATATTATTATTAGGATTATAATATTCTTTAAATTGATTTACAGACTTGATGGGATATATATCAAAATCCCAATGTGCAATTTTTTCAGATATGGAAAAGCTGACCCTAAAATTTAAATGGAATTACAAGGGACTCTGAATAGCCAAAACAATCTTGAAGAACAAAGTTGGAGGACTCCCTCTTTCTGGACTTGAGAACTTGTTACAAAGTGACAGTAGGTAAGACAGCCTGGTACTGGTATGAGACTAGACAGAACAATGAAGTAGAACTGAGGGTCCAGAAGTAACTTTTACAGTTTCAATTAGATGATTTTTCAAAAACAGTTAACAATATGAGAAGGAATCCTCTTTGGAATAAAGGGTGACAGGACAACTCTATGTCCACATGCAAAATAATAAAGTTCAGACCCCTTTTTTACACCACACACTCAGACCTAACCCAAAACATATCATCAGCTAAATGTAAGAGCTACAAAGCTCTCAGATGAAAACATAAAGGTTATCTTCATGACCTTGGATTAGGCAATGGCTTTTGAGATTTGGCACCAAAAGTACAGGCAAAAAAACACAAACAACAACAAAAACAAAAAACAGATATATTGGACTTCATTATAATTAAAACTTTAATGCTTTAAATGGTATCATCAAAAAATGACAAGACAACCCACACAATGGAAGAAAATATTTACAGATCATATATCTAATAAGAGACCTGCATTGAAAATAGATAATTAATTCATACAAATCAATGATAAAAAGACATTGTATTAGGATTGTTAGACATTTCAGCAAACAAGGTATGTAAACAGTCAACAACAACATGTAAAAAGAATCAACATCATTAGTCATCAAGGAAATTCAGTTCAAGATTATGATGAGCTATTTCTTTGCTCCCACAAGGATGGTTATGACAAAGAAGATAATATGTGTTGGCACAGATATGGAGAATTCGAGACCTTCATATATGGCTGGTAAATTGGTGCAGGTGCTTTAGAACACCAGCCTTCAGTTCCTCAAGATGTTAGACATAGGATTACTATATGACCCAGAAACTCCACTGCAAGTGTATACCCAAGAGCAATACAAACATACATGCATTCAAAACCCTGAAAGAATGTTCTTAGCAATCTTAACCATACTAGATGAAAAATGGTAACAAACCAAACAGCCATCAGCTGATGAATGGATAAATACTTTGTAGTATATCCATATAACAGAATACTATTTGGCTACAAGAAGAAATGAAGTATTGGTATATGCTACACTGGAGATGAACCTTGAAGGCATTATGCCGAGTGAAAGAAGATAGGCACGGAAGGACATATATTGCATAATTCTATTTATGTGAAATGTGCAGAAAAGACAGATCTATAGAAACAAAAAGTAGATTAATGGGGCCTAGGCTGGGGGTGGGGAAGCAGTGTGGGGAGTGATTACTAATGGGTATGGGGTTTCTTTTGGAGATGATGAAATCATTCTACAGTTAGATTGTGTTAATAGTTGCACAAGTCTGTGAGAACACTAAAAATTATTGATTTAACACTTCAAATAGGTGAACTTTATGGTAATGTTAACTACATGTCAATAAAGCTGTTTTTTAAAAAGTTGAACAAACTCCAAACAGGATAAACCTAAAGAAATTCATGCCAAAACACATCATAATTAAACTTTAGAAAGTTAATGGTGAAGAAAAAAATCTTGAAACCTGTGGGAGAAAACAAATCTCAAAATGACAACTCAAATGGCATTAGATTTGTCTTCAGAAACTATGGAGGCCAGAAGAGTGGCACACATTTTTCAAGTGTTGAAAGAAAAGATTGATCAACCCCAAATTCTATATCACAAAAGTTTGCTATCTGGAATGAAGAAGACATAAAAGACATTATGAGACAAAGGAAAACAAAAGGAATTTTCACCAGCAGACTTATCGTAAGATAATACCTTGTTAAAGAAGTTTTTGATAAAGAAAGAATATCTTAGAATATCAGGAAGGAGGGGTGAAGAATGGAAAGAGACAAAATATGGTTAAATTAAATGGACTTTCCTCCTTTCCTTTTCTTCTTGAGTTTTCTGACTTATGGTCTCAGGAAAAAGTCATATATTGCTGATGTGGATCTCAGAGTATGCAGAGCAAATATTTAAGACAATTGTATTATAAATAGAGGAAGGTAAAGGGACTTAAAAAGAGGTAAGTTTTTACTCTGGTAAAGTGTTCACACCAGGGGAGTTTCAGGATAGTTCAGCATCCTGATTCCTGTGGTGGTTACGGGATGCTACATATGTAGTAACATGGCATAGCATGATATACACACATTTTATCAGAGGAAATTTCTGACTCCACTATTGTATTTTAGTTATGCAAGGTGTAAACATGGGAGGAAACTGGGTGAAAGGTACATGGGACCACTCTATCTTATATTTGAAACCCTGTAAATCTACAATTCTTTAAAAATAAAGTTTAAACCAGTAATGATGCCTTGATGACTTGAAAGACAACTCTGGTGTGTGTGTGTGTGTATGTCTGTGTGAGAAACAGAGGGATACAGAAGGGTTAAAGGGGAGAGCAGAGGGAGAGAGAAAAAGATTGACATATACTGAATAAGAAGATGCTGCATGGAAGATGGGCAGATATAAAAGGCAAATTTCACCAGTTTCTCGCCTGGCTTAGGACAGTCCTCATATTTCCCATATAGTATATTCTCTTCCAAGGACTGACTTCTTATTTTTATCTCCGTGTCTTCCATGAATTCATACATGTTATCTTCTGAAGCTATCACAGTGGTATCGTAAATCCAAACAATTACTTGGATTCTGTTGTATCTCAAGGGCTGCCTTTTCATCCATCCTGCCCCAAAGTCAGGATGTATACTTTGGTCTTGTAACTTTGTTTCCCATTTAAGTGTGTCTTTTTTAAAGTTTATTATTATTATTTTTTTATTTTTAGAGAGAGAGTAAGAGAGCAGGGGAGGGGCAGAGGGAGAAGGAGATAGAGAATCTCAAGCAGGCTCTGCATCAGCAGCTCAGAGCCCCATGCAGGGCTTGAACCCACAAACTGTGACATCATGACCTGAACCAAAACCAAGAGCTGGACAATTAACTGACTGAGCCACCCAGGCACTCCCATTAATGTGTCCTTGATGTTTACTAGCATCCTTAATAATTTTGTCTATTAAAAGACAGACTTTTTAAAAAGTTTGTGTTGAGGCACCTGGGTAGATTAGTCAGTTAAGCCTCCAAATCTTGATCTCAGCTCAAGTCTTGATCTCAAGGTCGTTGAGTTCAAGCCCTTCATTGGGCTCCGTGCTGGGCATGCAGCTTACTTTAAAAAAAAAAAAAAAAAAAAAAAAGCATGTGGTTGCTAAGTATAACCTATGTGCAAAGGGGAGCAAATTTGGAGATTAGAAGATTAAATAGAATATTTGAGAAAATAAAGAAATAAAAGACATTACATCTCACATTTTAAAACTTTATTTGTAGCAGTTTTAAACCATTGTAAGAGATTAAACCAGAAATATAAAATTCAATAACCTTACCAAACAGAAAGGCTAATTATAGTTAAACCAGCCAGAAGGTGGGATCTCTTGCTGACAAAAGGAAAAACAAAAGCAATGATTAAAATAGTGGGAAGAGTTGCAATAAAAAAAAACCCCACTTATAAATAAGCAGTCCTTCCCTCACAAAAATGCTGATAAAAAGTTCAAATTAGTTTTTATCCCCATTGAGGAAGACAGGATATATGAGAAACATAATAAACTGTAAATTTTACTATATTCAATAAATATTCACCCGGTACAATGAATGACAGATGTTTCCTAGAGTTCTGCACCTTTGAGCTAAGTGGCAGATTGATATATCTGAGGGGGAGTAAGTAGGCGTAAAGATGAAAAATTAGTAAGTGTCATGGATTTGCATGGCATTGCTTTCAATAAGTAGCTAAAACTGGGATGTAGATGGGAACTGAACATCACAACCAGATTGGGTGATTTATCTATCAAGACCTCCATGAATATATCTAAGATGTGCCTAATGCATGTTCCCAAGCTCAAAAAGATAACTTTTGAAAAAAGCTGCAAAGTTTTTAGAAAAATTTTTAATGCTTATTTATATTTGAGAGTGAGGGAAACAGAGGATGAGTAGGGGAAGGACAGAGAGAGAGGAAGACACGGAATCTGAAGCAGGCTATAGGCTCCGAGCTGTCAGCACAGAGCCCAGCACGGGGCTTGAACCATGAACCAGGAGATCATGACCTGAGCTGACGTCTGATGAGTCTTAACTGACTGAGCCACCCAGGCACCCCAAAAGCTGTAAGTTTTTGTGTATTCATTAGTCAAGGAGACTCCAAGAGTGTTTACAGCTAGATCTTGAAACTTAACTGAACCAGCATATAAGCAATATTTGTTTCACAACACTTTTATCTAGAAAAATATAATGACCCATTTCAGGATTATCAGGTATAGAAGATAGTACAATTTAGCGGCCCTGGCATTTGCTAGAGCGATATAGAACTAGAATTCATTATCCTGCACACTCATCCTTCCCCTCTGCTTTGATATCAGAGTGCTGAAAAAATAAAATCCAGCTAAAACCAATTTCGAAAATGTAAAGAAGTAAAAAAAAAACCCAAAAAACCCTGATGATGTGTATCCTACCACACTGACTTGCTTGTGGTGGAGGCAGGAAAATTGTGAGCTGAAGGTATAACAAGAGCCCTCAGTTATTTTAAAAAATAATCATTGGTGGGTAGAGATGCCACCTCCCCACCAAATGCCTCCATGACTCATCATGGAGCTCTGGGGGACGGTGGTGGGGGTGGCCGGGTGATAGACCTTATGTAGTATTCAGTTGTTTGCTGAGAAGCTTCGTGGAAATTGTTTCCCAAAGCACTGAAATGCTTGGGGGCATCATCGTGGATTAGGCCGATAACAAAACTTAGATAAAGTAGAACTTTATTGAAATAAATATGTCATCGTCATTATCATTCATAATACACGGCGCCACCACCACCATCATTCTGAAGACCAAAAATCAAGAACTGGGTGATTTTTCTGTTAAAGACTGAATAAATTGTCAGATCCTGCCATTGAGAAGTTTAAATATGATTATTTCTATCTTTTAATACGATATGCCTCCCGACTTTCACTCACATGGCTATTGGAAGGATCTAAAATGGATTCTGTATGTAAAAAGGGAAACAATATGTAAGTGCCAATCATTGTTTTAAATTGTGTGTTTGTTTTATTTTCTCCAGTTTGTCCTAAAGATAATTATCACTATTGATGGTGGCCATTTTTAATACAATGAGTAGCTCAAGTTTTGAGGTACAAAAAACTACCCATGGTGTTTCCATTCTTCACATAAAAAGATTAATATTTCTTAAAATAAAACTCAAGAGTGAGTACTATATCTTTTTTTAATGTTTTTTTCTTGAAATAGAGACAGAGAGCAAGCAGGGGAGGGGCAGAGAGACAGGGAGACACAGAATCCGAAGCAGGCTCCAGGCTCTGAGCTGTCAGTACAGAGCCCAATGTGGGGCTCGAACTCAGTAACTGTGAGATCATGACCTGAGCTGAAGCCAGATGCTTAACCCACTGAGCCACCCAGGTGTCCCTAAAGCTACTTTTAATCAGAAAACCCTCCTTTATCTTTCCAAAAGAAATAATAAACTCAATGTTTATTTTCAAGTGCAGCAGCATGCCTCATATATTGAATATATATATATATGTATATAGATGTTGAGCTGCCATCAATAAATTCTTTCAATAGTTTTTTAATTTTGTAATAATTTAATATTTCTAATTCTTTTGTTTTTTTTCTTAAATAGTTTATTGTCAGGTTAGTTTCCATATGACACCCAGTGCTTATCCCAACAAGTGCCCTCCCCCATGTCCAACACTCCCCTTCCCCTCTCTCCCACCCCCATCAGCCCTCGGTTTGTTCTCAGCATTCAAGAGTCTCTCATGGTTTGCCTCCCTCCCTCTCCCCAACTAATTTTCCCCTTCTTCTCCCCCATGGTCCTCTGTTAAGTTCCTCCTAATCCACCTATACGTGCAAACATATGATATTTGTCCTTCTCTGCCTGACTTATTTCACTCAGCATAACACCCTCAAGGTCCATCCATGTTGCTGCACATGGCCAGATTTCATTGTTTCTCATTGCCATGTAGTATTCCATGGTATAGATGAACCACATCTTCTTGATCCATTTGTTCATTGATGGACATTTAGGCTCTTTCCATGTTTTGGCTATTGTTGAGAGTGCTGCTATGAACATTTGGGGTACATGTGCTCCTATGCATCCGCATTTCTGTATCCCTTGGGTAAATTCCTAGCAGTGCTATTGCTGGGTCATAGGGGAGTTCTAATGTTAATTTAATGAGGAACCTCCACACTGTTTTCCAGAGGGGCTACACCAGTTTACATTCCCACCAACAGTGTAGGAGGGTGCCCGTTTCTCCACACCCTCACCAGCAGCTATAGTCTCCTGATATGTTCATTTTAGCCACTCTGACTGGTGTGAGGTTATATCTCAGTGTGGTTTTGATTTGTCTTTCCCTGATGATGAGGGAAGCTGAGTATCGTTTCATGTGTCTGTTGGCCATCTGGATGTCCTCTTTGGAGAAGTGTCTGTTTATGTCTTCTGCCCATTTCTTCACTGGATTATTAGGTTTTTGGGTGTGGAGTTTGGTGAGTTCCTTATAGATTTTGGATATTAACCCTTTATCTGATATGTCATTTGCAACTATCTTTTCCCATTCTGTCGGTTGCCTATTAGTTTTATTGGTTGTTTCCTTCTCTGTGCAGAAGCTTTTAATCTTGATGAGGTCCCAATAGTTCATTTTTGCTCTTGCTTCCCTTGCCTTTGGGGATGTGTCAAGTAAGAAATTGCTGCAGTGGAGGTCAAGGAGGTTGTTTCCTGCTTTCTCCTCTAGAGTTTTGATGGTTTCCTGTCTCATATTCAGGTCCTTTATCCATTTTGAGTTTATTTTGGTGTATGGTGTGAGAAAATGATCTAGTTTCATTCTTCTGCATGTTATTGTCCAGTTCTCCCAGCACCGTCTGTTAAAGAGGCTGTCTTTTCTCCATTGGATAGATACTCTTTCCCGCTTTGTCAAAGATCAGTTGGCCATACATTTGTGGGTCCAATTCTAAATTTTTTGATGTTTTTATTTATTTTTGAGAGAGAGAGAGAGACAGCAGGGGAGGGTTAGAGAGAGAGAGGGAGACACAGAATCCAAAGACAGGCTCCAGTCTCTGAGCTGTGAGCACAGAGCCTGATGCGGGGCTCAAACCCACGAACCATGAGATCATGACCTGAGCCGAAGCTGGTCGCTCAACCAACTGAGCCACCCAAGTGCCCCTGTGGGTCCAATTCTGAGTTCTTTATTCTATTCCATTGGTCTATGTGTCTGTTTTTGTCTTTCACTAGTTTTGAGGATAATTATGTTAAAAGATAAAACACTTCATAACTTACAGGCTAAATAGTTTAGATAGAAGGTGACAAGAATTTCTAAAACACTTTTTGTTTTGAAATCATTATAGATTCTCAGAAGCTTGCAAAGGAATGTACCAAGAAGTTCCTAGTACCCTTTGCCCAGCCTGCCACTGTTAACATCTTACACAATTATAATACGATATCAAAACCAAGAAACTGACATTGGTACAACACATAGACCTTACACAAATGTCACAGTTACACACAAACTCATGCACACATGTGTGTATGTGTGTATTATATGCAAGTTTATCACGTGGTCTTGCATAACCACTCAAGGTGGTCTGTTGCTGTATGATCACAAGACACTGGTGATAAGGACTTTAATCATAATTTTATGTGGTTTGACATGCAAATATTTATAGGGAAACAAATATATAATGTACATAATAACTGATATAAATGGTAGAAAACTCTTGATAATTTGTGTATGGTAAACTGTCACATTAAAAGAATCCTAGGAAAAAAAATGTGTGTGCATGTGTTTGTGTGTGTGGATATAGATAGAGAGTAGTAGTGAGCCCCTGTAAGCCTACTGACCAGGCAGTACAGGACAGTAGCAGCAGAAAGAATAAGAATAGATGCAAATTATATGAATGATGATTTATAAACAGGCAAATGGGATTACTTGCAGGAGGGAGGAGGATCCTGAGGCTTTGCCTGTTCCCTCTTCCCCTAACCTCTTCTGTACCTATAGAAAATCTTAAACATTAAAGAACTTTCAAATCACTACTTGAGTACACACTCTTATATTATTCTCTTTCAGCAGTATCTCACAGCAGTGCTCCGTATACCCCAATGTCTCTGAAATTTTGTGAAAAGCTCTTATTGGGGCCAAATAATTTTTTCCCTATGATACTAATTTGTGTTTTACTCTTGTTTCCACTTCGAGAAGGAGCCTTTTGATATTTCTTTTTGTTGGGGGAATGTGCTAGGGCTTCTAGTAGGAGCCACTGAAAGTGAAAGGCTGCTTCCTTTTCTTGTAAGAGCCAAGCTCATGGAAGAGAAGGTGCTGGGTCTGCGGGGGCGGGGTGGGGGGGAAGGGGAGGGTAGCTGCTAATGCTCTGAAGGGCAGCAGGAGGAGAACAAGAGTAGAAGGGACCGAAGTTATGAGCATGGGGTTGTGGAATAGGGACCTGAACATCAAATTATGGCCAAGCCCCAGGACGGTGGTGAACCTAAAAGGAAAGGAATTCGTGAGGAAATAAGAGAAACTGAGTCCAAGTCTCAGGCCTCTAAGCCTTGACGAAGTGTAGGGAGTCACCGGGGAAGCAGTAATGCAGAGAAGTTGAAGCCACCTGATATCTCTTTGATTTTAGTATAATCCAAGGAGGTGAGGAAGTCCTAATAGATTTCCTGGAGAGGCGGCTGTTAAAGAAAAGCAGAGAAAACTGTTCATTCTTGTATACTTGAGTATATGGATTGAGATTCATACTTGTCTTCAAGTTTGTTTTTTTTCCTAGGGGAGAGAGAGAGAGAGAGAGAGAAAGAGACAGCGTGAGCAGGGGAGGGTCAGGGAGAGAGGGAGTCACAGACTCTGAAATAGGCTCCAGGCTCTGAGCTGGCAGTCAGCGCAGAGCCCGACGTGGGGCTCGAACCCACGAACCGCGAGATCATGACCTAAGCAAAAGTCGGACGCTTAACCAACTAAGCCACCCAGGCGCCCCTGTCTTCAAGTTTTTCCTTATGCCCTTCCCCCGCCCCCACCCCTGCCCCCTCAGGTTATGTAAGGCAGAAATCTAGAATTCCTGGAAAGCCTCAGTACCTGGAAGAGTTCCTTGTACACAGTAGGGACTCCATACCTCTTTGTTGAAAACCAGGAAGACCACATTGAGGGAAATAACAATTATTTGGAATCACCACTTCTTTTGTGGGTTACATTTTCATGATGGAGTCAATTTTTTCATCAAACTCTTGCTTTAGAAGGAGCTTTGGAGGCACCTGGGTGGCTCAGTCATGATCTCTTGGATTCTAACTTTGGCTCAGGTCATGATCTCTTGGGTTTTTGGGTCCCAGCCCCACATCGGGCTCTGGGCTGACAACTCAGAGCCTGCAGCCTGCTTCACATTCTGTGTCTCCATCTCTCTCTGCCCTTCCCTGCTGGTGCTCTGGTTCTCTCTCCCTCAAATAAATACACATTAAATTTTTTTTTTTTATTTTTAAAAAGAAGGAGACTTCTGAATCTCCAAAAGCCTCTAGACAGCTAAGACTTGCAGTTCCATGAAAGTAAGGCATAGGTTCAGCTGGAACTCTCATTTCATAGTGAAACAATTCTTAGATCTTTCCGAAGATGTGTCAGCTTGGTCCCACCAGGAGAATTTCTACTCCATACTATTTCCAAGTCCAAGTGGCGTTAATATTTCCAGTGGGTGATGGGGATGTAGTGATGACCAATATATATCTCCTAATCTCCATGACACATACTTCTTCAGGACTTTGTATATACTTCCTAAATACCACTTTGAAACAATGAGAAGCTGGCAATCATTAAATAGAGAGGAAATGTGAAGTTATGGCTTACAGGGAAGTCTCTGGAATGAGACTGCTTGGGGTTTGAATCCTAGCTCTGCTAGTTTTTTTATTGATGACCACAGGCAAGTTATTTGAGCTCTTGTGCCTCAGTTTCCTCTTCTGCAATATGGGGACATTAATTGTATCTACAGGAGAAGATTGTTGTGAGGCTTTAATAAGCTAATAGAGGTAATACTTGGAAGAGTCTGGTATATAATAATAACTGATCTAATAGCATTAACTTTATTTAACATTACTTATATATTATAGTCATTAAAAAGTTGAGAGTAGTATCTAGTCTACAGTATGTTTTAAATGTCAGTTATTATTTGTTACATGTTTCATTGACAGGAATTATTTCCTCTGTGTAGAAATATATTTAAAGACATAGTTTTCACTTGGACAAGGTTAGCTTTATTGGAGGAAGTCACAGAAAGGTTATTTTCTTGTATTGTCCTTTGGTTTACATGAAGCTTCTCCTGTGTTCAGTGTAGCCTAAACCCATCCTTTATAGGCTAAGATATTAAAATAAAATCATAGATGCACAAAATAAGCTCAGCTCAGAAATCTCTGCTGAATAAAATAAAGAACAAAATAACAAAAATTTGAATACTAAAATTTAACAGAATTTTGCATCAAGTTTAGCAAAGATAACCTTTCCCAAAGAGTGAAGTTTTAGTATAGAAAATAAAAAGTGGATGAGTTGATAGCCCTAGGAAATAAGAGCATGTGTATTTTTTTTTTAATTTTGATGTTTATTTCTGTGAGAGAGTGAGAGACAGAGTGAGAGTGGGGGAGGGACACAGAGAGAGAGGGAGACACAGAATTCAAAGCAGGATCCAGGTTCCGATCTCTCAGCAGGGAGGTCCATATGGGGCTCCAACTTGTGAACTGCCAGATCATGACCTGAGCCCAAGTCTGACTACACTTCACCGACTGAGCCACCCTGGTGCCCCTGGAGCATTTATATTTTAGTGGTGTCAGTGTGATTCAATTCCCTTGTCCTCTAAAGGAAGTAAAGCTTGGGTCCTTCCAGTGAGGAATTAGAATATTCATTTTCCTATACTCACATATGTATTACAGGGCATTCCTCAGGGTCTCCGTGCTGTGACCTGTAAGCTGGAGAAGGCGCGTATCAAAAGTGACAGAGGGACTGATTTTCCTCTTGAAGTTTCCTCTGTATAATGTTGCAGTATGTTTCTTGGGCTTAAGCCATTTTCTGTCAACAATTTATTTCCCTCAAAGTTAAACAGATAGGAGTTTTAAATCCTTTCTTCTGATAGAACTTCAAAATACAGGTTATTTAAACTCCTACCTAAATCCACCAACTTAAGCCGCGCGTGCGCGCCTGTGTGTGTGTGTGTGTGTGTGTGTGTGTGTGTCTGTGTGTGTGTGTGTTTGGTGTAGCTCCAATCTGTTATTTTTTTTTCACTTTATTTTTTTAGCTACAGTGTTGTGATACAAGTAGTATTGCAAAGCCCCTTTGTAGAAGCTGGGTACAGAAAGCAGTTTTGTGGGGCGCCTGGGTGGCTTAGTCGGTTAAGCGTCCGACTTTCGCTTAGGTCCTGATCTCGCGGTTCGTGGGTTCGAGCCCCGCGTCGGGCTATGTGCTGATTGCCAGCTCAGAGCCTGGAGCCTATTTCAGAGTCTGTGACTCCCTCTCTCCCTGACCCTCCCCTGCTCACGCTGTCTCTCTCTCTCCTAGAAATAAATAAAAAAATATTAAAAAAAAAAAAGAAAGCAGTTTTGTGACTATCATGTTATTGTGGTTTCTACTGCACTGTGCCTATTAACTTAGAGAAAGATGCTTTAGTTCTTATGTATTCTGAGTCTTTGAATTTTTTCAGGCCACACATGCAAAAAAGCAAATATATTTCATGCTAAAATAAAGGATATTTATTTAGAGGGGGAAATTTTGGGTTATTTATGAAACAGAAGAGAATAATGCCAATAAAAGTACTGAGTTAGTTCCAAACATTAATAAAATATATATATATAAAATGAAATAGTGCCCCTATAGTAATTATTATAAAATTAGGAAATAATAGGTATCATTTTTTAAAAGTTTATTTATTTTTTTTTTTGAGAGAGAGAGAGAGAAAGCAGGAGAGGGGCAGAGAGAGAGAGACAGGGAGACAGATAATCCCAAGCAGGCCTCACACCATCAGCACAGAGCCTGATGTGGGGCTCAAACTCAAGAACCGTGAGATCATGACCTGAGTCAAAACCAAGAGTTAGATGTTTAACCGACTGAGCCACCCACCTGCCCCTGGAAATAAAAGGTATCATTTCATCACCTTTTACATGCTAGGCAAGGTACTCTGTGCCTTATTGTTACTACAGTATTCCTGCTAGATAGGCATTCTTGTGTCCGTATTATACCATGCTGTACATCAAGACCCTGTGGGTCAGATAAATGAAGCTATTTGCCTCAAATCACCTGGTAAATAAAGGCTGCAGTTTGAACCCAGATCTGTATGATCCTCAAATCTTGCATTTTAGACTTAATTTTATGTTTCTGGCATAGAGTGTTTTGTTTTCTTTTCAAAGACAAGACCTGACATAAAAGGTGAAAACCTTGGCCTCTCTTGAGTCCAAGATTTAGCTACGAGTAAATGCATGCTCTTGAAAAAAATGTGGTAGTCAAGGAAAAGATCACCTAGGAAACTTTTGTTGTTTCTGAAAGGTAAGCTGGCAAAGGAAAACTTGAGCCATTGCAATGCCAGATTTCATAGTGCTGTTCTTTTGCTGGAAGTATTTTCCCTAGAAACTTTCTGAATTTTTAAGAGAGGATTATAAATATGCAATTGTCAGCAGGCATTGTCGTAATATTTTTTACAAGTGCAAAAACTTATTATCTCCATTATCTTCTCCCCTCCGTTATCTTTTGCAACTAGGAGAAAAAGTGTTATAATTGCAGGCATTTTGTTTAGGGGAGAGGAAGTAATGAGTACCATATGGCATGTCTGCTGTGAGAAGTGGTACACTATTTTATCATCCAGAGAATAGCATTGGGTACCAAACCAGGATCGATGCCTGAGACCATGGAGCCAGGAATACTCAGGGAAGAGCTTGCCAGGATCCTTGAATTCATCAACATGCATGACCTTTAAGTTACCACCTTTTCCAAAGACAAAATCTGGAGCATCCCCAAGTGTGAGAGTCTAGACAACAAGGGGCTCAATGAAAGCAAGATATAAGGTCTTATGACTTCTTAAGCTGGTCCAGAGGAGGGTCCAAGGTGATGGATCTGTTCTAGTGAAATCCTAGAATATACTTGGAAAGGCAAGAATTCCTGCAGCTTCTCTGGCTCTGGTTTCCCCATGGACTGTACTAATCTATTTGCAAATCACATTGTTTGTCTTGAAATATGATAAGCCTTTAAGAGAGGAGAGGTGGGTTGAGAGTGGGTGGGGTGTTATGTCTGAGACATCATCCTTAATCAAACTTTCGAATGGTACGTGTCATGTGTTGCCACTTTTGTGGCTGGAACACACACACATTCACACACACACACACACACACACACACACACACACACACACACTCACACTCCTCCATGTAATTCAAACAGAAAAGAACCTCTCCTTTGTTGAGATCAGTGTTTCTGTTTCTGAAATTCTATGTAGATGTTCAGCTGTAAACTTTGATAGCCAGGAGACATTGTAGGGTAAAGTGAATTAGATACATCTGGAAAAAAATTATTAGCTTTTCAAAAGGACAATTTTTTTTAAAGAGAGAGAGCACAAATACAAGAGAGGGGCAGAGCATGGAGGGTGAGAGAGAAAGAAAGAGAGAGAGAGAGAGATTGAGAATCTTAAGCAGGCTCCATGCTCAGTTCAGAGCCTGATGCAGGGCTCAATCCCATGACCGTGGGATCAGAACCTGAGCCAAAATCAAGAGTCAGACACTCATATGACAGACATATAGGTGCCCCCAGAAGTAGTTTTTATAAGAAAGCCAAAGACTCTAGGTTTGAGGCTAATTGCAAATATAACAAATGGAAAAGGAAATCTCTCTCTCTCTCTCGCAGACACATTGTAATTAACTGAAATATAAATAGACTGGGTGGCTTAAATACTTTTCTTTTTCTCTCCAAGGTAATGAACATTGTACCTGAGTTATCTGCTCATTAAGTTGCTGAAAAATGTACCACCACAGTTGGTATAAAGTCCTGTGTAAACAGTGAAAGTCTCAAAAGTGCCTCCACACTTAGATATAATGATTTACTCTGTCAAATTAATAAGAATTGATGGAAAGCAGATGCTCCTGAGAAAGAATAAGTAAATATTTGATAGCTAGTTTGACAAATAGAATTAACACTCTGTGTACCTATCTTTTTAAAAAGATAAGCAGAAGCATAAAATATGGGTTCAGGATATTTTGAATTTTGAGTTATTTCAAAAATGGGTGAGTGAGACCCAGTGATGTTTAGATGACAATGAAGTGTGAACAGGAGCCCCAAATAAGAGTCAGATTCTGTGAGTCCTTCTTACATCAAACATGCACTGAGCCAAACATTTGGATGCCTAATTAAATAAGTTCAGGCCAATTATGAATCCTTCTGACATTTAGGAAGAATTTAGAATGCATTAAGGTTCAACCTCAAACCTAGGCCCTCCTGCCTTGAATAAAAAGGAACAGTAGAATATGATGGACTTTCTCATGGTTTCAGAGAAAGTTGATATGGAGATAACTCTTTAGGGAATGGAGAAGGATTTGTTACCTGCTTTTGGTTCACTTGGTTTAATGTAAAATATTAGGTAGAAGAGTCCCCAACTGTCATGGGCCTTCTTATAAATTCTGTCTGAGGACACCTGTAGGCTTCGGTGGTGAGAAGCTTTCCAGTTGGCCAAGCTGGATGAATTCCACACATAGTGTGTGGGCACATTCCTTCATCACTTCCTGGAGATGATTTCCCAAACAAATCTTTTAGACAACATTCTTTAGCTTGGGACCTTGAGCCTCCTACAATTGTGTGCAAATGTATGGGGCATGTGTATAGTCAAACTCTTGTAGGGAGATGACCGATACTTTCCCAGAAGTGTTTGAACTAGTAACTAATCTCCTTCTCAACCACCACGAGCTTAAAAGCTCCTTCTTGATGTTTTTATAGGGTGTTTTTTGAAATCAATCATAATTATTGAGATGGCATTTTATGGTGATTGCATTGTCCAGTAAGGTAGCCACTTGTCATATGTTATCAAACACTTGAAACATAGCTAATCTAAACTGAGTTATGCTATAAATGTAGACATACACTGGATTTCAAGGACTCAGTACAAAAATAAAGTAAAATATCTCATTACTAATTTTATATTGATTACATGTTATAATAATAACAATATAATAGTAACAATAAGTTCATAACCACCAGAAGGCACCTATCTTTAGAAGGAGGGAAGACAGCTAAGGTGTCAGGCATCAAGAAAAATGCTTTGCTTACACTAATTCACTGGATTCTCACAACTCTCTTGCACAAAAAATAATATTGGCTAAGAGAATTCCCAAGAAATTAGATAACCTCATAACCATTCCCCCAAACTTTAATTCCTGAACCAACAACGACAATCCATTATTTTAATAGCAACAGTTATGTCTTTTAAAAATTTAAACTAAATTAGTAGTATAATGGTTGAATGTACTGAAAGTAAAGCATAATGGTGTGTCCCTAGGCTCAAGAGTATGATTCACAGAATTGTAATCAGGACTCTGTCAAATACTGCTTGCGTGTCTTGGGAAAGTTGCTTAGACTGTCTAAACCACAGGTTTTAATCAATATAGATGAAGGGATGAATTGAGAGATGTATGTGCTCAGTAGTGCTTTGCACTGGATCTGATTCTATAGAAAATACTCAATAAATATTAGCTATTATCACTATTGAGTCAGTGATTGTGAAGAGGTCAGGCGTACTAATCTCAATGCTGCAACTTAAAAGTTGAATAATTGGGCTCATGTTATTATCTTGTGTGAGTCTCTGTGTTTTTCATCTGAAAAAAATGGGAATACTTCCTACTTTACAGAGTTTCTGAGATTAGTGATCTTCCTCAAGACACTTAGCACAGAGCATGGCACAAAGGAAGCAGTCCCGTGAGAGGCAGTTATGATAATTATTTCCTCCCTCTGCATATAATGCCATAATGACAATGTGCGTGTGCTCTGGAGCCAGACTCCTGGGGTTGAAGTCTAGTGTCTGCTGCTGTCTCGCTTTATAATCTTAACAATATATTTAGCCTCTTTTGTCTCAATTTCTTCACCTGTTAAATGAAGTTATTGTAAGAATTAAGTGAATTAATCCATGGAGACAGAGGATGCCTAGCGCATAGTAAATGCTTAATAAATGTTAGCCATTTTAATACTACTGTTACTAGTTATTAGTTTCTCATGTTCTTTTCCTATTTTCCTACTTTTACTGTCTTTTTCTTTTGTATTATTTTCAATATATTCCTTGGACTTTCAGGGACACGTATGAATACAATCTGAATAAATTGATGATGCTTAGAACTAATGTTACTGCCACAATCTTGATCAGTGTGTTTGCACCATAAAAAATTTTGTAAAGAATGTGATTATGACAGATACATAGAGGATAGAGGGTTTTAATGATACCCATTATCTTCAAGTTAAGTTTCATCACAGACACAGTCAAAGAGTTAAGATTCTGAGAACACTTTTTAAAAATTTTTTTAGTGTTTTTTTTTTTCATTTTTGAGAGAGAGAGAGAGAGAGAATGAGTGGGGGAGGAGCAGAGAGAGAGAGGGAGACATAGAATCTGAAATAGGCGCTAGGCTCTGAGCTATCAGCACAGAGCCTGACATGGGGCTTGAACTCACGGACTCCGAGATCATGACCTGAGTCAAAGTTGGATGCTCAAGCGACTGAGCCACCCAGGTGCCCCTGTGAAACTTTTTAAAAATCACAGATATTTGAAATGTCCTTCAACTGATGAATGGATCAAGAAGATGTGGTTCATCTATACAATGGAATACTACATGGCAATGAGAAAGAATGAAATCTGGCCATTTGTAGCAACATGGATGGAACTCCAGGGTGTTATGCTGAGTGAAATAAGTCAGGCAGAGAAGGACAGATACCATATGTTTTCACTTATAAGTGGATCAGGAGAAACTTAACAGAGGACCATGGGGGAGGAGAAGGGGAAAATATAGTTGGGGAGTGGGAAGGAGGCAAACCATGAGAGACTCTTGAATACTAAGAACAGACTGAGGGCTGATGGGGGTAGGGGAGTGGGGAAGGAGGGTGATGGACATCAAGGAGGGCACTTGTTGGGATGAGCACTGGGTGTCATATGGAAACCAACTTGACAATAAACTATGAAAGAAAAAAAAATAAAAATTAAATTAAAAAATCACAGATATTTGTAACATTGGAAGCCCAGATAGCCATGACTTATCACTGTTGCAGAGCTGGTTGGATAGAAACTTTCAAACAACTTGCCAAGTTGTTCACACAGGTCAACAATGTATAGTGTCCAACAGAATCTTTATCAATGAGTGTGATGGAAGTCATGGATAGGACCACTTCATGTGTTTGCCATGGCTCCATGTTAGATCTGGTTGAAAAATACTGGTAGGAAATATGAAGTCATGCAGATTAACCAGTCAACGAATAATTGGGCATCATGTTGGTAGGAATCTTAAAAACCACTTAATTTTCACCTTTAGATAAAATAAACATTTATCTACAAGGTTTTCTAGAAAAGAAGAATTTAGAAGGAGTGTGGCTTTCTCATTTGCCTTTCTCATTTTTGGTTAAGTTTTTATTTCAACCAGCTTGGCATTGCTGTACGTCTTCTTGTGTTTTCAACATCTTAAAGACTTTTGTTCTCATGACAGCAATCTGGTCATACAACTTTGCTAAACGTTTTTATTGTCATAGCATACATCATATATTTCAGCCAATCAGATCGGCTTTCTTTTCAACTAAGTGATTGGCATAACTCTACATAATCTGGCACAAGGAATTCCCTTTAAATCCAATTTAATATAAATCATCTTTTAATGTGAAGAGTCATAGTAGGCATTGGTTTCTCTACTGAATGCCTCAAGACCTCATTCACCAGGCAAAGGTAACTTTAGTCGAATACATCATGTTAATGACAATAGCTTGTCTCATTTTTAGCACACTGTTGGCTTAGCTTCATTTGTAGAAGTTAAAGGAGACATGTGAAACACTTGAGAATTTTAGTTAGTTCATTGAGTCTCTGCCTTTAGACTCTTTTTAAGCTGCAGTAATGATTTTGCTTTAGTTAGAGAAAATGGATTTTGAAAATACATCAAAGATGAAAAGGTAACTAAGGTGCTATTTCTTGTTTAACTAATTGTTTTCACTTCATTCACCTTTGTACTTTGGAAGGAAAAATGCACAAATTTGTTTTGTTTTGAGTAGTGAAAAGTGCTTAATAGGACTCTAATATGCTCAGATTCAAAATCGGAATTCTTTTCCAGTATGAATAAAAACTGTGACTCTCTGAGATCTGGGAATTTTGCATGGTCACTTCCATGTTCCCTTTTCACTTTGTTTTGTAATGGACCAGATGTTACTATTTGTACTTCTGCACAAAAGGACAAAATTGCACAAAATTGTTCAAATGGACAGTTTAAAATTTAGTTTCATAAGGCCATTTAATGCTTTTACATTTAGGAAACTAAGCATGTCTAAGTGCTAGATCTAACTGTTTAGGACACTGATGAATATTTTTCTTGACCTGCATGGTACTTTGAGAAATTCATACTTTCTTAAAAATAAAAAAAAGGAAAAGGAAAAAGTAACGACTTCCTCTAATGAGTGACCTTGCCTCTAAAACTGTGTGTTCCTTTCTGAGATGAACTTTGATGTTTTCCTGCCATTTATACTGGACAAACAAATAATTGGACTTTAGCACAAATGATTGCCTTGCTCTTCCAGTATTTAACTCAAGAGCAGGAAGGAAACCATAGTTTACCTTAAGAACCCCCCTCCCCCCGCCTCCCCACCACAGGACCGGGATTTTGCCTCTTTCATGACACAACTGTATTATATATCCTTCTCTACAAATACCCTAGAGTTCTTGCAACACACCGAAACATCCTGACCTCAGAAAAGTAGGTGATGTGATAAAATTTAAATGATGACTGATTGTGGAAGGACTTGCATTTTAAATAAGCAAATGTAATGAAATTGTAGAAGTACAAGTTCAGGTGTCTGTGATGCTGGAAAAGGAGTTTGAGGAAAAATTTAGTCCTTCTAGATGGGTATCAACTGATTTCTTTGGTTGTTAAGACCAGTCCCCCCTGGAGATAGCTGGATTGTGTACCAATTGAGAAGTCAGTTAAGCTGAACTCCTTATTTGAACTTAAACTATGTTTATTTGCTATTTTTTGATAAGAAGGTAAAGTCTTTTCTTTGAAATGTTCCTAGTAATCAAACCTCTGATTTATCCTAATTATATCCATCATGTATGATCTAATTACCAGTTTTATTTCTTTAAAATAGAGACAGGTCTAAATGATAACTGCAGAGCAATCTGGGGGAAGCCAACTTCTATATTTTCTACTTTTTATTTTTTAAAAAACAGTTATCTTAGTCACACCATGTTATATCATGCATGGTTTTGCTTGTTTGGTGGTTAATTCACTGTCAATACTGAATAGTATTCCATTGTTTTAATATTCCAAAATTTTTATATCCATTTACTATTGATGGGCAGTTGTGTCATTTCTAGTTTAGGACTTTTACAAATAGTACAGCTATGGATATTTTTACAGTCAATAGACTGTATTATTGATCATATGCAAGCATTTCTGTTGGGTATATACCTTACAGTAGAATTACAGGATCATAGTATTCCTATTATTAACTTTGGTGGATAGTGCCAAGTAGTTTTCCAAAGCGGTCATACCAATTTCCTACCAGTGGTGTGTGAGACTTCCAGTTACTCCACATCCTTGACAATGCTTAGTATTTTTTGTCTGCTTAAATCTTCTATCTATAGAATTTCAATCATTCTTTTGGGATTATTTATGAATATTTTTTATCCATCTACTTTATACCTTATTTTATAATAGGGAGGAATTTAGTTCACTTGTATCTCCCTTTTCCCCTCTTCTGTTCTCTCTTCCTTCTCTTCCTAATTGTAATGGTTATGTTCTTTTTAATTCTATCATTATTTACCTTTATAATTCTCATACCATTTACTTTAGTCATTACCTCTCAATCTTGAAATAAAATTTTGGAAAAATATCCACATATAGATGTAGAAGGGGGGAAAATTGTTGTCTATTTACACATTCATGCAAACACATCAATGAAAAATAAAGAGGGTTTATGTTACACATTCCTATGAATCATAATAGTGTTTAAAGTATAGGAATCCTGGATAATTGCTGATTGTGTTTGTTCTATGGTCTACAGAAAAATTAATAGGAGGGAAAGAAAGGAGGGAAGGAGAAAGGAAGCAAAGAGGGGGGGAGGAAAGAGCGAGAAATGAAATAATGCAGATATGTAGCTGGGTTCTCTGACCTGCTATGACCTCTGCAGAGAGGACTCGATGGGGTGTGTAACCGGGAAGGCTTGTCAGCAGATATTTCAGAGAAGATATGCGATTGTTTTTCATTAAGAAGGAGGATAATTTTTCAGGAAGCTATCACCCAGAGAATTTCATCCACATAGATGGCCAATTTGCATAAACCAGTATAACCCTAATGCTCCTTTTCTTGATTAATAGTCATGGGCTTTGGGAGATTTTTTGCTCGAGTTACAGGAATAATTGTTTCAACTCTCACACTTGTTTGGCTTTGTGCGAGGCTCAGCCCTCATGTCTACTGAAGAGAATCTAATCATGACTAAACACAAATTCTACATCCTGTCTCCTGCTTCAGAGGTATTGACTAAGCCTACTTCTCTGAATGCCTGGTCACAGTGGCTATGCTTTCAGTGAATTCACAAAGCAGTTGGCCCTGAATCCATTTAACAGTCACGTTGAAAGATTTCTCTTAGTATGCAGGAGTGCCAATTCAGACTCTGCTTCCTCATGTATGTACGGACGTGACAGAAGGAATTGGACATCATTTAAGATGTCATGTAAGAGAAGAGACATTCTAGGGGAGTTGTATACATGATCTTCAAATACCCGATGACTCTCACTTGGAAGCGCACATGTGTTAAATTAGTGTGACTCCAGAGTTTAATTAGTGTGACTCCAGTGTTTAATTAGGGTGACTCCAGAATTTAAAATAAAGGTGGAAGGCGTGGATTTCAGGTCAGTTTATAAGGATGGGCTTCCTAATGTTTAAAGTTCTTTAATGCTTATGAGAAAGAAGATAGCAAATGCTGAAGTCTGAATGTTTAGGCGAAGAAGGAATGTCAGCTTGTTGGTTTCCTAAGGTCAGACCTCGAAGCATATAACTCACTCTTCAACCCTGTGATTCACTATAATGTATTAGACAGAAGCCGAGTTACCATCTATTATTGAAAGCATCCTGACTTGACAATGTTTAAGATGTGAAAAGTTGAGTGTTAAAATTGATGAAATATAGTTCATATTCTTTTACTCTATGAGCAGAGTTTTTGAAGCAAACATGGCTTTGTATGTTCATCACTTTCTCTGTGTTTACCCTCTTGCACTTTGCTTGATCTATTTAGTCCCTGGGTATGTCTGTGGGTCTACATGTTCTGGAAATAACCAAAGAGAAAGATATTTCCTGTTAACTCTTGCAATAAAGTTCATAACCAGGTGACTTAGAGTGAATGGGGTTTGGAGAGAGTTTCTTCTGATTATACACTCAACACACGCAGCAGGCTGGGAGGATCATGGGAGGGTCATAGAATGTGGAGGCAAGACTGTTGGGGTTTGATATTTTCTTGAGATTTTTGGGGGAATACTAATAAAGCTCACTTTTCAGAACATTTTGCAGTGTTTTATTTTGATTGATTTATACATAAAGATGTATACATTTGAATTTTTATTTTAGATCACATATCTATTCTGTAAGAATATAATTTTTGCCTTAATCTTGTTCTTTAAAAAATTTTTTTAATGTGTATTTATTTTTGAGAGAGAGAGACAGAGCACAACAGAGCACACGTGGGGGAGGGTCAGAGAGAGAAGGAGACACAGAATCCAAAGCAGGTTCCAGGCTCTGAGCTGTCAGCACAGACCCACACATGGGGATTGAACCCATGAACCCTGAGATCGTGACATGAGCCGAAGTCAGACGCTTAACAGACTGAGCCACCCAGGTGCCCCCCCTTAATCTTGTTCCAATATGCACATTCTTTAATGCATAGAAACCATGGAGAGAAAAAAAGGTTTATGTCATATTTCCCAGTTGCCTTTCCGATGTATTTACATTCACCTTTGTAACTTCAGTGACTCTTCCAGTAAAATTACGTGGCTCTGGAAATGGCTGCTAGCCCCGACCCGATTTCAGAATTTCAGTGTGTGTGATTGTGAAATGTGTTCTTAGCTTGGATGCCACCATTCTCTGCTAACTTGTAAGAAGAATGATAGACTTTCGAACCTAGTTTTCCAGTTCCCAGCTATTAGAAAATTCGGAAGAAGACAAACGAACATCAGAAGAGGAAAAGGTCAATATTTTGCTTGCCTGTAATCACATCTAATTTAGCCTCTGGTATAGCTCCCAGATGTTTTTGTTGTCATCAAGTGCAAAAATGAAATGCAGAGGTCATCTTCAAACAAGGCTTTAAAACACTGCTCTGAGAAAAGGGCAATAGAAAGCTCATTTTTAGGCCAAACAAGTAAAAAAAAAAATTACATATACAATCCCTACTCATTAACTTTTTCTAAATGTGTCTACGAAACTCACCAGGGGCTCTGAATACTCATGGAAGTCTCGGTACCATCATCCACGATGGATATTTTGATAGTGGTGTTATTTTCCCCTTAATGGGCTGATGTGGGTGAACCAGGGTCTTGTGGTTCTGTGAAGTGAGTGTTCTTGGATTCTGTGCCTTGGCACATCTGTGAAAGCCCCTCTTAGCTCCTCGGCAGGGCTTTTATCATTATACGTAAAGAATGAACTTTCAAGGCATCCAGGTTAGCACGCAGGCTTTTCATCTCCTAGAGAGTTTTCACTTATATCCCCCTTTGTTGACTACTAAAGGAAAAAGCACACATTTACTTTAAGTCCTAATATGCTGACTTTTCCCCACTCCCTAATTGGTGCTTAGCTCTCATACCTGTCTAATTTGTAAACTATGCATAATCATTTTGATTTATTTTTGTGACAGAAGAAATCTGCACTGAATTATTTCCATGAAATGTCACTAATAATTTCAAATCCATGAACTTAGATAGGGAGCGAGGAAATGCAAAATGGAGCCTGTGGTTTTCTCATTAAATGCATTGTGTGTTGCAAACACTGTTTCCAGCTTCATTTTGTTTAATATGGTGTGTGATTTCTGGACACAGAGGGTTATTTAAAAAGGTAGGAAGTGTGCTCTGTGAGTCTCTTTGCTTAAAATGACAGGATTAATATTAATGTAGCACTACACACAGGTATACAGCTGTGGGATTTTAAAGCTCAATATTCCAGTCGTGAAAACAAGTCAATTCTGAAACCTCTGCCTAATCAGACCAGCCACTGACAACTCAGATTACGATTTTCATAACTGGCACCACAACACAGATTTTCCTACAGCACTTCTCACCCGCTCCCGGTCTCTCTTCTTAATCCCTTTTCACCTTTCCCTCCTGGAAGGGCCTGGCCTTATTCACGTTGGAGAGAGAAAGCTCCATTTCAGAAAGAAATGAAAATACACCTGTTGCCATTACAACAGATGGACGACCAGACAGCTCTTTTCAACCAGGAGGGATTTTAGGCTTTTTTCCCTTTAATAAGGAGCGAGGTCCTTGTTTCAGCTTTTGTAAATTTGTGACACCCTCCGTGGCCCTCTCTCATCTGATCAAGGAAATTCCTGAGCAAAGGATAGCTCAGTCTGGGGAAATAACTGACATAAAGCTGATGAGAGGCTGCTAGATTTCCTTCTAATGAGCAGAAGACAGAGAGTGAAGCGAGGATGGGGTGGAGGTATCAAAGAATATCCATCACACAGAAGTTCACACATCACTGTTGTATCACCCTTGCCTTGGGAGTGAGAGGTAAACTGAATACCCCGCTCCTACCCGGGAGAGAAAAAAATCAGTTGGTTTAAGAAGTATCAACCCGTTCTTCCCTTCCAAACACTATACTTGGCCCTGCCCTCATAGTTCAGGTTGTTGAAGATGCTTAATTGCGGATACAGCAGCAAGAATCAGCTGGGGGAGATTTTAACTATCCTGATTCCCAGGCCGGGGAATTAAATTAGACTCTGAAGAATATCAGCATAAAATAGCCAATTAAAATAGACTCTGAAGAATGTATATCAGCATAAAAAAAAAAAAGTAACTCCATTGTGCAGTCAAGTTTGAGAAACCAGTGGGCTAATCCAAGCAAGCGTGAGAAGGAATTAGTGTGGCGTCTGACAAGATGGGGCTCCCCCAGGGATACTTGGGGGACAGTTTGTGCTGCAAAGAGGAGGAAAGCAAGAAAGAGAAAAGGAAGGAGGAGAAAGCTGCATGCTTCTCGTTTTTCTCCAAGTCAGCTGGGGTCTCCTAGTGTGGGTAACTTAGGCTTGCACCTGCGGCTCGGGATGGGGTGCGGTTGGCTCCCAGGCCTGGGGGACTGGACTGGGCGGGGCGGGGTGGCTGGAGGTGGCTACCCAGCGGCGCATCAAGAGCCCCAGGCGTGGGCCGTGTGCCCCCCAGAGAAGGCGGCGCCTGCGGCTGGAGAGCAACTCGGGGGCGCAAAAGGAAGCTGGCTCGGGCGCAGGTGGCGCTAGCAACCCCAGCCGACGGTTCAGCCAATCGCGGGCGCAAGCGCAGCCTGGCGGCGGCGGCGGTAACGGAGCGCAGGCTTCTGGCAGGAGCCCGCGGAGGCAAGGCGGCGCCACCCGCGGAGCTGCGCGCAGGCTGGAGTGAGAGCCGGCGGCTCGAGGGGGAAGCGAGAGCTCCGCGCCCGGCGTCGCCCGGCGGAGCGAGGCGAGCTCAGCATGGGGAAGAAGTGGAGGGACGCGGCGGAGGTGGAGCGGGGCTGCTCCGACCGCGACGACGGCGCGGAGAGCCGCCGGCGCAGCCGGAGCGCCAGCCGGGGCAGGTTCGCGGAGTCGTGGAAGCGGTTAAGTTCCAAGCAGGGCTCCACCAAGCGCTCGGGACTCCCGTCGCAGCAGACGCCGGTGAGTGGGGGGCGGAGAGCCGCGGGTCCCCTCCAGCCTCCGCGCGCGGCTCGAGCCCTATCCGTGGTGCTGAACTTGCCTCCCTAGGGGCTCGAGCTTGCAACTTGCGGAGCCGCTCCTAATCAAAGTGTTGGGGGCTGTGAGGAGGGGCAAGAAGCAAAGAATTCCCTTTCTTCAGCGAGGGGAGGGTCGCCTGTCTTTGAAAAAAAAAAAATGGAGAAAATGTTGGAGAGGCGAGGGGCTCACGGTCAGATCATCAGAGTTTTGCAATTAACGGAGCGGGCGAGATATTGGCGAGTGTGTTGCTGTGACTCCTCTGGTCCCCAGGGTCTGTCTGTGCGGCATGTTCGAAGGTACCCGGCACCCGCTGAATGAGGGCGGAATAGGAAGGCATGCCATCTTTTACTCTCTTAACACTTGCTCTTTTTCACCCACACCCCCACTATGTTAATGGGTGCGCTTAATTGTTTGCAGAATGTTATTTGCATGCGGAGAATAGCAAGAATATCCCAGGTGCTTAGAATCCTATTGTTAACATATACAGCGTACAGAAAACCGTTTTCCCATGCGTCAGCTCCTCTTCAGTGTCTAATTAGTGCAATAAAAAAGCACTCGAGTGAAATTAATATAGGCATCGTATGGGTGGAGAGAAGTTGAGTTGATAAAAACTTTAGCTGCATACGCATCTATAGAATGTAAATATTATGTTTTCCTTTAGTCTAGAGGGAGAAAACTCTGCTCCAGAAGAGAGTGCAGAGCCCTCCTGTTGCTCTGAGGGAACAAGGGCACACCACTTCAACTTAAGAAAAATCATTAAGAACATAAGCGTGTGTGTGCGTGTGTGTGCATGTTGTGTACCTATGTTTCACATCCAGAGGAGTTGACAGCAGATATTGTACTGCATACAAGAGGAACTGAATTAATTTTTACAAAGGAGGAGTACGGAAGCATTGTATCTCATAGCATGAAAATGTTACCTTCTTCTGTTTTGGAAAGATCATCACTACACGATAAAAATTAATCTCTATAAAGCAGGATGTTTAATATATGACTTCCACAGAATGAAATATAACCGTGAAAAATTATTGGTGTGTTTATTTTGTTTGCTTGTTCCCAAAAATTAGCAGAAAATGTTATTAAATTTGAAATATTTTTTCGATATTTAGTGTTGTGCATAAGTTTTTTTTAAATCTAAAGATGGATAGAGTGCACTTAAAATGCAATTAATTTTATTTCAGGCATTGAAATATCATTTTAAAATAACGGTAGACTTAATATTTTCAAAAGGAGAATGTTATCCTGAAGGTAGGTTTTTCTGAAACAAATTATGTAGAAAATGTAAAATTGATGACTTCTGGTTTCCATCAATTATGTCAAGAATATTATCCCCCTTTAATAGAAACAAGTATTCGAAATAACTTTTTATACTGCTTCTTTGATTCTGTTCAACAGGTGTGTATAGAGTCTATATATATAATATATATATATATATTATATATATATAAAATCTTCACATAAGTATAAGTTAGCTTAAATAACTTACAGGTCTGTTACTTAGAATAAGAATATGAGAGAGAGAGAGAGAGAGAGAGGACATAATAGGATACCATGACAACAGAAGACATCTGGAAAAGTAACTGTGTCCTGTTTACTCAGGGCGATGATGGTGCTATATTTCTCTGTCGTACTTGTTAATTGAAACATTAGTAATTCAGTTAAAAACCAGTTATGGCAAAAGCCTGTGCATATTCTCACATCGCATGGTAAGCTTGATATTGATTTTGTTCTAAAAATCTAATCAGGGCCCCTGGCCATGATTTGAATTATCAGAATTTTTAAAACAAAGATAATGAGGTTTTGTATATCTTAGAGCTGGGATGGTGGTTTTTAATCAAGATTTGATTCCAATAGTTGTTAACAAAGACTTTTTACTTTATTTGTAAGTGATACACCCAACTTATGCAAACAAGAGGGAGGAAATGATAATGCTTGCAGCAGACATGCTTATAAAAGTTTTTAATCTTCAAGGTAAGATTTTTTTTTCTCCCTCTTAAGGTGAGCTGGTGATATTTTCAGCTTTCATTGTATGCCATGTAAAAAATAGATTAAACTATAGAGGTTGAAGGAAGCAATTAAAGCAGTTAATGTGATTAATGCTGCTTTTCATTTATTCTTGTGAATAAATAAGATATACTGTGATGCAACTTTGAATCTTATTCATTTTGTGTTATACTCAGAAATATTGTGGCATTCATCCTGATAAAGATCATAGGGTTTTCTTTTTCCTTTCTTTGAAGACAAAATAGACAAATGTGGAAAATGTATTCAATAATAAAACATGGGAGCATTCTTAGGTCCTTCTTTCTTTCTCTTTTGAGAATGTAAAATGATTAGATAGTTGTTTTATTAATGTGGCCTTTGTTACTCTCTTTTCTGCTTTAGTTAGAGTTTTAAAATCACTTCCAGTTAATGTTATTCCCAGGGAACAATGACAATCCATGACTCTGTCCCCAGTGGGAATGATTACATTATATCTCATTTTCACTAACAACAAAGCATGCATACATCATAGATAAAGGTGGAGATTTTATTCAGCAAGGAGAGGGCTGCTGTATTCTTGATGATCCAGAAATACTTTTCTTCTATGATCTGAGTCATGAGGTTTCTGTGTGTGAAGTGTAGGGGAGGTCTGTTTGAATCAACCTTGGTAATTAGATTTCCTATCTATCACTAAGTATGTTGGGGTTTTCTTAGAGATTGGACTGGCCCAGTGATTTTGATGCCAGTATTAGAAGTCAAAAAGTCATGGGGCGCCTGGGTGGCTCAGTCGGTTAAGCGTCCGACTTCGGCTCAGGTCATAATCTCACGGTTCGTGGGTTTGAGCCCCGCGTTGGGCTCTGTGCTGACAGCTCAGAGCCTGGAGCCTTTTCAGATTCTGTGTCTCCCTCTCTCTCTCTGACCCTCTCCTGCTTATGCTGTCTCTCTCTCTCTCAGAAATAAATAAAACATTAAAGAAATAAAAAAGAAAAGAAATCAAAAAGTCACATTTCTGGCAATCTCTTTAGTACTTAGAAAACGTCTCCTGATGCTCGTTATGGATTAGGGCAGACCCACAGTAGGACAGCGGGTGCCACCCTTGCCCCAGCTTTCTGGAGCCCCCATCTATTCCAGTACTAAGCAGAAACATCACTACTCTGTGCAGGAGTGAGAGGAAGTGGCAGCTGTTCTGGGTCCTCGTGGTGGCATTTAAAGGCCATGTTTTCAAGTTCCGGCGCACAACAATGGATATGTCTAACAAATCAATCCTTGCTGATTTGAAAAGATGTCTTGTTCATTTTTCTAATTCAAGCAACACTCTTCTTTCCCCTTATTTTTAGGCTTTGTGGTTGGTAATGCACAGTTATAATCCAGTAACCTACAATCAGTCTCAAATGATCCCTCAAATCATAAAATTCTGATGGAGTGAAGTAGAGATTAATCATCTTCATTCCTTGGAATTTGTTCCTCTCTGGGAGTGGGTCATAGATTATTTTTTCAAATCTAAAAACAGTAGGGATTTTGGGGTAAATATAAAGGAATTTGATATCGATTTTATAGTTCTATTAATATAAAAGTTATATATTTGCATTTCAGGTATCAACTTGTTTCCGGCTATTAATATTTTATATAATGCCACTGTTAGATTGGCTAATAGGCATACGAGTAAATTATAACTTCTTTGCCTCTATCCTGTACTTTCTGGGATAGGATACTAGAAATACTTTCTTATTTCCCAGAAATACTTTCATGTTTCTCCTTGAAGTATTGTTGTTATTGTATACTGTCTATTGCATAAGACAAGTATTACTTGTTTTAATTCTATCTATACAAAAATAGATGGAAACCTTTTGCAAGTGATTCAACACTTGCAGAAATACCACATATTCACCTCAGCATGTAATATTTTTAATTTTGAAAGGTGATTTCCTCCTCCTGTCCCACAACTATTTCAAGGCTTGTTTTTAAATAGATGCAGATTTAATTTAATCTCCAAGTAAGCTCTGTGTAAAATGAAAAAAAAAAAAACAGTTTTGAGGGAGTAAAATGATGGAGTTGTAATTAGAGTTGTTTTTCAACCTTAGATGGCATGCTTGCTTCCACTAATGCTATAATTACCCTTATCAGCAGGTGCCAAGCACGCCTTGTGCAGACAAGTGGGCAACGGAGAGGGTAGAGAAACAGCAGCTCCACAAAGTAGACAAATCTGCTCCAGCTGCTGACCAAATTCAGTCTTCCCACAGCTGTTTGAGATGTTGTGTGTGCAGGGAGGGTTCCAGGAACAAATCAGGCTCCATTTCTGAGGGTGACTTGTCCCTTTTGGGCGTAGTAGGCGACTTCCAGTTATTTCTACCCAAAGCTGGGCTCTTCAAGATCTCACAAGAAATGAGGAAAAGTGGTGTTGGAGGCCAGGTGAAAGTCAGAAAAACCCATCTCCCCACCAGTTGCCCATTTGAGGATTGTTTAGATGGTGGCTCCTGGCGGTGGCTGTGGTAGAAACAGCAGCAAGATGGTGAAAAGAATCCTCAATTCTTTTTTTGCTGTGCTAATATGCTATTGCAGTGTCATTAAAGCCTTAATGGTTTGTTCTTGTTACACAGAGGGCTCTCCTGGTACAAGCAGATGAATCCCCTGCAGGGCTAGTCCATTACTGAGTAAACCATTTCTTGACAGGTTGATTTTTGTCTATTGCTTTCTACTCGTCATGTTAAAAATTTTTTAAAAAATAGGACAATGTTGTATCACTCAAGAGTACAGATGTATTTTCTTGTTATTGTGAATTTTTGATGGGAAAGAAAAGCCATTTTCTGATAATGGTTTATTTTGTTTAAGCATTTCTGAAATGTTATCTCTTTTCTAGTAATTAATATAACACCTAACAAGCCTTTTCTCATTGATCATAGTGAATAGTGAAATTAATTTAGTTTCACCTTTAACTTGAGGATCACAGATACAGTGGGTGGCAAGTGAGGAATTCAAATATTTTAGGTTTTGAGGAGAAAAATACCCTCGTATGGTGATGCTTCTCAATGTGTTTTCAGTTATCCCACAATGTATGAGAACAGTTCCTTCTGCCATTATTTACTGGGATCTTGAAAAACAATTGAATCATTAAAAATCATTTATAAATAGTAGCAAAACTTTATATTCGTTTGTCTTGACCAGCTGTGATGGTCTGTGCATTGGCTTTATTTTTTTGTTTCTTTTTTTTTTTTTTTTAATGTTTATTTATTTGAGAGAGGCAGAGAGCACAGGCAGGGGAGGGACAGGAGAGGGAGACAGAGGATCTGAAGCACACTCCCTGCTGACAGCAGAGAGCCTGGTGCGGGGCTTGAACCCACGAACCATGAGATCATGACCTGAGCTGAAGTCAGAGACTTAACTGCCTGAGTCACCCAGGCAAGGTACTTTTTTTGTTTCTTTCATTTGCAAAGCTCATAGATAACTGGTACAACAAAAATGAAAGGATTGTAGAGCATTTAGAGAAACTTTTATCCATATAACAATCACTGAGCAGCTAAGAAGTGTTAGGCACTATGGTAGTTCCTAATAGTTCCTAATAGAACTGATGGTTTCATACAAGACCGGGATCTGCAAAGCAACCAGAGCTATACAAAGTCTAGCTTTCTGGTCAGAATACAATGGAGAGGAGGTTAAAGTAGTGAATGCCTGTTAAGGAACGGTATGTGGAATTTAAATCAGAAGCTTCCTGAGTTTGATGCTTGATACTTAAAAGACAAAGAAGAAAAAGAGTTGTGTGGATTTGGTAGTTTGGAAAAAGGGGCGATAATATCTTTCTCAGTCGTTTTAACTGACTCATGAGTGTGGATGCCTGAATGCAGTGAATAGAAGCCAAGGCAGATGAGACAGAGAAATAACAACAACAAAGGCAAATACACTGTTAAGTACTTTGTATGTGCCAGGCACTCTCTAAGCATATCACATAATTTATTATCCATTGCCTGACTTGAGGGAGAATGTAAGCCCCACAGATGTAGGGCTCTCTGTTTTCTTCACTGATTTATCCAGATTCCTTGAACAGTGCCTGGTATATCACAAGCCCTCCAATATTTGTTCAGAGAATTCGTTGACCAATTAGTAAACACATTAATAAACATAGTGCTTTTTAATTAATAAGAGGTAGACTTTAAGTCCTTGGCTCGGAGAGGAAAGAGAAATAGAGGCAGAAGAATTTTTCTTTCCTTTTTCTTTTTTTTTTTTTTTTTGTTGGGGGGGGAAGATGGGAGAGATTTCAACATGTTTATTTGCTGGAAGAAGAATGTATTAAAGAAGCAGGATTAATAAGTAGAAAGAGAGAATAGCACTGAAACTGGTCCATAGCCTTGTAAGGGTTGGGATTTGTTTTAATGGGAGAGTTGAAGACCTACTCTTTGTTTTCAATCCTGGCTCTGCTGCCTCTTTGTCTTATGAACTTGCTTGGTAGAAATTGGACCTGGTTGTTAATTCTTTTGCAGGTTTTACTTAGTACATATTTAGTCTATAGTGTTGGTAAATTAATTCACAAGTTATGCAAAAAGTATGTATTTTTATGAAAACTTTTAATAGTAATTCAGAGATTGTCAAAATGTAACTTTTTAATCTCCCTTTGGCCTTTCTAAATACCACAAGGATTGTGAGAAAATTCTCAGACAGATTTCAGTAAGGTGGGAATCACTACTTGAGTTCTTCTGAAGATAGTTATCTAAGTTCAGAGCTGACACATCAAACTGCCAATCCATGCATTCAATGTCAGGAGATGGCACATTCATGAAAAGTATCTCTCTAGAATACCAGAACTTCAACCACAAAACTGTCACACAAAAGGGATCACATTCATGGTAATAACCAGCTAATTTTTGTTTTCCCTGAAGGTTGATTTTTCTAGGATTTCCTTGGGAATGAACTTTACAACAGTGAGGTTAGGAGGAAGTGTTTCTATGAAGCTCAGTTTGAATGCAAGTCATCTCTACTTTGGGAGTTGTATGGAAAATCCAACTGATCTTGAGACCAATATGGTGGCTTTGGAATCAAGCAGATCTACATTGGAATCTTGGCTCCATCAGTTATTAGCTGTGTGGCCCTAGGTGAATTATATTTCTATGTCTCTTTTCTCCTGAATTCTATCAGAAGAATCGCTTCTTCCTTTCCCACTGAGTGTAAGATTCACTCAAGTCCTCTTCTTCTTTTTGTATAAAGTACTTATTTATTTTTATTTAAAATTTAAATTGTCTGAAAATAGAAAAAAATGAAAAATAATAGAATATATTATGAAAAGAATCTACATGCACATAACCCATATTAGGCCAAGGTTAACAATTTGGCATATTTTCTTCATGTATTTTAAAAAGAAGTAAAAGGTTATGGGCAAATTTAATCATTTGTCTTGATTCCTTTCCCAAAGGTCAGAAATATTCTGAACTTGAGGTTCATTTTTCTCATACAGGAATCATTTTCTTGATTCCCTTCCCAAAGATCGGAAATATTCTGAACTTGAGGTTCATTCTTCTCATATAGTTTTTAAAAATTACTTCTAGTATATATATTTTATATACTCATGAAAATGTGTAAATAGTATAGTTCTGTGTTTGAAAAATTTTACATGAATTGTAAGTCATATTCGTTTATGATTTGCTTTCTTCATTCAACATTGTATTTTTGGAGATATATGGTTATATATAAATGTTGCATATTATTTTAGTATATGTTTGTCCTAGTAATTTATTCATTTCTCTATTATCAAAAATTCAGGTTTGGTTTTTTTTGTTTTGCAGTTACAAAGAATATTCAGTTAACATCTTTGCACTTGTCTCTGCTTCTTGCAAATATTTTTGATGAGATATAAACTCAGGAACTCACCTCATGTTTTGGAAGACATACGGCCCAGAACTGCCTCTGGAGTTGTTTTGCACCAGAGAAAGGTCAAGCTTGTCCAGATCCTAACCTCTGAACAGAGTCAAAATTTGCAAGGGGCTGCAGGGTAGTGGTCCTGGCCTTCTCTTTTAAGATTATATTGGCATTCAAATCAGACAGACTTGATTGTAAGTCCAACTCAGGTCATTAACTGAATTTGGAACTTACTCTGTGTCTCCATGCTTTCTTCATAAAATGAGGATGGTAATACCTGTCTTCAGGATGAATTGTGAAAGTTAAATGTATTGTGTAGCTAGTATAGTATCTGGCAAGGGAGAATTTCTAAATGGAAACAGTACCTAACCATTGGTATTAAGTAGAGGTGTTACAACAAGTACTAAAAGCAAAAGTTGCCTTTGTTTGATGGGGAAGAGTTGTTTGTTGTCTTCAGCTCTTCTAGAATTAGAATGTTGTTGGCTATAGCCAAGGTATAATACAAAGCTTGTGATTGTTTGTATTGGGCTTATGGTTTTGAAAGTACTTTAGAAAACAAACTTTGCTTGATCTCTCCAAGATGATTGTTTTCCACAGTCAGTCCTGGTCCTAGTCTGTTACTCTACATTTTTACTGAAGGTGAATTTATTGACATTTTTTAGAGATAAGAGATGAAATTTCAATCATGCTGAAATTTAACACACGCTTTGCTTTTGGTATTTTTATCATTGGGTTCTATATCATTGTATTTTGAAATAAGTTATGGTAACAGAATTATTTTCCCTATGAACCGCAAGGACTTTGGGAAAGAATGGGTTTTTTAAAAATGCTTATATTAAGGAAAATTCAACCATATACAACAAGAGAGGGAATAGTATAATAACTTCATGTATCAATAATCCAGCTGCAACAATTATAAAATCATGACAATTTTGCTTCATCCATACCTCTATTTTCTATTTCTTCCCTTCACACTAGGTTATTGCAGACAAATCCTAGATGTCATATTACTTTTTCTAAAAAATATCTGAAAGATATGTACTCCTTTTTAAAAGAAAGCTGTAACACTATTATAAAATTCAAACAAGTCAATAATTTCATAATACACAATACACACCTATATTAAGATCCCATTTCCTTAATAATTGCATAATTCTGTTTTTTCCCCACAGTTCGTTTGAATCAGAATACAATTGTAATTGACACATTATAGTTTTGTCAATAAGTCTCTCCTCCTGATCTGTTTTCTTTCTTTATTTGTCAAATAAATTTATTTGTCCTATAGAGTTTCCCACATTCTGTATTTTACTAAATCCATCCCAAAAGTGTCATCTTACATGTTCCTCTGTCCCTTGTATTTCCTATGAATTGACAGTTTAACCAAGAGCCTAGATGAGGTTTGTTTTCCACAAAGATACCTACTAGGTATTCTATTTGCCTCTCATTAATCTACCATTAAATAATCATCACCTAAAGCAGGGGTATGCAGTCAATGCAAAGGGCCAAGCAGTAAATACTTTAGGTTTTAGGTACCATAAGTTCTCTTTAAACTACCAAACTCTGCTGTTATAGTACAAAAGCAACCATAGACATTATATAGGTAAATGGGTAATGCTGTGTTCCAATAAAACTTTATTCATAAAACACTGAAATCTGAATCTCACATAATTGTTTATGTCATGAATATTATTCTCTTGGTTTTCTTAACCAGTTGGAAATGAAAAAATATTTCTTAGCTCACAGACAAAGAAAAGAGGCAGTGGACTGGATTGGGCCCTTGACCAGAGTTAAATGAATTCTGGATAAGATCCATTGCTTCTTTAGAGGGGAGCAAATGGTGGTATTACAATTCTGTCTCTCCTTTTTCATTTAGTAGCTGAACTATTCCTATAAGTAGGAACCCCCATCATCAACTATTCACTTGTTCTGAGTTATAGTTCATACAGTAAAATCAAGGTAAATGAGAGTTTTTTAAAAGTTGAACAAATAATAATAGAACTGTGTAGTGGCATTGATCAGTAGGTTTGCTGTCAGAACTTAGATTTTAATTGGGTCATTTTACTCAGTTAACTACCAGAAAATATTTGGTCTATTTATTGTGGAGGCCAATTAAACTGTCATTAGGAAATAAAATATATAAAATATATTGTCAAACTATCGCTGTGTTAATGTTTTTGCTTTTAGGACAAAAAGAAAAAAAAATCCTGGGCATTGTGTTAGTTTTCTACTGCTGCCATAATTTTAGTGCCACAAATTTAGTGGCTCAGAGCAATACGAATTTATTAACATACAGCTCCATAGTTCAGAAGTCTGATGCGGGTTTCACTAAAATAAAATCAAGGTGTGGGCCTGGCTGTATTCCCTTCTGTAGTCTTTAAGGGGAGAATCCATTTACTCACCATTTCTAGCTACTAGAAGATACTTCAATTCCTTGTCTACTGCCCCTCTTTCTTTAACGTGTGTACAGTTGCATCTCATTGATCCTACTTCTTTCATTACATTGCTTTCTCTGACTCTTCTGTGTCCCTCTTCCACTTTTAAGGACTCATATGATTACAATGGATCCACCTGGATAATCCAGAAAAATCTCTTCACTTTAAAGTTAGGTAATTGACAAATTTAATTGCATCTTCAACATTAAGTCCTCTTTGCCAGGTAAAGTAACATATTCATGAGTTCTGGAGATTAGGACGTGGACCTTGTGGGAAGGCCAATATTTTGTGTATCACAGGCATTGTGATATTAGTATTTGGTTTGTTAAATCTGTACTAGACAAAATTGCAAAATGGTAGTGAAAGACCTTCTCTAAGGTGCCTTTAAATTCATGGTAAATGCTCATCTTTTTTGGAATGAGGTTCTGTGGGCAAACAAAAGAACAGAATAGATGAAGATTCCCTGTACCCTTTTTCCCTTCTGCTCCAGCTTTGTGAGCTATAATTAAACAAATAAAAATTATATATATCTAAGGTGTACAACATGATGTTTTGATATAGTATATGTTGTGAAATGATTATCACAATCAAGCTAATTAACATACCCCTCATCTTACACAGTTACTGCTTTTTTGTGTGTGGTAGGAATAGTTGGGATCTACTCTCTTTATTATTATTATTGTTTGTTTTTATTCGAGAGACAGAGACAGAAACAGAGACAGAGACAGAGAGGGGGAGTCTTAAGCAGGCCCTGTGTTCAATGCAGAGTCCAGTGTAGGGCTCAATCCATGACCCTGGGGTCATGATCTGAGCTGAAATCAAGAGTTGGGCACCCAATTGACTGAGCCATGCAGAGGCCCTGAGAGATTTACTCTTTTAGCAAATTTCAAGTATGCCATACAGTATTATTAACTACAGTCATAATGCTGAACATTTTATCTCCAGAATTAATTCATCCTGCATAACCAAAACTTACAATCTTTTGCTTTCTGAGTATTGAGTTCATAATGATGATTGTAGATGTTGAAATTACCTTTCCCACCAGTGGATATTCAGCAGATTTGGGAATGTGAATGATGTATTTTGACATACATTTAAAAAAATTTTTTAGGGGCGCCTGGGTGGCTTAGTCGGTTGAGCGTCCGACTTTCGCTTAGGTCATGATCTCACTGTTCGTGGGTTCGAGCCCCGCATTGGGCTCTGTGCTGACTGCTGGCCCAGAGCCTGGAGTCTGTTTCAGTTTGTGACTCCCTCTCTCTCTGACCCTCCCATGCTCACGCTGTCTCTCTCTTTCTCTCCTAGAAATAAATAAAACATTAAAAAAATAAAAAATAAATAAAAAATAAAAAATAAAAAATCTTTTTAAATGTTTTATTTATTTGTGTGTATGTGTGTGTGTGAGAGAGAGACAGAGACAGAGACAGAGAGAGAGACGACGTGAGCAGGGGAGGGTCAGAGAGAGAGGGAGATAGAGAATCTGAAACAGGCTCTAGGCTCTGAGCTAGCTGTCAGCACAGAGCCCGATGTGAGGCTCGAACCCACAAACTGTGAGATCATGACCTGAGCTGAAGTCGGACGCTTAACTGACTGAGCCACCCAGGCGCCCCTGTTTTGACATACATTTGACTGAGCACCCACTCTGTATAAAACCTCCAGTGCTACAGGAGAAAGAAATGTAATTAAAAGTTCTGGAAGTCTTATGATGGTGGAGGGATGAAATTTAATCTGGTGCATAACATGGTAGAAGCATATTAAGTATATAGTTGGCAGTTATAAGTAAATGGTATGTTATAACAATTATTCATATTATAAGTTTATTAAAATTGCCTTAATTTTATTGTTTGTCTGGTAAAAAGCTTGGTAAGACCAGTCAGAGTGAGTAAATCAATTGATTGGACCTGTAAACAAACGGATGATGACATTTTCAGTCTCTAATTCACAGAATTGAAGCTTTCCAGGTAAAATAATTTGAGGGATATATACATATACATGTGTATATATATATTTAGAGAGAGAGAGAAGATGAGCAGGGGAGAACAGCAGAGAGAGAGGGAGAGAGAGAATCCTGTGCTGACAGTGTGGAGCCTGATGTGGGGCTCTATCCCACAGCCTTGGGACCATGACCTGAGCTGAAATTAAGAGTTGAATGCCTAACTGACTGAGCCACCCAGGTACCCCAGTATATTCTTACTTAATATTTTCTATATAGATGTGGCAAACAGCAATTTTTACTAATTTGTAAGTGTTTTATTGATTTTTTTCTTCTTAATGAATGAAAATAACCTCAACTTAAAAGTTTGAATTGCAACTACTTTTTAAATAGGGCTCTGTTTTTCTTTTTAGTATTATTTGAAGACATCTGGCTTGTCATATAAGTGCTTGTCTCCTTAATAGATAATCATCATGACAATAGATAATTATTATAAATTACTGTATATAGGAAAGAAAAGAGGATGAATAATTAGCACCAAGTAGGGACATGGCAACAGGGAATGTCTTCAAATGCTTAGGTTAAGTCATGTGAGAAGTTGAGACCTTTTAAGATCATGCCTGTCTCTTCTTTTTATTAAAATATATTGGAGGGAACTTAACATTGTATAAGTTTAAGGTGTACAATGTGTTATTATGATACATTTATATATTGTAATATCCCTCTAAAACAAAACAAATTTTGTGAAAAACAAAATTGCTGGAAATACAATTTCCAGTAGTTGCATGAAGGAAAATATTACATCTTTAAAGCCGTGATGTGGTAATAATTTTCTGGAGCACTGGACAAAGATTGCCTGAGCAATACCAAATTAGGCAATGAACAATTAAACTATAAAACTTCAGGCAAGCAGCAGGCAGGTTGTTTTCTCAGGAACATTTGTCACAGAGGGTAGAAAACATTCTAAGGTAAAATTGGGAAGTTTCCAAGGTGCACTGAGACCTCTAAATTGGGAGAGCAGACTTAGGGAGTGAGAAGCACTCAGCCTTGGAGCTGCTATCTATCTCCCTCTCAAAAGAGAGAGAAAAAGAGAGAGAGAAATCATCCTGAATGTTGCATTTATGACTGGTAATCCTGGGTTAAGTATCTATAGCAGTCATTTGTACATCGGGG
The DNA here is from genome assembly GCF_003009895.1 of Hyaena hyaena. NCBI lineage: Eukaryota > Metazoa > Chordata > Mammalia > Carnivora > Hyaenidae > Hyaena > Hyaena hyaena. The sequence continues at coordinate 2,230,683 of NW_024080828.1, forward strand.
GAATGTTTTGAGCTGAACATGTTCTAGCGCATGTTCAGAGTTAGGGAAAAATAAATGGTTATATCTGTAGACATACAACTGATGGAGACTTTGTGCAAATGGTTGGATAGTGAAAGCTCAGCAATTCTATAGTTGATTACTAGCAGCTGCAATAAAAGTATCAGGGAAACATGGGACATGCTTTTCTTCAGAGAAAGCTGAAGACTAGGTCCATAGTAAGGCAAAAGGGTCAAGATGAAGAGAAGACATCTGGACCTTGACTCAAGATAGAGACATTCCCTTTACCATTCCTGACTCAGGGTTTTACCGTGGTTATCGCCATATGGCATTACTGTTGGCATTGTTATTGTTGTTAGTTATTACAACTTGTATAAGTAATCAAGTATAAGATAATTGGTGTGTAAACTTTATTCATTTAATGTTTTTGTTGTTGTCTTAATAAAGTCTATCAAACTAGAAGCCCTTTGGGAATCTGCTACCTGATTCAATAGTAGCAGAATCGAGCCTGATGGACATTGGCTATTACTGACCCACTGCACAGAGTAGGTGCCCAGTTCAGAGTACTATTTCTGTTCAATTTGACTTTATATCAGAGTTGTCTCCACATAAAGACACATTTTGAAAACAACAATAAACTTTAAAATTGCTTTCCTCACTGTATGTTAACTAGCTGGAATTTAAATAAGAACTTGGAAAAAAATTCTTCCCCTTGTTCTGAGTTATTGGCAGTCATGATGTAGGAAATAAACATCAATTTTTAAGCATTGAAAATTATTAGTTACCCTGGCAGTAACTGAAATTAGTTTTCTTTATTATTTTTAAATTAATCAATTAATTAATTTTTAAGTTTACATCCAAGTTATTTAGCACATAGTACAACTATGATTTGAGGCATAGATTCCTTAATGCTTCTTACCCATTTAGCCCATCCCCCCCTCCCATAACCCCTCCAGCAAACCTTTGTTTGTTCTCTATCTTTAAGAGTCTCTTATGTTTTGTCCCCCTCCCTGTTTTTACATTATTTTTGCTTCCCTTTCCTTATGTTCACCTGTTTTGTATCTTAAAGTTCTCATACGAGTGAACTCATATGATATTTGTCTTTCTCTGACTGAATAATTTCGCTTAGCATAATACCATCTAGTTCCATCCATATAGTTGCAAATGGCAAGATTTTATTTTTTTTGATTGTTGAGTAATACTCCATTGTATATATATACCACTTCTTCTTTATCCATTCATCTATCGATGGACATTTGGGCTCTTTCCATACTTTGGCTATTGTCAATAGCACTGCTAAAAACATTGGGGTGCATGTGCCCCTTCAAAACAGCACACCTGTATCCCTTGGATAAATATCTAGTAGTGCAATTGCTGGGTCATAGGATAGTTCTATTTTTAATTTTTTGAGGAACCTCCATACTGCTTTCCAGAGTGGCTGCACCAGTTTGCATTCCCACCAGCAGTGCAAAAGAGATCCTCTTTCTCTGCATCCTCACCAACATCTGTTGTTGCCTGAGTTGTTAATGTTAGCCATTCTGACAGGTGTGAGGTGCTTTCTCATTGTGGTCTTGATTTGTATTTCCCTGATGATGAGTGATGTTGAGCAGTTTTTCATGTGTCGGTTGGTCATCTTCTTTGGAGAAGTGTCTATTCATGTCTTTTGCCCATTTCCTCAATGGATTATTTGCTTTTTTCAGTGTTGAGTTTGATAAATTCTTTATAGATTTTGGATACTAACCCTTTATCTGATATGTTGTTTGCAAATATCTTCTCCCATTGCATCAGTTGCCTTTTAATTTTGCTGATTGTTTCCTTCACTGTGCAGAAGATTTTATTTTGATGAAGTCCCAATAGTTCATTTTTGCTTTTGTTTCCCTCACCTCCAGAGATGTGTTGAGTAAGAAGTTGCTGCAGCCGAGGTCAAAGAGGTTTTTGCCTGCTTTCTCCTCTAGGATTTTGATGGCTTCCTGTCTTATGTTTAGGTCTTTCATACATTTTGAGTTTATTTTCGTGTGTAGTGTAAGAAAGTGGTCTAAGTTCATATTTCTGCATGTCACCGTCCAGTGTTCCCAGCACCACTTGCTGAAGAGACTGTCTTTATTCCATTGAATATTCTTTCCTGCTTTGTCAAAGGTTAGTTGGTCATATGTTTGTGGGTCCATTTCTGGGTTCTCTATTCTGTTCCATTGATCTGAGTGTCTGTTTTTGTGCTAATACCATACTGTCTTGATGATGACAGCTTTGTAATACAGCTTAAAGTCCAGAATTGTGATGCCACCAGCTTTGGTTTTCTTTTTCAAGATTGCTTTGGCTATTTGGGGTCTTTTATGGTTCCATACACATTTTAGGATTGTTTGTTCTAGCTCTGTGAAGAACGCTGGTGTTATTTTCATAGGGATTGAAAATTAGTTTTATTTAAAAGATAAACAACAAGGATTCAAGTTACCATAGCCTCGGACAAAGTGGGAATGATCTGGGTTATAGCTACAAAAAGAGCTCATTGTTTAAAAGCTTCACCAAGATATTGGGTGTAACTATAGAGTGCACTGGTAACAGTAACTAAAACAAGAAGCTTAATTCATGTTGTGAAGACCACATACTCCAAATAAATAGACTATGAAAGATGAATGCAGAAGGAACCAGCAATAAATAATGGCTAAGTCCCACTTTTATCTCATTACCTGTTAAGTACAGTTGGGGGAGGGAAACTGTGTGTGTGTGTGTGTGTGTGTGTGTGTGTGTGTGACCATACTGTGCCTTGTATGACTGGTGCCTTTGAGTCCACTGATGGAGACAGAAAAGCAGGCTGGTGTGATACCATCATGGTCCTGTATTGATCTCAGCAGTGAGGTAATTCAAAGGATATTGTATTACTGCATAGTTTGTGAATCATACACATTGTAGAACCTTTTTTTTTTTAATTTTTTTAAATGTTTTATTTATTTCTAGGAGAGAGAGAGACAGCGTGAGCAGGGGAGGGTCAGAGAGAGAGGGAGTCACAGACTCTGAAACAGGCTCCAGGCTCTGAGCTGGCAGTCAGCACAGAGCCCGACGCGGGGCTCGAACCCACGAACCGCGAGATCATGACCTAAGTGAAAGTCGGACGCTTAACCGACTAAGCCACCCAGGCACCCCTCACATTGTAGAACCTTTTGAAGGCTGGGTATTATTTCTTCTTCCCAGGGAAAATGTCTGATTATCAAACATAACCTTAGATGTGAGTAGAGTATAATCTAGTCCTTTGGTTTAGGATCTCCTTTAGGATAAGAATTACATTTTGCTCTTCAGTGTGGTCCCAAATCTTGCTCAGTGCCTGGCATGTTATGGAAATTTAATACTTGTGTGTCGAGTCAGTGAAAGAGCATAGTGGAAGTGCTCTAGACTTAGCGGTTTAGACAGAAAGAGGATGAAAAGGAGAGGGCAGCGAGCATTAAGTTGGTATTTTTAAATACCAGACACAATTATCTCTACTACAATCTCCTTGACATCTTTCTTTTTTTTAATTAAAAAAATTTTTAAATTTAATTACAAAATTTTTAATTTGAAAGGGGGGAGGGGCAGAGAGACCACGACAGAGAGAGAGAGAGAGAGAGAGAGAGAGAGAGAGAGAATCCCAAGCAGGCTCCATGCTCATCGTGGAGCCTGACTTGGGGCTCCATCTCACAACCCTGAGATCATGATCTGAAGTGAAATCAATAGTTGGACGCTTAACTGACTGAGCCATCCAGGTGCCCCTTGACACCTTCTGAGGTAGGTTTTATTCAGATGCCCAAAACACAGAGAAAGCAGCTAAATTTCAGAGAAGTCAAGTTCATTTTAACCAGGGTAGCTAGGAAGTGGTCAGGATAGATTTCAGATGCAACCAGTCTTAAACATTTTTTCAAAACTCTGCTGACTGTTGAGTTAGAGATAAGGTCATTAAAGGAGCATAAACGAAGTTTATGCACATCTTTGCCCTCACAGAGGTGATTTGTTCTTGGGGGTGGCTTAATGGTCACTATGGATAGTGCGATGACGGCAGTAGGGAATAATGAAAGCAATTAAACAATATTGTTAGAAGCTCTGTAAACAAGCTTCGTTCCAGGAATAAACTATTGAGTGGAAAGAAACATGGTAATTTGTTGTTCATGCTACCCTTCTCACTGTTGTTGGGTGAGAATAGAGCAATATGTTTGTACCTACAGAATCGCAAGACTATTTCCTTTATTGCTTTTTAATGTATTGAAGTTTTTACTTATATTATCAAGTTTTAAACTCTGGTTATTTCATTATGTGGTGCCGATCCAAACTAGATCTGCAAAACTTCAAATTCCATTGAAACGTGAGCATACAATCCTTGTTAAGTAGGCTCTATTTGTGTGTGTGTGGGGGGGGGTGTGTGTGCATGTGCAATTTACCGTTAGAAAAATGTGACAAATAAGAGATAGATAAAAGCTTTTACTGAGGGTTTAATTTGACAGAGTAATTACCTAGGTTTGTCTTGGGGTCAGAATAAGGGGGGGCCAATATGCTGTATCGTCAGTATCTTTGATTATACCAAGTGGGAACTTGTGTCCATAACTGACTCTGAGCCAAGATGTTATACTCAGTCATAAGAGAATGATGGATTCCTCTTCCATGTTTCTTACTTCCTAAGGCAGGAAGGCATTAAGTACAGGAAGAGAGATGTTCAGTAACAATGGGTGAAAGAAAATGAGTTGATGTTTGACTAGAAAATTCACTTAATTAACACATCCCTTTTAAGAAGCCCTCCTGGTTAATCTTACTCTGTGTACACACACAGGAAGTATATGCCCATACTTTCACAACCAAGTATATTGAAAATCTAATGAGGACGTGCTGACCTTTTACTGCAAACCTAAACGATGACCGTAACGTTGAAGAGGGTTTCATTGGTTTTTCTCAGGTGTCAGGGGCACTGAGTGTGGGGATGGTTGCAGGCAATCAATATAAGAGAAGCAGAAAGTCCCTACCCCCTCCATTTGTTGTCATGAGAAAAGAGACAAAATGAACACTTGCTGTATGGTCAACATTTTGTGAGACTTTTCAATAATTTATCAAGGTTTTATATTTTATACATGTTATTCAATGCACACAACAACCTGAGTTGGTAAGCATTATTTCCATTTTACCAAATTCCTGGAGCTTATATGCTAGTGAGGGCTGACCGAACACACACAAACAAGCCAATAAATATATAATAAAATGTCTAGTGAGTATAAGTCCTGAAGAAAAACAAAGCCAGACGGGAGGGTTGAGAATGAGAGGGGGCGCTATTTTACCTACAGGGAAAGCCTTTCTGATTGGTGGTGTTAGATGCCAGAATGGAGTAGGGGAAAAGCCATGGAGATACCTGGGGAAGAATGTTCCAGGCAGAGAGAACAAGTATGCTGAAGCAGAGAAGTATTTCAGGAATAAGAAGACCAAAGACACTGGAGCACAGTAAGCCAGGAAGAGAGGGGAAGAAGATAAACATTGAACCTGGCTCTATCTGACTCCATACCTATGTCCATAATGTTCCATTGACACCATGAAATGGGGGACATGAAATGGCTAGCGAATGACACAGTAAATTACAAAAAGGCCTTATGGGAGAGACTGTTAAGTATTGCAGAAAATCAAGTGTGGGTCAGCAGGATGTTTTGTTGGGGGCAGAATGACATGGGCTCTTGGGTTTAGGCTCTTGGATAAAGGTCAATGTGGATTTGCAGCTTAAACTGCAAAGAACAGTGATGTGGGAATGTTAATGGTTATACATGTGTAAACTTCATATGCCAGAAACTGCCCCGTGAGGCTTACATATATTGAATCATTTCTTCCTTATATAATAACCTCACTGCACCCATTTTACAGATGATGAAATGAAGGCACAGAGATATTAAGTAATTTGCTCTATGTCCTAGAGTGTGGGTTTGAAATCAGGCTGCTTAGCACTATATTCTGTGCCTATAAACACACACACACACACACACACAACAGAGGGAATAGAAATACAATTAGGAAAATTTTTGTCTTTTATTATTATTTTTCTCTTCACCACTTTCCTGAAATATGGAGCAAAGGTTGACAGTTGAGCTATTAGCAAAAAAAAACAAAAACAAAAAAACAAAAAAAAAACCACTTGTATCCCTCTGAAGAATGTAAAATAAAGTTTGGGAGGAGAGTGAATGCAGCTCATCAAAGTACTTTCTCATGTTTCTCATTCTTCTTTCGCTCCGGCCAGGGTGAAACTATGATTAACCAGGAAAGTATAGTGCTGTGCACATAGTAGGTGCTCACAGAAGAGCTTATGAACTCTGCTTCAGAATATTCTTTATATTAAACGAAGTCAAGAAGCCAATTATTAAAACCTGGGACAACTTGATGGTTTATAATGTATTCAATAGGGGCTTGAGGGTTAAAAGAAGTCATGAGAGAATTTTTTTGTTTTGTGTGTAGTGTTTTTCATGAAGCAACACTTTTAGGCTTATTTCGGTTGCAGTCTGGCTGCTGAAATATGCCAGGAGCATCAGAACAAGTCGTTTCAGATCAAATTTGTCAAGGTCTGTGGCGATACAGGAGTGAGATAAACAAACAGACCCACCACCGATCCATGAATTCTGGAAGTAAAACTGTTCATCAAAATATGTAGCTGATTTGAGTCAGCCGCTGCCTTAGAGAACGTTTCTCAAAGCTGCTGTCTGTCTGTCTGAACACCTGCGTATGGGTTATAAACACAGGCTACTGGACTGGCCACACTAAGCCGGCAGACTTTCTATGCCTGTCGTGAGGCTGTGAAAACTAAAGTTTGAAAAGACCCCAGGTGATTTAAATGATCAGTCATACTTGAAATGACTCTTTTAATAACTTTTACCTGTGATGGTGGGGCTCCATATTAGCATATATTGGAATCATCTGGAGGGCTTGTTAAACCACCCTCCCATGAGCCCCGTCTTCCCGTGTGTTTCTAAATAAATAGACCTGAGGCAGGGTTTGAGAATGTGTAGTTCCAGCATGTTTTTAGGTGCCGTTGCTGCCGTCGCTCTAGGCATTGCCCTTTGAGGACTCCTGGCTTTTAAGGATTATCAGAGTAAGACATGAGAGGCTACAGGACAGGCAAGTGACATCACTTTCATTAATGGCATTTGGAAAACTCCACGGTATGGGATAGACTGATTGCTTAAGAAAAATAATAGAGCGAGCAAGGCAGCATTATTGCTCTACAGTAGAGTTAATCAGTTGGGTTGTTTGTGGTTTTAGTGAATTTGTGAATAATGGGCTAACCAAAAAGCATTTGATTGGGTTCTAGGCTAAGAACTTTGAAAATAAGCTGGTTTCATGAGAGTAGAAAGAGTTAAAGATGGGAAGGTAATATTTTATTCAAGAACAAGCTCACACTTAATGACCGACGTGTAAAAAGGAGATAAGCAGACATGCCTGAAGACAGAGGAAAAGAAACCGTGAGTTACCTCTGGGATTAGGTCTGGAAATTTCTTTTATTGCACACTATTAAATGCCTTACAGCTGTGAATACAGTGGTAAATCACTCTGTTTACTTAAATCCAAAATTCTGCTGTGTAAGAAAATGCCAGGAATAAATTGGAAATATTAGGAATAAATTGAGGAGGCTCTTCACAACCAAACCTGTGGTAGAATCCAGCACAGGTGAATAATTTGTGGGGCCTGGAGCACAATGAAAATTGAGGCGTTCAGAAATGTTAAGATTTCAAGATGGCAATTCCGGAGTATTAAAAAAAAGCGTGGGGCCCTGTGGGGCTAAATGTGTCTCGCCCCCTTGAAGCCAGCTCAGGGATAATCAAAGGGCGTCAAAAGATCTGGTGTTGGAGTCAGATTTGAATTCTGACAATACAGATGCTCTGTATCGTCTTGACTGACTTCTGCTCTTCTGTTTTTTTTTTTTTTTTTTAAGACTTATTTTTGATAGAGAGCAGGCAGGGGACGGGCAGAGAGAGAGAGAGAGAGCGCGAATGAGCAAGAGACAGACAGAAGACCCACAGCAGGCTCTGTGCTGATAGCATGGCTCAAACTCACAAACTGTGAGATCATGACCTGAGCCGAAGTCAGATGCTCAACCACCTGTGCCACCCAGGTGCCCCTGCTCCTCTGTTTCTTGATACGTGTGGTTTGCTAACTAATCCTTACTTTGAAAATATCCTGGGGGAAAGATAAGCTAGGAAATCTGAATCTGTGAAAGACCCTATGGCCAAGGAAGAGTGCAATTTAAAAAAAAAAAATCCTAAAAGCATTGGCAGGGTTGGAGAGCTGACTATTTTCCCTGGTGTAGGTGGGCTGTTTTTCCTAGTCTTAAAAGCTAAGTCATTAAAGAAGTGTTTCTCGATTGCTTATAAAGTGCTATCCAGTGTCCCTGGTGGTGGGATCCTTCCTGTCCTTGTGCAAGTCCCCATCTAGAGGGAGATGCTGCCCATAAAGCAGTAGATGGAAACCGAAGTATGAAACCTGAAATGTAGGGGGGAAAAATAACTGGCACAAGGGGAATGATCTGGAAGGAAAGTCAGAAGAAGTCTCCCAGAAAAGGCAACATTTAAGTTGGTATAAGTCTTAGGTGGAGGGAAGTCAAGTTTGGGGAATAGAATTCTAGGTGGAGAGAACAGTCTCTTAAGTGGGAGAGAATGTGCTGTGTTTGAGGGACTGAAAAGACCAGTGCTGCGGCCAGGGAATGGGGTAGAGAGTGCTAGGAGGTAATCCTGGGTGGGTGGCGGGGGGGGGGGGTACCTAGGGCCAGATACATACCCTCTTGTGGGTCAAAGAGAGGCCTGGGTTTCATTCTAAGCATGGTGGGAAAACATTGAAGAGTTCTGAGCAGGGAAATGATGGGAGTGGACAGATCTTCCTCAATTCTCTTCTGGGATGGTTTGTAGAGTTTAGTTAAGAGGGGCAAAGGGAGGAAGCAAGAGACAGTTGTGGGGAAAACCTAGTAAGAAATGCTCATGGCCTGAACCAGGTTGGTGCCAGTGGTGACAAGAAGAAACTGACTTTCTAATACATCCTGGTGGGAGGAGCGATTGGGGCTGCAGCTTGGACACAGGTGAGTGTAATGAGAGACTAACAAGTCAAGAATGGATCCCAGGTTTCTGTCTTGGGCAAATGGGTGGATGGTAAGCTTCACAGAATCATGAAGACGTGGGAGCAAACAGGCCTTGGAAGGAAAGTCAGAAGCCCAGCTTTTAACTTGCAAATTTGAGAGGCTATCAACTTGAATACATGTGACTGGAGTCCAGAGGAGAGGCTGGACTTAGAGATCATTTAGATGTTACCAGTTTATAGTTGGTTTTAAAGCCCTGGGAATGAATGATGTTAATTAAGATGGCAGTGCTTAGGGAGATAAGGGGGTTTAAAAAAAACCCTGTGGGGGCACCTGGGTGGCTCAGTCAGTTGAGGGTCCAACTTCGGCTTAGGTCATACCTCCTGGTTCACAAGCCCTGTGTCAGCTTCTGTGTGGACAACTCAGACCATGGAGCCTGCTCTGGATTCTGTGTCTCCCTTTCTCTCTGCCTCTCCCCAGCTTGTACTAGGTCTTTCTCTTTTTCTCTCTTTCTCAAAATTAAACTTGAAAAATTTGCTTTTAAAAAACCCTCTGGATTTATTTAGCAGAAGGGTTATTGAAGGAAACCGAGAAAGACCAGAGATGTACAGCTGTAATTCTGTCAGAGGACGTAGGGAGAAGGGTCCTTCTGGAGGAAAGTCACCAAGAAGATTGAATGTCAAAAAAAAAAAAAAAAAAAAGGGCTCTTAATATATTTTGTATTTAGCTATTTTGATTCCTAGTATATTTGCTAAAAGCCTTTGTAGTAATAGGGACCAAAGCCAGATTGGAGTGGCCTGAAGAATGAGGTGAGGTCAGGGAGATAGTGTGTGTACTTGGTATTTGGAGAAGTTTTAACGTAGAGCAGAAAAATGCGATGGGCCCCTGGAGGGCAGATGCAGTCACCATATATATATTTTTTAAGCTGAACAGTACTGCAGTGTTGGTGTCCTGATAGAAATGATCCCACGGGGAAGGAGGGGATGATAGTGGGAGAGAAAGGACACGTGTAAAATATTGTAGAGTAGGCTGGAGGGATGTATCCAAGTAGGCAAAAAGACTCTAAGAAGAAGAGCACCAGGTTAAATATCATTGTCCGTAACACTGGGAAATAACTATGCCCTGCCTTATGACACTGCTTCTATTTGCTTTATTGAACCTGGCTTGTATTGTCCTGAGTGACCCAATGTCCTTGGCTTACCAGAGGAAGACAATTGGTCGAATTTACCTGACATCTAGTAGTACCTTGACATAAATGCCATCTAAATAAGTTTCCTGCAATGTTGTAGAGGAGAAAAAAATGAATTTGAACCCAGATCTTAAAAGCGTTGGTAGATGGTTTGCCCGAAGATCTAAGATGGCCGTTCCTTGAACAGCGTGAACACAAAAATGCAAGTCCTAACTTAAGGTTGCTGAATCAGAATAAAACAGCAGAGAAATCTCCTTGCCCAGAATGCTGTGTAAGGAATGATCTGCTCATGAGCTTGTAAAGTTGAGGGTAGTGTATGAGGCATCCTTAAGAAGGCAAATGACTTCAACTCTGGGTGGAAGTCAAAAGGGAGACCTGGAAAGCTAAACTATCAAGCTGTGCACACTGCAGTAGGGAGGAATCTGGGTCTGGAAGCTGGGCCAGTCTGGTTTCGTTCAGCCCCTTTTGTCAACTTGTCCCAGAAGAGGTGGAAACATTACTGAACTTGGAGGAAAAGCAGATGAAGGAAGGAGGTTAGTTATGGGAAGGTTGGGTTGACACTTGAATAATTTTAGCCTTGTTAAGAGAATACGTACTTCTCTGGGTTCTGAAATTGAGGGTTGAGGCTAATATTTAGGAAGAAGTAGATTGTCAGACCTAGCAGGGAAACATTATTAAGTGGATTAGGTGAAACTGTCACCTCTCTATAATAATATTCTGGATCATCCTTTTAGATTTTGTCAGAAGTGTGAAGTTTCATGGGACCAGAAAGGTATCAGGTACATTGTCTTCTGTCTCCAGAAAATCCTACTGTTTGCTATCCACACAGTTTTCAGTAATGAGCATAAATATTGAGAGAAAACAAACTTAACCTGCTTTCATGGTGCCAGGCCTTACTTTGAAGGCCTCTTTTGCAGAGAATGGGGACTGTAAACTACTGAAAAAACAAAGGTATTACTTGGAGAATGCCAGGTTTCTTCATTGTGTAGATGGACAGTTTGCATCTCCTGGATTCTGGTCACCTTCCCAAATAGCCTCCAATGGATAAATCCTTAAAAAAGGTAAATTTGGATTTGGCTCTTAAAGAGTAGTGCATACAAAATTGCCATTGAAGGATTTTTTTCTGTCATTTTGACTGAATCTTTCCTGTTTATGTCCAGTATTCTCAGCGTTATCTGTCAAAGTGAAAATCTGCCATCAGACAGGAATTTAATGTTAATGAAAGCAAGTGGCTCACAGCAGGGAAATGGAGGTTTTACCCCAGGGGTTTTGCTTTGGTGAGCAAACCATGGCAGACTGAAAAATGCCAGGAACTGAATGAGACTGAATAATCAGCTAACTAGGGGATCATCCTGGAATATACTAGTTCAGTTTCCTGGGCTGAGATTTAGACAGCAGGTTTTGCATGATTGATCCTACATCTTGGTGTGGGAATATGCATGGGGGCACTTCAAAGGTCTCCTGTCTTACTGGGGATGTGTTGATAAAGGTTTAAAAATTCTTAAGTCTACAGCAAACACCAAGGTTTCTGAGTTGCTATAATAAACAGTTGTCTGAAAGGTTTAGAGAGACGGGGAGACCTATATCAGTGTGTCTTAATTATCAGCTGAATAATTTCCAAAAGCTAACTGTTTCTAAGAAACCAAGCATAGCAATATGACATGGGTTCAGCCAAATGTGTCTCCTTTAGCGTCCCTTTTTAATTTCTGTGATTGTGGGAATGTTTATCTCCTCTAGAAATCTTTGGAGGTATACCAATTGAAAAAGTGAACAGGTCATGTTTGTGCAATATGAGGGGGCAGAGATTTTTGAACTATGTTTGTGAAACCATAGGCTTTCATAAAGTGTCTATTTGGATTCCTTGGGGAACTAGGCTTGTGGTCCAGGACTCCACCACTTTGCTACTGGGTCAGTAGTGAATAGAGTTTGAATGGTCTCAAAGGCGGAAGTGTCCACTGAGTCAAGAAGGTAGAAAACCATTGCCCTAAAGAATATACACAAAGGTGGTGTTGCTGGCTGTTGTCTACTTACAACTTATGATCTGTCCCCTCACCAGATCCTTCTGCATCTAAGATCGATCGTTGACATTTCCCTTTCGGTATGATGTTCAAATAGTCCTGGTTCTGAAGTTGGTGATCCTACTATCCTAGCTCTGAACATCCTCCTGAGAGAAGAGAGGGGTTTCATTTTATTTTTTTCCCAATGTTTCATTTCTGAGAGACAGAGAGAGAGAGAGAGAGAGAGAGAGATTGCGTGATCAGGGGAGGGCCAGAGAGAGAGGGGCACAGAATCCGAAACAGGCTCCAGGCTCTGAGCTAGCTGTCAGTACAGCCCCAACGCAGGGCTCAAACCCACGAACTGTGAGATCATGACCTAAGCTAAAGTTGGACGCTTTACCGTCTGAGCCACCCAGGCACCCCAAAGAGAGGGGTTTTAAAGAAGACAAATTTGGCCACAAGGAGGATGCTCCTTGAGGTAGTATGTGGTCCTAGAGAAAGTCTTTGCAGCATTTTGTCCTCTGTGTTTTTGTTTTCCTTTGGTCTTTAAAAAAAAAAAAATCTTTTCCTGTCCCAGCCTTACTAGGCTTTGCACCCACACCACCCACCCTGTGATGTCTCTGATCCCTATTGTTCTCTCCTCCTTATGATGAGTAATGGGAAAGAAAGAGAACAGCTAATGTTTATGAAGATTTTTAACAAGGGAACAATGAGCATTTTTATTTAAAACAAGGTGCAGTAGAACATTTTAAATGTCCAGTAGGTAACCAACCATGGTCTATGATTGGTTGACTACTAATAACCTTCATGATTTGAGAGAATGGTTTTAGATTTCATCAAATGAACTACTGAAGCTTTCAGTGTTCAGAGTGTCAGAATTATACCCAATATATCCATCTGAACTAAGATAGGAGCATAGTTGACTTCTGTCCCGTTAAGTCCTAAAGGCATCAGTTCAACATCTATTATGGGAAGGAGATGAGCTAAACTCTATTTATATTGGAACTTTTTAATAGTGTATTTCAATTTCTTACTGTAAAATTTACCTGTTACCCTGTACCATTTTTTTTTTTTAAAGTTTGTTTTTGAGAGAGCGTTTGTGCGCATGTGCACAAGTTGGGGAGGGACAGAAAGAGTGGGACAGAAGGTCTGAAGCGGGTTTTGCCAACAGCGGAGAGCCAGATGCAGGGCTTCAACTCCTGAACTGGCAGATCCTGACCTGAGCTGAAGTCAGACGCTTAACTGACTGAGCCACCCAGGTGCCCCACCATGTTACTTACTACTTTTAAGTGTACAGTTCAGTGGCATTAAGCACATTCACATTATGTTAGAACTTTTAAGGAAACCTATTTTGTGACCTGTATTCCTGTTCACAAATCTCTTGTGAATGTTTTCCTCTTCTGCTGTTACTTAATCATAAAAAATCTAAGTGCATTAAGATTTATGGCCAAAAGAAATGAACTGGCTTGATTCCTGAATTTCTTCCTTCACCTTGCTCAGAAATTCTCTCAGAACCACAATTTTCAGACTAAGAGAAGTGAACCAATTTGCAAACAAAAACACCATGGGAAAATATGGTGTATTCTACACATTTTAATAAATTTCTCAATCTTGAAACCTCTGAACCGTCATTTGATTTCTGGGCCCTTGGGGCGGGGGAAAATGGTCTTTAATGGAAGTCTCTTCAGAATAAACAAAGATCCACATATTACTATCATAATGATTCAATCCCATCAATAAGGCTTTTTGTTTATTAGTCCTGCAAGTTATTCTGGAAGAAAAATTGCCCTAGGAAGTAGAAGGTGTATTAGGATGATCAAAACCCATAAAGTCTCCAATGCTCTACATTTTATGAGCGCTTCTTAGTTTTATTTTCCTCAGGTTTGCATCCACTATGTGTTTTCACAGCTTTCCCCTTCAAGTTGATATCCTTGCAATGAAATGTTAATATTTCCTAGGTGTCTTAAGGCTTTCAAAGTACTGGTGCACATACATTGCATTGTTGGATTCTTTAAGGAATCCTTTTCCGTAGAGAGGAGGGTCCATCCTCCGGGGAGTTTTCTAGATTGAGAGATTTAACGTCTGAGGTCACTAATGGAGAGTGATTGGTTCCTGACCCCCCGGACCTTCTTTTCCTTTTCTGACAACACAGGAATACCCTAGATAATCAGCTAGGGTGGTAGTGAGGGGCCCACTGACACCTGGTCTTGTGAGTGTGACACCTAAAGCCTGGGAAGTAGGAGGCTCCCTTTTTGGGAGGTGAATGGCTATGCTGGAAGCCATGTTGCTCCCCCTCAGCAGAGGCATGTCTTGATGAGACTGTATCTGCTGGGAATTCCTGAGCTTCCTGCGTTGTCCGCCTACAATTACCTTGTGTTCCTGTCTTGAGATCTTGCCATGATCTCTAACCTCCTGGAGATTGCAGAAATCCCTGATGGGCTCCCACCCCTTTTGTTTGAGTGTTGTGGAATCGGTTTCTGTCCCTGCCCCCAAACCACTGAACCACTGATGCAGACATTGGTGCTAGGACCCAGATATTCGAGGACTCCTTCTATCCCTTCATGCTGCTAACAAGACTGGTTCTCTTTTTTTTTTTTTTTTTATATTTTTATTTATTTCTAGGAGAGAGAGAGAGACACACGGCGTGAGCAGGGGAGGGTCAGAGAGAGAGGGAGTCACAGACCGAAACAGGCTCCAGGCTCCGAGCTGGCAGTCAGCACAGAGCCCGACGCGGGGCCCGAACCCACGAAACGCGAGACCATGACCCAAGCGAAAGTCGGACGCCCAACCGACTAAGCCACCCAGGCGCCCCAAGACTGGTTCTCTTAAAGCACGTTGTTGAAGCTGAATTGAAGGCGACAATGGCTCCCGCCTCCTTTTTTTTTTTTTTTTTTTTTTTTTTTAAAGACTTGTAATAGGGGCACCTGGGTGGCTCAGTTAGTTGTGCGTCTGACTCTTGGTTTCAGCTTGGGTCATGATCTCATGATTTGTGGGTTCAAGCCCTGCATCAGGCTCTGCACTGACAGTGTGGAGCCAGCTTCGAATTCCCTCTCCCTCTCCCCTCAAAATAAATTTTAAAAAATGACTTGTAGTTACTCTGATATTCATCCCTTTTCCCCTATCGATCAGCCCTTCTCACCAAAGAAAAGTTTTTAGTCTTTTTAAAAATTAAAGACCAAGTTGTAAACCTTAAGTGTTTTGCAGAACATGATAAAGAGAAAGGGTTCTTTCATTTAAGAAAAGAATGCCCTACTTCAAAATTGAGGCAAATGGGTGCAGGTCACAGATGGTTGTAAAATTGTTTGATGTGTGGCTTTCACAGTAATCCTGTTTCCTCCCCTATAAAGTCCTTTTCTTAGAAGCAGAGCAGTTCTAGTTCAGAAGTCTACCTGGGATACTGAAAGAGTCCAACATGCTGTGTTGTGTAATATTGCCATTTTGTTAGCACTTTGCTTTTTTTATACTTTGCTCCGATATGTTTCCAGTACTTGATTCTTGGAGGTTGTTTATCTGCTAACTTACAGGAGGACATTGAGGTCCTAGGATTATGTGATCATCCTTTGGAATACCAACAGTCACTCAGTTGCCATTTGAGTGCTTATGGGACAGGCACAGTGGAAGAGTGGGTTTCTATCTTTCAACAAAATCACAGTTCCTGGTCTCCAAAAGATTTGAACAGGGACCTTACAAAGGAAGATCTATAAAAGGCCAACAAGAACATGAAAAGGTGCTCAGTATTAAGGAAAGATAAATCAAAACCACAGTGAGCTACAAACGGACACCAAATAGAGTGGCTAAAATTAACACTACCCAGTGTTGTCAGGGAGGTCTCACTTATGTTGTGAAAACGTAAGTACAGATGCTTCTGAACATCTTAGACACAGTTTGGGAGTTTCCCACGAAATTAAACCTACTTAGAGTATATCCCTGATATACCCCATGAAAATGCATCACCACACTGGCTGTCCCAAGAATATTCCTAGAAAAGATTTAATAGTAAGAGCTCCCAAATGCCTATTAATGGGTGAGTGGATACACCAATTGTAGTCTTTCCATACAATAGAGTACTTGGCAAGAAATGAATGAACAGATATAGCTGTGTGATGAAATCCTAAAAACGTTGAATGAAAAAAAATCTGACCGGAGAGTATACGTTGTATGATCCTATGTATATGGACTGGTAAAACCAGTCTAGAGTGACAAATTAGGGATTGCCTAGGGGCTGAGGGTGAAGGTGCTCTGGGAAGGGGCAGCAGTGAAACCTCTAGAGTGAGGACTGTTGTATATCTTAGGGTGGTATTTCTACAAGTGTAAACTTCTGTTAAAACTCCTTGAAACACTTAAGGGCACCTGGGTGGCTCTGTCGGTTAAGCATCTGACTTTGGCCCAGGTTATGATCTTGCAGTCTGAGTTCAAGCCCTGCATAGGGCTCTGTGGTGACTGCTCAGAGCATGGAGCCTGCAGCCTGCCTCGGATTTTGTCTGCCCCTCCCCCACTCACACGGTCTGTCTCAAAAATAAACATTAAAAAATTAAACTCTTTAACACTTAAAATGGGAGCTTTTTATTTAAATTGTACTTCAATATTCTTGACAAAGCCATAGGTGGATATTGCCCTTAAAAGACCTTTTATAAGGCATACCTGAAAATGTTTTTATTACAATGAAAATTATGCCTTGTTATCACAAGTTACATTTTTTAAAGAGTATAGTGCTCTGAGAATCTTAAAAACTGCCATCTACTTCAAATGATACAGGATGGGGAAATTGTCCAAGGAAATGAAGCCTGTATTTTATTTCTAATAAATACTTTAATTATGGAACAAGAGTTAGACAAGCCCTTATATTTTTAGCTTGTGCTCTTTGGGGGAAAAATGTTAAAATTGCAACAGTCTTAGGTGGTAAGAAATTATCAACTACCCTAAACTAATGTATTGAGGACAAAAATGATTTTTATTTCCAGGTGCTGGTATTCTTATTCAAGTATAATTAACAGAATGTTAGTTTCCGGTGAACAATATGGTGATTTAACAGTTCTGTACTCTGTGCTCCTGAAGATAAGTGAACTCCTAATAATCCCCTACACCTATTTTATCCGTCCCCCCATCCCTCCCCTCTGGTAACCACCAGTTTGTCATCTGTATCTAAGTTTGTCTTTTTCCTTCTGTTTCTTAAATTCCACATGTGAGTGAAATCCTATGGTATTTCTCTTTCTCGTACTTACTCCACATGGCTTTATATTTTCTACACCCATCCATGTTGTTGATGGTAAGATTAAGTGATCATAATTTTTAAATTCTTCATACTTGATTATATTTCTTAAAAAAATTTAACATTACTGTGTATGACTTCTAATACCTGCTTTAAGTTAAATTTATATTTAAATTATTCATTGACCTTGAAATCCTGAACAATTCATTGATTTAGGTAAAATGCATAGGTACCTTTTCCCCCCTCTATGAAACAAAAACATATAAAAAATTCACTTACTGGGAAGGGCAGTTTTCAGCCTTGCTGTCAACTAATGGAAAGTAATACCTTAACAAAAGTCCTTGGGATATTATAACAGGATTATTAAAAAATGTGTTTTCTCAAAGCCTCAGGCAGTAAAAATTCAATATTTTCCTACCATCCATTTCTTAATGCAATTTAAGAATAAGTTGTTTGAAAACAATCTCCCCAATTCTTCACATTTTCACCCTTCTAATACTTGTTAATTTTTAATGTTTATGAAAATCCTTGTACCGTAAACATAGAGAAGCTGTTCCAGACCAGGGCCTCCAGTTTCTCAGCCATTTGCAGGGGTGGGGAGAGGTGATCTAGAAAACTCGCCTGGTAAGGCAGCAACAAAAGACAGATGAAACATTTTATATGCTGGAATCCATTTCAATATTAAGGGTTTAATTGGCCATGCAAACAGCTGAGGTTTATGACTTTAAAGTCTGCAATTTTAAAAAAAATTTTTTTTAATGTTTTATTTATTTTTAAAATGTTTTATTTATTTCTAGGAGAGAGAGACAGCGTGAGCAGGGGAGGGTCAGAGAGCGAGGGAGTCACAGACTGAAACAGGCTCCAGGCTCTGAGCTGGCAGTCAGCACAGAGCCCGACGAGGGGCTCGAACCCACGAACAGAAAATCATGACCTAAGCGAAAGTCGGAAAGTCTGACGCTTTACTGACTAAGCCACCCAGGCGCCCCTATGTTTTATTTTTAGGAGAGAGAGAGAGACAGCGTGAGCAGGGGAGGATCAGAGAGAGAGGGAGTCACAGGCTGAAACAGGCTCCAGGCTCTGAGCTGGCAGTCAGCACAGAGCCCGACGCGGGGCTCGAACCCACGAACTGCGAGATCATGACCCAAGCGAAAGTCGGACGCTTAACCGTCTAAGCCCCTAAAGTCTGCAATTTTTAAAGATAGTTCTGAAACTTACTTGAGGGTCTATCTCCTTAAAAGAATATTTCAGTATGGTCCTTAATACTTCTATTCATGATTTATGAACATGTTTTTCTGAGAGAGAGAGAGAGAGAGAGAGAGAGAGAGAACACAAGCTGGGGAAAAGGGCAGAGAGAACGGGAATCCCAAGCAGGCTTTATCCCCAGTGCAGAGCCTGATGTGGGGCTTGATCCCACAACCCTGAGATCGTGACCAGGCCCCAAATCAAGAGTTGGATGCTCAACTTACTAAGCCACACAGGCGCCCCTCTTAGGTTGTTTTTAGCAGATCTAGATAAACAGAAAAATGCATTCCCCTGTATATGAGGAATAATAGACAATTATGCTATATTGAAACAATCGTGACTATTTTACCCTGGGCCTAACAACCATAAACTTGATAGTTGAAGACAACAGAAACTTACTCTCTCATAGTTCTGGACATTGTCAGAAACCAGGAATTAATATAGTTAGCTGAACTCACGGTGTCACAGGACCACACTCCCTGCAGAAGCTGGAGGGGGGAGCATCCGTTCTGGTCTCTTAGGGCTTGTGGTGGATAGAGGCATTCTTTGGCTCATTGCCAAACCAATCTCTACCTCACTGTGCCTGTTTCCTTCTCTTATGCGTCTGATTGGCCACAACCTCTCCTTCGTGGACACTGACTGCATTTAGGACCCATCCAGATGATACAGGATGGTGTGTCCATCTCAAGATCTTTAACTCCGTCACTGCTACACAGACCCTTTAACAAAGTGTCTTTTCACCTTTCAGAAACTAATTTGGACTTCTTACGTTTGGGTGCCATTATGCAGGCTGCTGCATGATCTAAAACAAAAAAAACCAAAAAAGCTAAGCTTGCTCTTCTAATTACATTGCTCTTTTTCCTGTCACTTCAGAGCACATATGGTCTTTCCTACACATTTTATAATTTAAATATATTTATTTACTCAGACTATTTCTGTTGTATAAGAACAGAAATCCTGCCTGTTGTCATTCATAATCAGAAGAATCTTGAGCTTTCTCTGCTTTGTTAGGGTTTTGTCTCTGTCATGACTAAAGACTGAGCAGACCTATGTACATATTCTGCCACGTATAACGCACTGGAGGATTTCCCCGACAATAGTAACTTAAAACATTCAGTCCTACTATGAACCAGCGAACCTCTTGCATCTTACATTTTTTATTTAGAAAATGTGATTGCCATACACAGCTCATCTGGCGGAGTAAGCCTTCTGAAAGTATCGGTTCAAGAAAATAATGGCATCTTCCTTTTTTCAAGCTAGTCTCTATCCCCTTTCTGTTTTCATTTTGAAAGGAAGTTAAAGCTCCTCAATGAATAAGCTATTCAGAGAGTGGCGATATCAAGTCTGTTTCACAACAGCCTATTTTGATGATGAACCGATTCTTGTAATAAGGCATTGATGTGAGGGGAAAAAAAATCCATCCTATTAAAATTTAATTTCCATGGTCTCACTTAGATGCTGGCATCTGACCTCAAATGGTATCTTTTTCTTTCTTTTCTTTCTTTCTTTTTTTTTTTTTTTTTTTAAATCTTACTGTCTCTTAGCTTTGTAGACCACAGAACATGCAGCTTGTTTGAGAGGTTGAAGCTACCTTATCTGTTAGGAAGAAATAACAGTTGAAATGCAGTGGGACAAATTAAGTCTAACCTCTTAACTGTTGTGTATAAAAATTACTTTTTAGTTTAGCCTTGTGAATGTTCTAAAGGAGAGGGTTATTCTTCTAACATTGGTTTCAGGGTATGATACAGTAATTCAGCAGTTCCATACATCACCCTGTGGACATCCCAACAAGTGCACTTCTAATTTCCATCACGCAGAAGGTAATTCTAAGAAGCCATTTTTAGAGAAGTGTTCCCAGATGGATGTGAAGTACAAAAGAACATGAAAAGTGAGCAGGCAGTACATGAGCTATGGAGGAGGTAACCCTGCCCAGGAAGCACTATTCACCCTTGAATGAATACAGAGAAATTATAATATTGATAGACTTGTAAAGGGTTTATTTTGGAGGTCTGACCACATGCAGACTAGTCACATTGTGACTACTTATTTTATGACCTTGAGAAAGTTGTCCATAGTATCTATAGTCTCTAGTATTTTCTTATCTGTAAAGATAGTTTCTATTATCTCAATTTGGGTAAAATTAGATAAATCATACCAAACACTGAGGACTAGCACATATTAAATGTTCAATACTGTGGGTTGACTTTCAGGTTCTGAACTACATGTAAAACCATATATTGATCAAATACCCAGTTGAATTGAATTTAAGCCACCACCCTCCTCCTCTGACCTAAAAATCCATACTCCATGCACATGCCAAACAGTTTTTTTGTTTTTCAATTGGGATCTGAATTTCTTTAAACCCCCCACACTGGCCCTTGAATCCCCTATATCAAACCCAATCATTGCTTTAAACCCGCATGCCTTTAGTCTGAGTTCTGACTCCAGATCATTTTGTTGTCATGGAGTTTGATTGAACTTGATCCCTCCAGCAACACTATGCTTACCATTTCCTCAAAGAACTCCATATTCCACCCCCCCACCCCACCCCCCACAAGTCCACTAATCCAATGGAAACTACTTGTTCTGGTTTATAAATGCAGTGACCGAGATGACCTGATCGTAACAAAGCTGACAAAACCACATCTTTGGGTTGGGTTGATTTCGGGTCCTTCTAAGTCTCTGAAGAAACTTTAGCCACATTGGCCACCCACCCCCCTTACTCCATGGACAGAATTTCTACTTTCTTTATTGAAAGAAAGACGTGTGTGTGTGGTATTTTTCTCTTGATAAACTGCTATAAATGGCTTCCTTATTTAGAAAGGCTGGCCTTGGCTAAATACAGAGATTGACAAAGTTTAAGTTAACTTTTAGATGGCTTCTTCTCTTGGAGGTTTCCCCTTACCAGTATTTTGCACGGTTTTCCTTTTCCTTGAGGTAAGTCTTGGCTGACTTTTCACCTCCATTACTCTTTTCTATTGACCATATCTCTAAGCCTATGGTTTGCTTTTTTATATTACTCTACATTCATTTTTTTCATTCAACAAATATTATTTCCTGTAGCCCAGGTGTTGTCTAGGCACTGGAAATGCTACGGTAAACAAAATACAGAGTTGGATTCTTTTCATAAAGGGAGCTATTTACCAACTTCTTACTGTCTTCAGAAACCTTATATTCAATGATAGAAAGCTTTATCTCTTTCCTGTTCTCACTCTATTAGTGTTAGTGTTCCAGTACTTAGATGTGAGACAATGAGGAGAATAGGTACCTACATGTTTTCTTTTCTTTTCTTTTTTTTTTTTTTAGCTTTTGGCATCTTTTAAAATATATTTTAATTTTGGATATGTATTAGTTGTCTGCCAACTATTAATAACTGTTCTTTGATGTAGCCCTGGTACAGGGAACAGTCCATTTTTTTCTTTAACAATACTGTGAAAAAGAACCATTAGGAAGAGAAGAAATTTATAAAATGGAATTTTTGTTATAAAGCAATTAAATTTCAATAGGTAAGCAAATGTTCTAACAGAACTTGAACTTGCGGTGATTAGAATGGTTTGTTTACTCTGGTCTCCCTCTGTTCTTAATGGAAAAGACCCATATCCTTTCTTACAACATTGACAGAAAGAAAAGGCCTATGGAAATGGTTGAAGTTTCAGGATAAGCTCTTCTTCACATGTAAAGGAAAACCTACTAATTATCCATTAGTATTGAAATACCTTTGGGATTTGGAAGGACACCGGTAGCTAGTTTGCATGGCTACCTAATCTAAACCCAGTGTGTAACGATCATTTCTTCCTTGTTCTAGACTCCTGGAACTTAGCGCAGGAGAAAAGATTGTGCTCCTTGACTTTTGTATATCCCACTGGGCACAGAACAGGGCCATGCATACGCTCAATGAGGAAGCGCTAAATTCTGCTAGACTCAGAATGTTTTGTATGACGTTAGAACCTGTGAAGACTGTCAGACAAGGAGTAATTACCACCCTATTTACTAGTCCATGAATATTTATTGGCAATTAGTATCAAGCAAGAAATATGTGAGGTGTTGAAGATGTGAGGACAAAGGAGAGAGATTCCTCAACTTAGAGAACCACAGTTGAGGTGTGACATCTGCATATTAATTATAATACAAAGTAGGAATACCAAAATGTAGATACAAAGTGCGGAGGAACTATTGATCCATTTGCTCTGTGTATCAAATCTGACTAAGTTAGGAGAGGGCCTTAAAATGTAGAAGATAGGGGTGCCTTGGTGGCTCAATTGGTTAAGCCTCTGACTTTGGCTCAGGTCATGGTCTCACAGTTTGTGAGTTTGAGCCCCGCATCAGGCTCTGTGCTGACAACTCAGAGCCTGGAGCCTGCTTTGGATTCTTGTCTCCCTCTCTCCCTTCTCCTCCCCTGCTCGTGTTCTTGTGTTCTCTCTCTTTCAAAAATAAACATTAAAAACAAAATAAAAATACAGAAGATACTCAGTCTAGAGCTAGATGTTTTCTAGGTGTCAAACAGGGCCAGGGTTGATGAGCCTACTGGGTGTGTATGTATGTGTATGTGTGGAGAATGGCAGAAACTGAGGCAGGGAAATTAGATACAGGCCAGGTAGGGATGGTGCTTGTGGGTTGTGAAGTTCAGACTGAATTCTTCATAGAACTGGAGGTGATAAGAGGACCAACCCCTCCTCTTAAGATTCTATCAGCAAGTTTTGAGAATGGGCTGGAGGAGAGAGAAAGATTTCAGGTAGCAAAAGCAGTCAGAGGCCAGAGATGATCAGGGTCTACTTAACAGAGGGACAAGGAGGAGAGATTTAAGATCTTATTAGGTAGGTTTGAAAATTGGGGAGTAACAATTAGAGAAAAGGGAGAGACAAATAAGAGAAACTTGGAATAATTTCAAATCCTAAAAGATTCCCGTGTTATGCTTTAAGTGGAAATTTGAATATGGTTGATAGTTGCTAAATTCACTTCCTAATGAAAATCTATTAATGCAACAATTATGAAACACCTGTTTATTTCTCTTGTGTTGGATACTGGTTTCATTTTTAACAATTCAATGATAATAGCTTTATTGAGTTGCTTTGTGTTAGGGTGCTAAGAACTTAGATGTTCTTAATTCTCCTCCCTTACCTTGGGGGGTGTGTATTATAGCCCTCGTATTGTAGATCATACCAAGGCTCTGAGTAACTAGCGTCTTGGGTACCTTGCTGAACTTGGAAGATGTTTCATTAGTAGGACAAAATTACATTTCTAATTCTAAAACTCTGCTCTTTTCAGTAGCTTACTCAGCCTCCATATGTCAGAATTTTTTATACCTGTGTTCTCAAGATTTTGAAAAATAGTCCTGATTGGTTATTAGGAAGCATTGACTCGTTGAAAGATTCTAAATTCCTTTGAGTCTTGTTCCTGTAGATCCATCATTCCTTAAGAAAATATTCCTGTTCTTTATGTTGTGATGGCCTATGGGGTTCCGTAGGTCCTAGCTGCTGATTTTTTTTTCTAAGTATAGTTGCTATACAATGTAACATTAGTTTCAGGTGTACAACATAGTGATTTGACCAGTTTCTGCATTATGCTATGCTCCCCACAAGTGTAGCTACCATCTGTCACCATACAATGCTATTATAATATCATTGGCCATGTTCCTTATGCTGTGCCTTTTATTCCCATGACTTATTCCATAACTGGAGCCTTGTATCTCCCACTTCCCTTCACCCATTTTGCCCAGTCTCCCACACCCTCCCATCTGGTAACCACCAGTGCTCTATATTTATAGGTCTGATCCTGCTTTTAATTTTTTTTTTTTCAAAGATTCCATTTGAGAGTGGAATCCTGGTATTTGTCTCAGCATGACTTCTTTCTCTTAGCATAAGACCCTCTATGTCCAGCCATGTTGCTGCAAATGGCAAGGTCTCATTTTTATGGCTGAATAATATTCCATTGTATATGTGCTACTGCTTATCAATTTGTCTGTTGGTGGACATTTAGGTTGCTTCCTCATCTTGTCTGTGGTAAATAATGCAATAAATATAGGAGTGCATATTTTTCAAGTCTGTTTTAATTTTCTTGGAGTAAATACCCAGTAGTGGAATTGCTTTTTTTATTTAGTTTTGAGGAACCTCCATATTGTTTTCCACAGTGGCTGTACCCAATTACATTGCTACCAGTACTGTACTAGGGATTCTTTTTCCTCCACATCCTTGCCAGTACTTCTTTCTTCTTGAGTTTAGCCATTCTAACATGTGTAAAGTTGCATTTTTCTAATTAGTGAGGTTGAGCATCTTTTCCTGTGACTGCCTGTCCTTGGAAAAATGTCTATTCAGGTCCTCTTCCCATTTTCAATTGGACTCGTGGTTTTTTGATGGTGAGTTGTAGAATATCTTTAAATATTTTAGTTATTAACTCCTTATCAGATGCATTATTTGCAAACATCTTTTCCTGTTCAGTAGGTTGTCTTGTTGGTTTCCTTTGCTGTGTGAGAGCTTTTATTTGATGTAGTCTCAATAGCTTATTTTTGCTTTTATTTCCTTTGACTTAAGAGACCTAGGTATAAAAGCATTGCTATGACCTGTGTTAGAAATTATTCCCTGTGCTCTCTTGTAAGATTTTTATGGTTTTTGGTCTCACATTAAGGTCTCTAATCCATTTTGAGGTTGTGCCTTTTTGTTGTTTTTTTGTTTTGTTTTTTGGTCATAGTGTTCATAGGTTATCCACTTTCATTCTTTTGCAAGTAGCTGTCTGGTTTTCCCAGCACCATTTATTGTAGAGACTGTCTTTCCCCCTGTTGTATATTCTTTCCCTTTCCACAATAGATTAATTGACGATATATATGTGGGTTGATTTCTGGGGTCCCTATTCTGTTCTGTTGATCTGTGTTTCTCTTTGTGCCAGGACCATATAACTACTATGATGTTGATTACTACAGCTTTATTCCCTTAAGGCTGCTTTGACTATTCAGGTTTCCACACAAATCTTTGTATTCTGGTTTTGTGAAAAATGCTTTCGGTATTTTGATTGTACTAAATCTGTAGATTGCTTTGGTTAGCATGCATCTTCTGATGATCTTCCAGTCCCTGAGCATGGAATATCTTTGTATTTGTTTGTGTCATCAATTTCATCAGTGTCTTTGCTTCAGTATAGGTCCTCAAACTCTTTTAAGTTTATTTGTAGGTATCTTGTGCAGTTACAAATGATATTTTTGTCTATTGTACATAGAAATGTTAGTAATTTCTGTTCACTTTGTATCCTGAAACGTTACTGAATTCATCTTTTTTGGTGGAATCTTTAGGATATTCTTTGTATAGTATCGTGTCACCTGCAAATAGTGACCATATAAACTTCTTGGACAACGCGGATTCCTCTTGGTCCTACATCTTTTGATGGGATCTCCAAAAGACTTTTTGGTGAACATGACATTGTTATTTGCCTTACAAGTGAACTAGAGCTTAAGGGCCACACAACCTGGGTTTGGACCCCTCCTGTCTCTCATTAACTATGTGATTTCAATTGGAGGCTCTGTATTTGTTTGCTCACCTAACAAATGAAGGTTAGTCTTACTTCATGTGACAAAAGATGAAACGAGCTACTGAATGTAAAAGTTCATAGTACCTGGTACATAGCAAACATTTAAAACATGGTAGTCATTATTGACCTCTACTTTTCATTCAGCTAAGCATCAAATGCTCTGCAACCTGGTGCATGGTTTATCCCTCTAGCCATATTCTTCCCCACTCCCCAAACACATTCAATGCTCTAGCCACTCTAAGCCACAGAGTTTCCAGAAATAATCATTATTCTTTGCCAACTTTGCACAAGCTTCCCTACTTGGAGTGGTCAAACCCTATCTCCAAATCTTCCATCAGCTCTTTCCCTAGAACAGGAGATGGCAAATTTATTTCGCAAAGGGCCTGATAGTAACTATCTTAGGCTTGGAGGTCTATGTGATATACCTAGCACTTTCACCATTGTACCACAACAGCAGTCCTAGACAGCAATTAAAAGAATACTTGTGTCTGTGTTCCAACAAACCTTTTTTTTTTTTTTTTTTTTTTTTTTTTTTTTTTTAACATGTTGAATTGGATTTGACCTCCAGGCATATTGACAACCCCTTTACTAGAAAATTCTCAAAGTTCCGAGGCTGAGGTGGGTGCCCTTTGACATGAGCCTTTAGCTCACCTGTAACCAAACACTCTTCATACTTGGAAAATTCTTGCTCTTACTCACTCTAAGAGTGAGAACTTTGAGTAGGGATTTGAGAATAGGGATTGCATCTTATCCAACTTTATACACCCTTTCCAAGGGTGAGAAGGCTCATTAATTTTGAGTAACTGGATGAATTCATGAACAGGATGCTATGTACGAGCTTTCTGATTCAATCGCTCTTTAAAAAATTGGGCTTAAACTGGTAAGATGAGTGGAAGGCTCAAACTGAGGCCAAACCCACATGGATCATTATTGGGAAAGGCATCTCTGCTTCAAATTGCAAAATAGGCATAAACCACCCTTTTATCAATCAAGTATTTTCCCTATAAAATAGTAGAGGCCATTGAAGTGAAATAAAAACTTTTCCTTTGTTTCTGAGAAATGGGGTGATTCAGTTAAGTGAATTTTAAATGTAAAATTTAAATTTAGTGTTACAGGGAAACCTAATTTGGGAAAGAGATGTTGATTGTATACTCTAGAAATAATTGTCAAATGTATTTCTTCCATCGATTTCTATCTTCTAGGCCTTTGCTGTACCCATACAAGACCTTAGAACATCTTTAACATAGCTGAGTACAGAGGGTAGGGATTATCAAAATTCCCAAACAACAATTGACCTAGAAGGGATGACAAATCAGGTGATAGAAAATGATCAAATTTAAGACCTTGTTTTTTTCAATTTCAGGATATAAAATAGCAAGATTTTACAGCATCTTTTCACATATTCATTAAATTGTTTTGCCACATGAAAATGAATCAGATCTAAAATAGGCTTGGATTTAATTTATTTTGGTATATGTAAGCAGCAAAGTGCCACACTATGTGGATTTGCATATTGATTCTAATTTGTAATAAGTAATTGATGACCTTTTGTTAGAATGTTTAATTTCTCTCTCCATTGGCTGAAAGTTGTCAGAAACCATTTTGATATGTAGACCAGCCATCACTTCAGTACATACCCACTGATGATTTATGGTTTACCTTTTTAGAATAGTCTTTGCTCCTAGTAACCCATGAGAATGAGTAGATAATAACTTCTGGAATTTCTTTTTTTTTTTTTCTTTTTTTTTTTTAAAGAGTAGGCTGACTTCTTTTTTAAAAAATATTTTTTATTTATTTCTAGGAGAGAGAGACAGCGTGAGCAGGGGAGGGTCAGAGAGAGGGAGTCACAGACTGAAACAGGCTCCAGGCTCTGAGCTGGCAGTCAGCACAGAGCCCTACGTGGGGCTCGAACCCACGAACCGCGAGATCATGACCTAAGCGAAAGTCGGACGCTTAACCGACTAAGCCACCCAGGCACCCCATAACTTCTGGAATTTCAATATTTTACCTCTGCCTAAAGGCTCTTCAGCTAGATAAGTCATTTATTTGAAACCATTCCTCAGTTACTCGGTTGTCTGTGGTTAGATTTGAGTCTAAGCTCTATTTTAACAGAGTCCCAGGAATCAGAATTTCCTTTCCTTTGAAATGGCAAGCAGGTGTTTTGCTTCCTCTCTGTTCTCATTGCCACCAGTGGAGTTGAGCTCTTCAGAACCTCCGCCTCCTAGCTCCTGGTCCATTCTCTACTCCCCAGCTGCCCTGGGAGTTCATTCTGCTGTCAGAGTATTATTCCAGAAGATTGAGTGAATCCTTGCTGTGTACATCAAGAGCAAACTCTTCAACTTGGCTTTTTAGAGTTTTAACATGGAGTTTTGTGCTGTCTATTTAACCCTCAATTTCCGCCTGCCTGCCCCACTCCCACTTTTACCTAACTTAAAACCCTATTTTCATACCCTGGCTACTGTGAGTTCTACAGTGAATACGAGTATACAGAGGTCTCTTAAACTTGGCACTTAGCAAGGGTGGGAAAGGAAGAAATAAGGATACAAAGTTATGCAAGAGGCATGGGTTCTGGAAATCTAATGTCACCAGGAACATGGTGATAATAGTTAAGAGTAGTTAATATTTATGTTGTACACTTAATTTACTAAGAGGTAGATTTTAAATCTCTCTCTCTCATGCACGTGCACGCACGCACACACACACACACACACACACACTCACAGCAGTAATTATATAGAAGTGATCAGTTATTTTCCTTGATAGCTGTTCAGTGTATGCATGTGTCAAAGCATCAAGTTGTATACCTTAAATATGTATAATTTTTGTACATCAAAGATCACTCAAAGTTAAAACTTTTCCTAGCAGATGAATTTGTTTGCGTCCCTTGAGGCTGTAAAAACCAGGTTCTCTATCCTCATGCTTTTTAATCAGCAGTCTGCTCTTAGGTAGTCGAGGTGACTTTTGAGACCCTCTGACTACCCCAGCCTACCCTGATCTGACCCTGTTATCTTCCTCCCACCCCATGTCCACTTAGTTAAATGGAACAAAGTTTCTTGAAATCAGAAGTTGCTGGCTATGGAGTCTTTTTTTTTTTTTTTTTTTTTAAACATTGATTCTTAATGTGCTTGGTTTTATTTATTTTTGTTTTGAGAGAGCAAGCGAGCACGAGCAGGGGAGTGGCAAAGAGGGAGACTGAGAAAGAACATGCACGAGTGAGAGAGAGCATGTATCCCAAGCAGGGTCTACACTGTCAGTACAGGGCCAGATGTGGGGCTCGAACTCCTGAACCATGACATCCTGGCCTGAGCTGAAATCCAGAGTCAAATGCTTAAACCGACTGAGACACCCAGGCACCTCCCAGTCTTCTTAATTATGCTGCTCCTATCTGCTGATTCTTGTCTGTAAGATCTATCCATTATTTAGAAGTGTGTTAAAATGTCCACTACAGTGAGAAATTTTTACATTTTTCTTGTAGTTTTGTCTAAGTTAGCTTCCTGTAGTTTAAGGACATATAATTATGTGCATATATGTTTAGAAGTCCTAAGGTCCTGAACTTGTTCTTTAGTAATCTTCATTTATTCTTTAAAAATTTTTAATCCAAGTTAGGGAACATCTAGTGTAATAATTCAGGAATATAATTTAGTGATTCATTGCTTATGTGTGTGTTTTACTTTATTAATGAAAATTAGATCCCCTTTCCCTGGATGTATTTTTATAAAGTTTCTTTCCAGGTCTCTAAAAAACCCTCTGGAAAACAGAGGGGTAACATCTATTTTCTAATTATCGAAAGATGATACTTCTCATTTTACAGATTCCTTGCAATCTTTTTCAATATATATCTAATACATAAGTATAATCACTGTGATCAGACAAAATCTAGTTTTCTATCTAGTTATTTCCACTTAGACTATAAGCTTCATGACACAGTTATACTCTCTGCTATTAGGATCATGAAAATTCTGTGTATGTGGGGCATTGACAAGACCAGTCTCTGGTGATTTTTGCCACATTAAATAGTCTTCAAAATCATGACTGTTAATGACTCATTACATTCTATCCTTGAATTTTACTGTTTTATTAAAACTTTTGTAATGTTTACTTTTGAGACCGCAAGAGTAGGGGAGGAACAGAGAGAGGGAGACATAGAATCCAAAGCAGGCTCCAGGTTCTGAGCTGTCAGCACAGAGCCTGATGTAGGACTCGAACCCACGAACTGTGAGATCATGGTCTGATCCAATGGGAGACAGTTAACTGACTGAGCCACCCAGGCGCCCCATGAATTTTACTGTTCTCTTAAACATTCCCTACTATGTTATTTTAAATATCCCCCTATTTCTGTGCATTTAGGTTGTTACCCCATTTTCTCCTATGAAATTGCTTCTATGAAGCTTTTTAAACACAAACATTTCTGTATATGTATTTTAAATATAAATATTGACTTAGAAGGAGAAGCAAATAAAATGGCCAAAAATCTTCTATATAAAGGCAAATTGTAGATATTAATGTCCTTAATACCAATTTTGAGAGATTTTTCTGTAATGGATGAAAGAAGCTTCAGGTTTGCATTATTCATGAAATTAAATATTTCCTAACATTTGTGGATTATTAATTGCCTCTTTGCTCTGTGGCCTTCATTTTAAAAGGACATTGCTTTACATTTATCACTTTACACTTCTACAGCGACTTACAGACGTGGAGTGCGTGTGGCACCACATTATCCATTATAACAACATTGTGGCATAAATAGGGCCCTGGAGGAGTCTTCTATATGAGACTAAAAGTTAAGTTGCTTGCTCGGGGTGGGCTAACCGATGCAGCTGGGACCTGAACCTGGCTTTTGAATATTCCCCCAAAGCTTTTCCCCTCCATTCTACCTTGCCTAAAGGAAGTCTTTGCAAAGGAGAGATCTTTGAACCTGTAAAACAGAAATAAAAACTACATGAGAACCAAGTATAATCTGATGTACTATGAAGCTTATCATGAAGCAAACAGGCGTCAAACAACTCCTCAGTGTCTATGGCAGCATTTGAGACCTGTTGACCACTTAATAAATGATTGTAGAGTAAGTGTATCGACAGTCTCTTTTAGACCAGATAAAGTTGCTGGAAGGGTGTGTGTTCTGGTGAAAATCTCAGAGATGGGGCTAGGAGTTTGGCTTGGTAAAGAATCCTTCCTATTTATCATGCACGGTTCAGATCTACATGTGAAAGTCACTTTGGTCAGCCTAAGGAATCTCCAATGTGGCTAAATGAGATTTGATAGACTTAATGTTCTAGAATAGAGAAAATAGATTATCTTTCTATTTCTAATAGTGTAAAAATTCTGAATATGTGTGTTGTAATATTAGACTCCTGCATTTAGTCATTACATTTCAAATGGTACAATCTTCTTCCAAAGTTTCATTTCAGGCCTCTGATTTAGGTGGTCACATACTTAATGCCAGAGTTTAAATTCTTTGGAATTTACCCAAAAGAGAACCTCACTGGAGTGGAAGAACCCCAGCTCTTCTTGTGAAGTTTGTGTTTTTTTGGTTGACTCGACGATCACTCCACTGTGATGCTGTATATGTAATAACACACCAGAGGGTGTCAAGAAACCAGTTAAGATTGAGCTCATAAGATTATCTGATTCCGGAAAGACCTTCTACAGAGTGAAAAGGAAAAAGCAAAGATTGAGAAATGTTCTTGCACTAAAGTATTACGTCAGAGAGTAGAATAGTACTAGAAAACACCTGTTTCATAAGTAAAATCTGTAATTCCTGGCCAATATACTCCAGATAAAGACTATATTCTACTGGCTGTAATGGAGTATAATAGTAGCTTCATAATAGCTTCAATAATGATTCTTATTTAAAGGGAAATGCATACCACTGTTCTAGGGGCATGGTTTTATCCCAATTACCAGTTGTGCTCTTTATTGGGAAATATCTTACTGTGCTATGTTAATGTTACTGAATTAATTCTCTATGTTGGAAACTTTTTTTTTTTTTTTGTGAGAAGCTCGATTCTTCCTGCCTAACAAATTAACATACTTAAGTATAAACCTAAACAATAAGAAACACATTGCATTTTTTTTTCATTCAACTGTGTCTCTTTATTCTTAGGGATTTTGTTCCAAAGATGGACTAATTTTCCTAGATAAGGTTCTTAAAAACCCTTTTCTCCTCAGCAGATACTCCTATGGTTTGGATTTCCCAAGTGTAAGGGTATAATAGGAGTACTCTCCTCTCTAATTGTGGCCCTCTGATACCAAAAAAAAAAAATCTTGAATACAACTGATAGTTAAATTGGTTTCAGGTGTACAACATAGTGATATGACATCTCTCTACATTGTTACACTTGCCACAACTGTAGCTACCTCTGTCACCATGCAATGCCATTACAGTATTATTGACTATATTCCGTCTGTTGTATCTTTTATTTCCATATCCTATTCATTCCATAGCTGAAGCTGGTATCTTCCACTCTTTTACCCATTTTGCTCTTTTTTCCTCCTCCCTTCCCTTGTCAACCATCAGTTCTGTATTTATAGGTGCGATTCTGCTTTTCTTGTTTGTTTGCTTTTTAGATTCCACATGAGTGCAATCCTATGTTGTTTGTATTTCTGACTTACTTCCCTTAACATAAGAGCCTCCAGGTCCATGCATGTTGGTGGCATATGGCAAGATCTCATTCTTTTATATGGCTGTGTAATATTTGTGTGTGTGTGTGTGTGTGTGTGTGTCTTCCACATATTCATCTATTAATGGACACTTGCTTTCATATCTTGAGTATTGTAAATAATGCTGCAGTAAATGTTGGAGTCCTTATGTCTTTTCAAATCAGTGTTGTTTGTTTTGTTTGGATAAATACTCAGTAGGAGAATTATTGGATCATAAGGTACTTCTATTTTAAATTTTTTGAGGAACCTCCATATTCTCTGCAGTGATTGCACCAGTTTCCATTCCCACCAACAGTGCATGAGGGTTCCTTTTTCTCCACATCCTTGTCAACACTTGTAATTTCTTATTTTAGCCATTCTAACAGGTGTATTATCTCCTTGTGACTTTGATTTACATTTCCCTGATTAGTGATGTTGAAAGTATTTTCAAGGATCTGTTGGCCATCTGAATGTATTGAGAAAAGCCAATTGATGTCCCCCGAGTGGCCCTCTGCCCTTTAAATGCTCTATTCCATAGTAATAAACCTATTGCTTTAAGTGAAAATGAAATTGCCATTTCTTTAAATTGTGATTAGTATTGAAGACAAAAGTGTCATTCTCTGGACTTCCAGAAGTTAAATAAAAATGTAAAAAATGTGCTTTGATAATCCTGTATATGTATGTGATATACAATCATGTGCACATCAAGAATATTTAAAACAGTAGTTCATGAACTTGAATATAGGGAATGTATATATGCTGAGTCTGTGGTAGCTTCTAAATATCCAGGATATAGCGAGAGCATAAAAGAACTTAGAAAAGCGTTTGTCACTTACATGCTTGAATCCTTTTATGGTCCTAGTAGTTTCCCATTCATAATGGAATTAAGACCAAACTTCCCAAACTCTTCTTCAAAGTAGTCCTCTTGGGGCAACTGGTGTCTCAGTCCAAAAATAAATTCAAAACAGTCCTCTTAATTTTTAACCTCTATTCTCCTTTTTCTCCATTTCAGATTTTTCTAGATGCTTTTCCTAAGTGTTTCCTTCCCTTTTTTTGTCCCCACTTCTATCCTTGTTCATTCTCCAAATTAACACCCAACAGAAATTGTTCTTCTTTCAGATTGTAAATTCTTAAACATTTATATTAATTGTGTAATTCCATCTTCCCAATAAATCTTCACTTTACTGGTTATAGAGGGGCATCTCCCTCATGTCTTTTCCAAATTATAAATTTTTTTTGTTATCTTTTGCTTTTTTTTTTTGTTTTTCAGTGAAAGGAAAAACTGTGAGTGGGGGAAGGGTTGAGAGGGCAAGAGAGATCCCCAAGCAGGCTTTGTGCTGCCAGTGCAGAGCCTGATACAGGGCTCGATCCCACCAACCATGAGGTCTTGCCCTGAGTGGAAACCAAGAGTCAGATGCTTAACTGAGTCACCCAGGCACCCACACTTTATGTTAGGTTTTAATTGGTATGGAGTTTCCCTAGCATGTGAACCTAATAAGTGCTTTTGATTATGATAAAGAGTGAACTAGAGTTTTAAGGCCTTAGGAGATCAAAATGTTGAAGTTACCTTTCATTAATTTGCTAGCAGTTAGAAAAATAAGAAAGGGAAATCTCCTGTGATCTTCTGGCACCATTGTGGCTTGAGCACGGTGCTGCTGCTATGGTCAGCTTCACTAAGTTAAGGTTAACTATTCAGCTCAGCATGTACTTGGTTTTTTTTGCTGTGGTTGTTTTTTGTTGAATGATTCTCCCTGAAAAGTTGAAAGCTTTCGCAGTATCTGACCTTTTTGTATACGATATATTCTGATTTTTTTCAGAAACTACTTAGAATTAAACTGAATGATCATACTTAGGATTTTCCTAGGTGATCATGCCCTTGAGAGTTAATAGGTCTGTTGAGTATGGCAAAGCATTTGTATATGAAGCTCTTAAATCTTCTTATAAGAAACCATATAATTTAGGACCAAATGAGTACAAGAGATGGAAATACAGGGAAGGGATGCAATGAGGTGATTGGCGGAGGTTTCCTAGAATAGATGGATTTGGACTGGAGGCCTGCAGAAGAAAAGGTGGGAGGCACACAGCCCAAAGGCTCAATTTTTCTTGATAAAGATGCTATTGTATTTTTGACAGTATGGCTCTTTATTATGCGGGAGTGCTTTGGTGGTTGTAGGGTGTTTAGCATCCCTGGCTCTTGTATTCCAAATGACAGTTGTAGCCCCTGGTTACAGTGGTGATCAAAATACCCCCCACATGCCCAAAACACTAGTTGGGAACCATTGCTGGAACACACCATCATTCTATGGGTGGCCCTGATTTTGGCATTCCCAGCTCATGATGCCAAGTAGCAGGAGGTGGAGGTTTACTGCCACATAATTTTAGAAGGTATAGACTTGTGTACTTTTAAGGGACAGGTTGGATTTTCTCTTCAAATTATTTCTAAATCGTAATTTTAGGTATCTAGGAGGAACTTTATTGCAGATTAGAGGGGAAATAATCTATACTGTGAGATAAGTAGATCATATATAACCAAAAAGCTCAACAAAACAATTTTTTCAAATTGGTGAGTGTCCAGAAAAATCTGAGGTCATCTTTGGCTGACGCTTATACTCCCATAGATAAAATGCCTTTTTATTTAATCTTGGAAGTCTGTGGTCTCCATATATTTAATCTTGGAAGCCTGTGGTCTCCATGTATCTTCAAAAATTATATATAAACATGCAAATTAAACAGCATACTAAAACAATACATGCTAGAACAATTTGGAGAATGCCAAATATCTTGAGAAACTAAAATGTATATCCTTGATGAGGGACTTTTTTTAAAAAATCCAAAATAGATGTTCTATGATTGAAATAATACAATATGTATGACATAGTTTCCTTCCTTTTTTCACTTAATAGGCATAAAGTGCTTTCATAATTTTAACTCTTCTTAAGGATATCTTTGCAGCAATAAGACGATAGGGCCATGAATGGTTGAGTCAATTTTATATATTTTCTATTAGTTCCAGGAGATTTCTCCTGTTAAATAAATTCTGGCAAGTAGGCACCACTGATATTTACCCTTTAGCATTCCTAATTTCTTGCATCCCAAATCTCTCAAAGTCAAAGGAAATCCATGGATCTCCCTTCCAAAAAAGGCATATGTGCACATAAAGAAAATTTCTAGATCACCAGAGAACTATTCATGGATCTTCTGGAAGAATATAGACCTTGGATTATGAACTTCCATTTTTTTTCCCAGCATAAACAGTATCCAATGTGGGAAAAGTTGAAAAAGAAGTGTATTGTTGAGACGTATGCCAGTTGGTCTCCTTCATACTAAATAGGAGTGTGCTGTACTATTATTACCAACTGTGCAGTACTGTGGCCATCTAGAGTGTGCATTCCAGTCCATTGTACCAGAACTTAATTATTGATGGAACTAGTTATGTGGAGCTGGAAGGGGTATGTTGTATTCTTTTTACTTTATTAATGTTTCTTTATTATCGAGAGACAGAGACAGAGCATGAACAGAATCTGAAGCAGGCTCCAGGCTCTGAGCAGCCAGCACAGAGCTTGATGCGGGGCTCAAACTCACAAACTGTGAGATCATGACCTGAGCCGATGTTGGATGCTTAACCGACTGAGCCACCCAGGCACCCGTGTTGTGCTCTTAAATTGAGCTATACTACAACTCTCGCCTAACAGGCACCACTACATAGCACTTGGCAACATTTCCCTGTTCAGTTCTTGTCTTGTTACTATTTTCTCTATTTTATTCTTTTCAACCTAAGCCAGGTTCAGAGACATTAGAATGAAAGTAGATATTTTGCTCAGTACTTGGAGTAATTCACTCTCTATTAGGCCATTCAATAGCTATAGAAACACCCAGAAAGAGGTGTCCTCTCTCAAACTTAATTCTATGCTTTCTCTTGGTTTATTGTCATAAAAACCTGAACAGATGTGAAGTCAACTCTCTTCTCTCTCCTGCTCTTCGCCTGAATCAGCCTCTCCTTTTCTTACTAATCCCAGTATTCCAATCCCCTCACACTTAACTGGCCAGTCTTTTTTGACTTCTTCATGTCCCTGGCTGTTTAGAACCACAATGTCTTCCCAGAAAACAGATAATCCCTTTCTTCTAGGCACTAACGCCCTAATGCAGACCAATACATCATAACCCAGATTTCTTGTCTCTTTCTATATATCCCTACCAAATAACTTTCCAAAACATTACTTTGATCGTGTTACACATGTACTCTAAAACATTTAATGGTTTCCCCACTTCCTAGAGGGTAAAGTGCTTTCAATGGAATAACTCTCTAACTTCCAAGTCTTAAGTGCCATTGTCTATGTCATGCAGGGTACAAATGTGATTTAGATGTAGTTTCCCAAACTCCACTGCATAGGAGAACCAAGATGTGTGTGACTAACTCCAATGCCAGATAAGAGGTGCTATAAGTCTTGAGAGATAGAAGGTTCTAGTGAACTTGAAGACAGTGTGGTTGGCTCCTTCTGACTGAGAGCTGTAAGGCAGGCTTATTAAAGCTAGATCTCAAAAATGAATGGAAAAGAGACAAGGGGAGAAATGCAGTAACAGGCTTTGAAAATGAAATAGGAATAAAGACTGATACCAAGCGCAGGCATGTCTAGGGAAATTCAGGTTGTCAAGCTTAAACCTGTTTGTCTTATGTTCAGGACCGTTCTGACCTTGGCAGACCTCCTTTCTGGGATTAGCACTTTGCTTTTCCTTATATGCACCCTTTGCCCTAACAAACTGGCCTCTGCTTTCTTTCTTTCTTTCTTTTTTTTTTTTTTTTGTTAATGTTTTATTTATTTTTGAGAGATAGAGACAGTGTGAGCAGGGGAAGGTCAGAGAGAGAGGGAGACCCAGAATCTGAAACAGTCTCCAGGCTGTGAGCTAGCTGTCAGCACAGAGCCCGGTGCAGGGCTCAAACCCATGAACCGTGAGATCATGACCTGAGCCAAAGTTGGATGCTTTAACTGACTGAGCCACCCAGGTGCCCCTGGCCTCTGCTTTCTTATCAGCAAATGCCTTGATTGTCCTTCTCTTTGCCTCTGTCTTTTATGTTCTTCTAACAGGCTCATTTAATTTTCTCTCTAACCAGAGTTCACAGACCATCAGTTTCAAAAGCTTCACTTCTGAAGATGTCTTGTTTAGAAAGTACAGTGTGTGTTTTGAGATTAAATTTGAATGCCCAAATGTGAGGCACGCATGCTTTATCTAGTTTACTACAGTGCCCCTAATTTCTGATGTCCTACTTTTAAATGGCTTTTCTTTTTAGTCCCACACAGGCCCTTGTCAGCATTTGAATTTGCCATCCCTGTGAGCTCCATCAGCTTCTACTGAAGTTTTAAGGTTTCCCAAGTCAGTAGCCCATGGGAATGTCTTCTGTTTTTAAATGATCTTCTTTCTCTGAGCTTGTTATTTTATGCCCTTCAGTTGGAAATTATGTACTGCTTGAAACACCTGGATTGAAAGAATAAACTTCCCTAAATGTTTATCTGTTTATACCTCATCTATTCAGCAAACTGAAAGAGTTACAAGTGTCTTAGAATTTTTTTTCACGCCCATAAGAATGGCATATATACAGCATGGATAAAACAAATATCACGTTGAACCTCATGACCTTATTTTTGCTGATCCAAATGGTTGAATATTAACAATTTCAAATGGTCCAGCATAACAATCAAATTTGATTTTTTTAATTCAAAAATTTATGAAACTTCCTAAAATGGATTTTCATTATAAGTAAAAGTTTATCTTAAATTCTCCAGGTGGAAAAATTCCAAGAACATTTAATAACACTTGACCTTTATAGTGAAAAAAAAAAATTAGAATTAAAAAAACTTTACTCTGAATATATGAATAATAGTTAATAGTTATTAACCTATACTTAAATAGGCAAAAAAAATTTGGGAAATATTTCACAAGACTAATTTTATATATCTTACTAATATTTTTTCCAAGAAATGAGATAAATGTAGATAAGTATAGTTACTAAATATTATTGGAACATCTGTTATCAGAACTTGATTTCTGGTTCTAGGCAGGGTTTTTTTTTTTGTTTTTTTTTTTTTAACGTAGCCTTCATTTCCTTTCTGTAAATTAGAGATAATGGTATAACATCCTTTTCGTAGGTTTGTTGGGAGGATCAAATAAGCTAATAAAGAGTAAGAAGCCAAAGATAGTAATTAATATGGAATAGATGCTCATGTTGATATCCTTCCCTTTATTCGGGCAGGATGGTTTTTGGGAGGATGTTGGTGACCAATGAGGTCAACTTATCCTCAAGGCTGTGGGGAATGTTTGCTTTTTTCATGTCGACTTGGATTGCCTAATATCTCTGGTCTTCTGTTGAACATCTTTACCTCTTTGGTCTACTGTTGGCTTCCTTGCTCTAGCCAAAATCACATTGTCTTTCAATCTTTGCTTAAACCACAACCTTTCCATATATTCCTGGAGGTACATCTTCCTGTGCCCTGGGCTTCTTTCTCCTTGATAGCACTTACCACAATTGCATTGAAAAAGAAATCCTGTACTTAATGTTTACTCTCTTCCTTCGCAGGATTGAAAATTCAGTTCTCTTACCATGTCGGTTTCATTCGTTGCTGTTAACTACAGAGTCAAGCATGGTACCTGGCCTAGACTTGGAGAATCAATGTGCTTAATACTTGGAGAATCAATGACTGATGACTCTAAGGACTCTAGACCCAGAGTGGCACATGACAATCAGGATGGAGGAAAAGTCTGTTAGGTGGCCTCCGTAACCTAACTTTTTAGCAATAGGCTGTGTCTAAAGGAGAGACTACTGGCTCTTATTTATGGAGCTGGTAGAAAGGAGAATCCTGTTTTTAGCCAAACCGAGGGTGTGGGCTCTGCATTTAGAATCACCAGAACTTAAACATTTGCAAGTAACTGAAGCTGAAATTGGGAGAGCTCCTAGAAATAAACATGCTGTTCAGATTCTGAGAGCCCACATCAATTATTAATGTGGATGAGGAAGTTCTTTAAATTTCCAGGGTTTATGTGTATAATGAACTTGACATAGAACATTCATTCCTTCTCTCTTCCTCTTCTCCTCCCCCTTTCCTTTCTTTTGCTTAAATGGGCTCCTAATAATTTGATCTCCTGTATCATTCTAAGTGCCACTGAGATCTATCCATCTCTTACTTGGGGAATGTAGATGAATATATGTTTGTGTATATATCAGTCTTCCCTCACGCATACTGTTTGGTTAAATAAGTTTCTAGATGGGTTATTTGAATTTTTATGTGGGGATGAGATTATCTTCTATCCTACTTCTTTTTTTTTTTTCCTCTAAGAAGCTGTTTTGCTGTAATTCTTCCAGCAGGCTCTGCTAGTTTTCAAGTGGCCAACCCTATTCCCATTAGTTCAAGTCCCCAGAATTCTCATTTTGATTTCTCTGGAAAAATGGACCCTAGGCTCCAACTGCAAATGTGCATTTCTTCAAACTGATAGAGTAATCTCTCCTGGGGTGCTGAACCCACATCAGGAAAACTGAAGACAAAAATTCTTTTTGTTCTCCAGTTTCAAATGAATTGGCTCCGAAGCTAATGTTCCCCTTGCCTCGTATGTGTACGGCCGTTATAGAATTGAGAGGCTAGTAAAATGTGCGTAGGCCCTAATGTCAACTGTGTCAACCACTCTTGGCTGAAATACGTAGACCTGACAGGACCGTGGATTAATTTCTGCTTCAGCATCAGATGACTTACAGGTTTCTTAAGGGGTTTATCACGCTGTCATCATCTTTCCTGCATGCATTCCACGTAGTGAGGCCAAGATCATACAACAGATGTCTTACATGCATTCCCGACTTTATCTCTGAAATTGTGTGGGGAAGGATCTGTGGCAAATTTTTCGTCTCCCTTTTTCAATTTTTAAGGCTCTCTTGTAGATATAACTTGACTCTCTCAGGCAGAAGTAATTAGCTAGATTCTGTAACTCTTGAAAAAGATGATGCGCTTTAACTTGATGTCCCTAAACCTTCTATGCCAGTTTAGTTTTGTGTGAGAGTGTAGAAAGAAAGGACAAACCCAAGACAAAGGCTAGGTTTTCCCCTCCTGGTTCTTCTCTTGTAAGTGTCAGCACTTTCTCCATTGCCAGATTAAAAAAAAAAAAATGGGTGCTGCCTGAATTTTCTGGACAGTGGCACAGAAATCGGACTAATGAGCCTTTGATTACTGTGGTTTCTTTGAAGACTGGAAAAGAATCCTTCAACTTCTGAGAACTGGAGCTTTCTAATGAATATAATTTGGCAGTAGAAAAGTTACTGAAGAATAGACAAATACATATTTTAATGTGAAAATCTGTTGGGAGCCATTCTGAGCCCACTAGTCGAGAAAACTCCTGGTGAGGTTAAAGTTTGCACGGTCTCTTGCCAATCAGATGATGACCGATATCCACCCCCACTCAATTATTTCTGCTTGAGCACTGACCCTAGGGTACCTTGTTGACCAATATCGGGAGTGACTTGTCCCCTTATTCCGGCCCTGGTATGATGATTGCACCTTGTGAAGTAACTTATTGTGGGAACTTCTTTTGATTACGGGAACAGACATTGTGTCTCCAGCAGTTCCTGTTTCCCTCCATACTTTTCCTTGAGCTATGAACAGGCCAATGACTCGACTCCTAGTCATAAAAGATTGACCTTTACATGTACAAGTCTGTTTCTACCGTTGCATTAGTCCAAGATATTCATACAGCTCAACATGTAAATCAACTAACCAAAAATGTCTCTCATGCCCTAGCTATTCTAGAAATCATAAAAGTAGACACAAAGGTAAATGCACTCAAAGAGGCTATTCTATGTATTGGAAATAAGCTAAACTCTTTAAAGGCATGTTGACTCTCTGGTGCTATAAAGCATATAACTGGAAAATCAAGTCTTGCCTGGAGACCAAGAGCCTAACTTAGAGAGAAGGAACAGATAAGGGCAGAAGATAAGTTAGTACATACACCTTTGCTAACTGATGGTGTAGAGCAGCCCCTTCCCTAAGGCCTACTTTCCACAAACACCTTCCCTTACCCTGGCAGCTGTGATGAGGATGGATAAGAGTATCTACAAACCTATGACTTAATCTTAGTGTTATTATAATGTGAACACCTTGTTATTTTCTTAGTTACTCAACCTCACTATAATTGGGGCAGTTCTGCAAGAAGATTTCTGTAAAACCTGTTTCTGTACATTTTCCAAAAACACCTTATCACAAAGAGCTATCCATTGTAAAAATTCCATTTCCTGATGCCATGTTAACATTTGACCTATAAATAAAGACACCAAAACCGACAGGACAGAGATGCCTGCCTGGTGATCAGAAAGGATCGCGGGGCTCTCCCACTCTCTCACCGACACCGTCCATCCTTCAGGGACCCCTGGACCTGTCGGAGCCAGAGCGGCCTCCGACAAAAATCTATTCACAATATATGATGGAATAGAAAAATGTGACACATCCTACTATCTAAAGTATGATTTTATCCAAAAAGAGTTCTATGTATACGCATCTGTGAGTGCCTGGGGCTGTGCATATTTTCTGAATATGAATTTTGGTGCTAAAATGAAGTTTTTGAAAAATACTTATTTTTGGTGGGGAGAGAGCATGAATGGACGAAAGTTAAAGATCAAGAGGGCAGAGGATCACAAGCGAGTTCTGAGCTGACAGCAGAAGCTCGATGTGGGGCTCGAACTCATGAACCACGAAATTACGACCTGAGCTGAAGTTGGATGACTAACAGATTGAGCCACCCAGGTGCTCCTAAAATGGTTTTATAGTAAA
Source organism: Hyaena hyaena (assembly GCF_003009895.1). Lineage (NCBI taxonomy): Eukaryota > Metazoa > Chordata > Mammalia > Carnivora > Hyaenidae > Hyaena > Hyaena hyaena. Next base: position 2,273,314 of record NW_024080828.1, read on the forward strand.
AGTAATGGTAAATTTTGAGTGCTACTTACATGTCAGGCATTGCTAATGCCTTATCTAAATCATTTCACTTCTGGTGTAATACTGTATTTTAATACATAATAATAAAATTAAAAAAAGTTCCAAAAGAATGTTACTTTCTTTTCCCATCTTGCCAAATAAAAGCAAGATGTATAAATATCAAATATCTAATTGGAAAAATTATGACATTAACATTCCTTGTACAGACTTAATTTTTTAAGTATCAAATACTTAATTTGAAAAATTATGGCATTGATATTCCTTTTAAGTCTCAACTTTTTATTTCCTTCAATTTAAGAAACCTCTTCATAGACTCCATACGTGGATGTGAAATGCCATGGTTATTGGCTTAAGAAAAAAAAGAGGTGCAGTGTTGAGGATCCCATCCCTTCCAGTCATCTATGGATGTGCCCACACTAGAGTTTTCTGAGTGATAACCCACAGATAATCTGCAGTCACACTAGAGATCAGGTTCTCCTATCTGATTTTGGGATGATGAGGATTTAGACCTCAGAAACCATTGTTTTGGCATTTGTCAGCTTTTGGTGTCTGGTGGTGTCCGATTCAGTGGTTCCTGAGGCTGTTGAGGAAGCTGGTTAACTGACTCACTATCCAGAATCTGAGAAGACCTTACTCTTTACAGATGGAGCCTAAATTTTAAAATACCAAGTCCAGTTTTCTCCTTGCAAGCTCCTAAAGCATCTATACTCCTTTTCTCTCTCAAGAGAGATGGACTCAGCTTTGTGGCCCACAACTTTGGAGTTCCTGGGTGAAATTTGAAACAGATACTCTTGCACTGAGGACAAGGAGAGAGATGAAAAGAAACAGACACTGAAGATGGGTAGGGTTGGTGGCTGTACCAAGCAATGGAGCTCAGGTATAAGACCTGTAGGGGGCCCCACTGCAAGAAGAGTGCATATTAGCTCCTGCCTGCCAGTATCTTAAGAGTTTATATAAAGCCCTTGAATGGTTTTAATCACATGTTCAGCCCAAATGGTCTCACCAACTTCTTACTGTCTCAAGGCTGGATCCTTGGAAAAACAACTGGCATGGGCATAGAAGGTAGAATATACATTTCAGGGACAGGGGAGTAGGTAATGAGCCTCTGATTGCCTGGGGCCAGCTCACAGGCCAACTGGCTGTTACATCCTGTTGATGACCAGCTGTAACACAACTCTTCTTGATCAGTTAGCTTGAATGTGTGCAAGGGTTATCAGTTGAGTAAATGTAGTTGCATGCAACTTTTCCCCGGGGATGACATTTTCCTCTAGTCTGATTATTACTCAGCTGTAGCTCTTAGTGCCAATGGAGAAGAACACGTTTACTAGAAAGGGACATGCTTATTCTTGGCATATAAGGTCTTCATCAAATTGTATGGTAAAACTAAGAAACAGACTGATTTTGGGGAATATTGCTATTTTTGTCAGAAATGTTATCACCTAGGCTTTTGAATACTCCTTAAAATTACTGCCATAGGGGGCTTGGGTGATTCAGTTGCTTAAGCATCTGACTTCATCTTCTGTCATGGCCTCCTGGTTTGTGGGTTTGACCCTGCATTGGGCTCTATGCTGACTGTGTAGAGCCTGCTTGGCGTTCTCTTTCCCTCTCTGCCCCTCTCCCAGGCATAGTTTATAGCAATAACTTTTAAAAATAAGCTTAATATTGAGTATCCATGGCTTAAGCCACAGGGTAACTATGAGTGATCTAGTATCCTATAACGAACAATTTTATGTAATATTTATTTTTTAGAAATTACCATTAATAACAGCATGAAAATTAGTTACATATTTATTCCCCTAATATTGATTACCTGCTGTATCTGTACCATGATTTTGCACAGCTACTACACATCTAACATGTCAAGATTTGTTTCCATTTATTCTGTTCTCTCAATCCCTTGAATGTATCCTTTTGTATTTTCTATTCCAAAGAGTAGTGCACCACACTTTTCCCTTTAGCTGACCAAGAGATTCGTTAGTTCCATTTTTCTCTTGTAACTTCCACATCCAACCAATCACTATTTTTTTTACTGACTTTCTGCCTACATGTTCTAAGAATCACTTGAAAATAAGAGTCTGTGAATATCGATGTAGTGACTGATCTTATGGTAGATATGGACTAGACATTTAATTTGAAAGAGTATCGTAGTGTGGTTGTGATGTAATTGGGGATGGCAGAGATTGTGGCAAGTGATGTGGATAGTAGCCATGTGGAAGTGCAGGCTTTGTGTTTTTACATATTCCAGTGTTTTAAGAGAAGTTTAGAATCTGAATCTCTGTCTGCTCTTAATTTTTAAATGTAAGCCTATAATTCAAATAAAGAATATGCCAGGCCACTTGAGTTCTATAAAGCTAATTTACCTGTGGATTGCCAGTTTTAGATCTGTGCATATAAGTCTCATTGGGTACCATGTGTCATATACAGTTTCCTTTTTTTTCTGAAGTTATTAAATAGCTTATTTCTCAGAAAATCGTTTTCTAGATTGATACTCTGAAACTACTGAAGAGACCAATGTGTAATTGTGTCCCTACTGAGGTATCTTAGGAGATTCATCATCTTATTTCTTGGTTATCTTTGGCCAGAAGGGATGGACTTAAAAGTCTAGTACATTAAGTAGCCTCTTCTCTATTATTTGAGAGCTTTTTTATTAACTTAGGGGTTAATGCATTTTATGACATTAAAAATCTCTTGAGAATTTTGAGCTCCTGAATAGTTGTAAGGCTCACCTGGGACTCTGTTAAAACTATTGCTAATACTGTGTTCATGGCATAACATTTGACTGAAATAAATTGTTAAATTTAGGTACAAGGCACCAAGGTGGGTTTTTTTTTTTTTTCTTTTCCTTTCATGGCTAGAAAGCCCTAAGACTGCTAAAGGTTAGGAAAATCCTAGCTGAAATTTCAGTGGTATCTATGGGAGCATCGAGGATTAGAAAGGCTAGTAACTGGCAGTTTCCATGACAACAACGGAATTTTCGGGGCTAGAGAGATGTGTAGGTTACACCATCAAATGTGCCAGAGATTGGTCTCCATGACGACAGCAATGTGAATGGGGAAATGGATGCTCACGAGATTTTGTTTTAAAAGCCTATTGGGCTAATTTAGAAGAGAATGCTTGCCAAATCAATATTTTTTTCTATCTTTTAAGGGAAATATTGTCAAAATAAGGGATTCTATTTCTTCCTGTATTTTTGAGAAAGCACCATTCTTGAATATTTGTGTTAAGAAGGGTTATTGACTTACAAATAACTCTGTTGGCTGCATGTCTGAAAAGCACCCAAAGAATGCAGATCTTTCAAATTTACTTTAAGTTTCAACATTTAGTTCTGAGAGCAGTGCCTCCAAATGTGAAAATAAATAGAATTATTTAAACTTTCTGATGTTTCTGAACATAAATCAACCACCAGAATGCATAATGCATTAAAGCTTTATTCCTGTTGCATCAAAAAAAAAAAACAAAAAACCCACAGGATTATTACCACAGTCACAGAATAAAAGAATGCGCAAAACTAATTACTGCTCAGGTTCCTCTCATGCTTCAATTTGTAATCACCTTTGGTGAATTTTCCTTATTGGTGTGTTTTGAAATCTCTACTATGTGGAGTAGGGAGATGAGCCATACCTTTTAGGGTGTTGAATGCATAATTAAGAACCAAAACACAAATGGTTAGTAAAGGATGAACTCAGCCATAGAAACAAATGCTGGCCTTATGCCTAAGGTTTAAAACACTTTGTGAGCACATTTCATTTTGTTTCATGGGCAGATGCTTGTGTAATAATTTTTTTGAGAAGAGCTTAGTAAGATTGATTTGTTTGTGTTAATGAAGACATGTGAAATTATAAAACTGGAAACTGGGTTTTGGAAAAGCAAAGAAGGGATAATATCCTCAGGGCTGGTACTGGCTGGGAGCAGTTAGACTAATGGGACAAGAGGAAAGAAGTAAGCTCAGGACCTGTGGAGAATGGCCCTGGGGAGAGTCACCTGCCAGGAGCTGCTGCCTTTTGTAGAGGGACCCAGCTGGCCAACTTGGGGCAGTGTAACCGAGCAGGAGCTTGGGGAATAAATACTCCGACTAATCTCTCCACCCTTCCCAAGTTCCTGTTGGTATTCCCTGTTGACTGAACCAACAGAAGTGAGAAGACAAAGACCCAAATAGAAAAAATCCCTAAAGGTTTATTCTCAAGGGCACAGAACAGTGGATCTGGTAAGCCAGCTATCTAGTGCCACAAATAATGACACATTTTTCAAAGTGCCAAGAATGAAAAATGTTTTGATTTTAAGATCTCTTGTGCATACATATATGTACTAGTTTGGGTAAATAGTGGTATAAATATTGATGTAAGCTGTTAGAGAAATCTTGTTACACTCCATAAAAACATTGAATATTAATGTAGAATATTGACTGCAGTATTTTTAATGAGTTCAGTTCATTACTGATCGTTTATCCAATATCCACGTACAGTATGCAATATTATTTGGGGTTTATACAAAGTAAGCTCACTAATACAGTCCCCTCTTCTAAACTTTTAGGTATCCCAGACCTGAAAAGGATTATCAGGTACTATCTGAATACATAGCCTTAGCTTTCAGACAAGACATTATTACCTATCTTAGTGGTGGAGTAGAATCCATCTACTCCTGAGTAAAGGTGAAAAAGGAAGTATGAAATCTGACCTTTAAGGAACTACTCATTTAATTGAGAGGAGCCTATATTTAAGAGACTGGAGGCCATCAAAAGCAACATGTGATGAACTATAAAAAGTATGACTTTACAGATGGAAGAATTCTACAGGTATTGAGAAGTTTGTTGTTGCTAAAAATTATCAACAAGAAGAATCAGAATACTCCTCATTTAAAAAGTTAATCTTGTATTTTCGCTGGGTCCACCCGAGGGAAGCATTTTCTATTCTCTTTCACATAGCCTTGCATGTGGACCTGTTCTCCTTGCTTAAATACCACTGTACTCAGAGTCAACAGACATCAATTTAAATCTTGGTTTTATCATTTTCTAGTAGGATTCTGATTAACATATTAGTGCTTGTTTGTCTGTGAAACGTAAACTTAGAATAAAATAATGAATGAAAAGGGTTTTACCTGCAGCTGGCACACTGTAAATCCTAGGAAGGAAGTGGTTCTATCCTTCTATTTATCAGTTAAATAGTCAGTTGGGGGTTTTATGGAGAGTGAGAGTTAGGAAAGTAACCATTTAGAAGGTTTAATTAAAATTCTCGTTGACTGTTTCCCTAAGACGTCGAAGGTGGCTCAGTCTGTTAAGCTTCTGACTCTGATTTTTGGCTCAGGTTCATGAGCTCAAGGTTAGTTGGGTTTGAGCCCTACATCTGGCCATGTGTTTACAGCACAGTACAATCCCTGCTTGGGATTGTCTCTTCCTCTCTCTCTGCCCCTCCCTTGCTTGTCCATGCCCATGCTTTCCTCAAAAATAAGTATTTTACAAAATTAAAACAATTCTCATGGACTTTTTTCTAGTCTGTGACTCTCTAGGTAAAATGAGTCCTTTATTTCAGGGACTCCATTTGGTAACTGGATCCTTAGACTGACTCCATGAGGTATATACGATTTTTGTTTCTCATCTTATAAAAGGATTCCCTCCTCCAGGTCTGTGGAAGATATGAACTGGCTTCCTTAAATTCGTGGATTAATGTGGCAGTTATAACACTTGAATAATAGTGGACATTTGTTCACGTTCAAACTTGGTCCTTTTGCCTAGTGGCACAAAAACCTAGGACTTGGTCTATTAGATTACAGGACACCACACTTCTGACACCAACAAGGATAGCAGTTGAGTGCTTATGCATGTCAGACACAGTGCTAAATCTTCACATGCATGATTTTACTTCAATGGGAACCTGTAACTCCTAGGTATTAGCTTCATTTTATGGTTGAATAAACTGAAGTCCTGAGAAATCGCTTGTACAAAGCCATGCAGCTAATAAATGCCAGAAATAGTATTCAAAATGAAGTCAATCACTCAAGCCATGTTCTTAACCAATTCCACAATTTCAAATGCATGAATTGTGTTAAATGGCATGCATTTATTCATTTACTCAGCCTTGGCCTGAACCACGGGAGATTGTGATTGTTTACATCTGTCTTCTGTGAGTTGGGCAACACTTTTGAGGTCAGGTCTGAGTGGAAAGGAGATGCTCAAAAGCTGTAGAATCATTCCACATTTACTGAACTCAGGCCATTCTCCAGGTGTGGAGGACAAAGAGGAAGGAACCTAGAGTGATTCCTTTGTCTAAAAACTAAGCCATTCCTGACCGTAGAGCAGTGTAGCATAATGAACTGTAAGGGCTCTGAGATACATACCTGCCTTCATGTTGTGATTGGCTTGTTTTTTTAAGTAATCTTAACTTCTCAGAGTCTCCATTTCCTTACTTGTCAGCTGTGGTTAATAGGGGCTACCTCAATATGTTGTTAGCATTTGTGTGCCGCAAAATATAACCACCCAATACTTGGTTGCTAGCAACAATACTTCAGTGACCTCTGTTTTCTATCCAGCCACAAATCTTTTTTTCAGCTTTGAACTTGACAGTTGCCTAGAATCTCATTTAATTACTGCTTGAAAGTATACACGGGGCATTACCCAGTCATTGATATAGTCAGGTTCTGGCTTCACCATACTTAAGGGACTTAGTTCCCACTACTCTGTGGTCTCCAGGGATGGACTCACTTACTCTCTTCTACCTTTCGTTCTGATTATATGCACTGTAGGTCTAGGATCCTATTCTTTGTTCCCCCATCTGAATGTTACTAGCGCTTTAAGAATTCAGTCTTGATTCTTTAAGTCTTCCCTATTTTCTAGTATTTATTGGCATCTGAGTGTTCTACACTCCACCACATTACACAGTGTTCTTTTATGGTGTCTGAGATTGTCTGAAAACATTCCATATGCATGAGACTTAAGGGTAGTGGGTATTCTCTCTATTCATGGATTACAATAATTAGATACTGGCTATCCTGTTTTTGGTTTTGGAGCTCTCTGCTGATGGAATTTCTTTCTCTGGGAAGCCTGTGTTCAGTTGATCCGTAGTCCAGTCCTGGGCACTTCAGTTGGTTACTGTGTCTCCAGAATCCAGATGACCTGCCTCCCTTCATAGGCTGTGAAATGACTGACTAAGATGAAACCAAATTAAAATTTTTCTTAATTATGGTAGTAAGATTTGGGCTTCCTCCTCTTCTACTTTGTAATATTACAAAATCACAAGCATGCAAAATTTCTCATAACCTCCAGCAAAATCTACCATATTTACAGACTGTTTTATGCATTTGTTTCCTCATGTGTCGTGTACCTGTATTGGGATTATCTCTTGGGACTGTAATGGTCCATGACTTGCTGTATCAAGCTCAGAGAATATTAGTGACATTTTGTCAGGCTTCTTCTAGAAGGAAGAAGGCATAAACCAAGACCACTGCATATTGAGGAAAAACTAGCATCCCTTTTAATGCAGGGAATGTTGGGCATTAACACCGTAAGTCAAGACTTCTTGAATCTACTGATATTAGTCAATGGACTATGTTGAAGGATTGTGAAAGAAGTGAAAATATATGCTTTCACAACTGAGCAATCTCTGTAGAACCTTGTTCTGCAAAAATTGATAATAAATATTGTTCCAAATGTTCTTTAGTATTTTATATCTGCATAATACTTAAACAATGCAGATGGATTCTGTCAAGCATCATAAATACATGACTAAACATGTTTTATGCTATTTGATGTCTTCTATTTGTCTGAAGTTGAAAAATGATTTAAAAACAGAAACAGGGTCTTATTTCCAGTCAAGGTAGTTATAAATTTCTGTCAGGCAGTATCATACCTAAATTAGAGTTTAAAAATTAAGACACCACTGAATTTTGGTACTTAAAAATGTTGCTTTTAATGTTTATATCTTCAAGCTTATGGTATATAGTAGTTATAATTTTACTGTTGGTAGAATTTTAAGTTACATCTAAATTGTATCATTATGTTTGAGATAGCTGTGTACATTATATATTACTCAATAGTACGTAGTGTTATAATAGTATCTAATGTAAAGGCTGAACAAGACAACATAGATAAATCTCAGAAACCTAATGTTCAGTGAAAGAAGGTACAAAATAGTGCATAATGAGTCTATTTGTGTAATATTCATAAACAGGCAAAAGCAATGTGCATCTAGTAATGTCCTATTTTTATATCTAGGTGCTATTCGTATGGAAATTGATTACTCTGGTATGTTTATTTAGTAAAAAGACCTGGAGTTACACACCTAGGATTTGTGGGTGTTTCTTTTTTGTCAATTTTTCTATACATTCTACTTAAGTAAAAACCTCAAGATAGATTATTCTTCTAAGGGTAGTTTATCAGAGACAAATTATCTTACAAGGGATGCAATTAATAGGAATGATTTATTACACATCTCCTTTATGGTAAGTTTGTTCTGATCAAGGTCCATATCAAAGTTTTCGCTATTGAATGTAAGCAATTTAATGGAGCCAACAATATTTCATATTAAGCTTAAACTGTTTTTTTTTATTTTTTTATTTTTAATGTTTATTTTTGAGAGAGACGGAGCACGAGTGGGAGAGGGGCAGAGACACACAATCCAAAGTAGACTCCAGGCCCTGAGCTGTCTACACAGAGCCCGATGTGGGGCTTGAACCCACAACCCACAAACTATGAGAACTTGACTTGAGCTGAAGTCAGACACTTAACTGAGCCACTCAGGTTCCCCAAACTTGACTTGGTTTAAAGAAACTTGGATTAGAACCTCCATATGATGGGGTTTTGGGGTGACGGTGGAGGTCAGGAGCTGACGGCCAATAAAGAATTCTTGGAGACCTCTTCAGGGGGAAAAAAGGTGATATTTTTAAGCATGTGACAGGACCCTTGGGCAGAAAGTGACACGAGTTGTACTGGTAACTGACGACATACCCTCAGGTTGGGAGGGGGTTAGGGACTGGGTAAGTCTCTAGGGAATTTTGGAAGCAAGGTTTCCAGGACCTTGAGGGGCTGGTTCCTGTTAGGAAAACACCATTTATTACCATTTAGTAAAACCTCAGTCATGAGACCCTTCGGATGTTTATCAGGGGGCCATAAACTTGGAGTATAATTGCCAGCATGTATCTTGGGGGAGTTGAGATAAAGGAAGTCTCCAAAGGAATTTTCATGTGCTAAAGTAGACTTACAGGACCCTGGTGGGCAGGCAGGTGAATGAATAATGTTAAGCCAGGATTTCCTTTTGCTCCAGCAAAGTGTCCTCATGGAAGCAGCTGAGCTCCTAGGAGGAGGACACTGCCTGTTTCAAGGCTGTAGGCAGGAAGGCAATTTAGGTTTTCATTTGCCTTAGTTTCCTACATCACCATGGCAAGCACTTAAACCTCCTCACATCTGGATGAGGGTGATATTAGGGCTTTAGGAAATGGATTTCCTATGGGTTTCTGGAAATTAGCTATGGATCAGATTGCCTTTTTCTTGCAGTTTATGAAGGTATCTATAAACTGAAGGAGACACCTGTCCTGCACGACCACGACCTGCATCAGGGAAACATTTGCTTTCTCCTGTTGTTGGTCACTCAGGAGAGCCTGAGGAATGTCACACGCCTCCTACCTAGTAGGGGGTAGGTGGGTGGGACGTATGCTAGCTTCTGCTTTGCACCCAGCTTGCCTTATGCTCTCATTACCTCTGATCCTTTCATCCTCTAAAATGACGCAAATGTTCATTTTTGGATGATGCTTATTAATACTCTCTGAGGTTCAAAGTTAATTTCTTAGGTTTTGAATGCTCAAACACCTCAGATTTATTGTAATACTCTATTACAAAAATATCTTAGGTTAATAGGAATTGTTGTAATGAATGTATATCTAAATAGTTTATCCATATCAGGCAGTATAGCATGGTGAAAAATTAAAAATGACTGGGTACCTCCAAAAAGTGGTTTAAACTCTTTTCTACCATTTATCAGTTGTTGGCACCGCGTAAGTTTATTTAATTTTTGAACCGTCCATCAGTTGTTGACCAGGAAACACTCTCATGGCATATAGTAGGCATATGATACGGGTAGCTGTGCAATTTTTGGAGCCTTTCAAATTTTAAAATCTAAGAGAATTTGAGTTAGTGATAGAGATAAAAATTTTCATGAATTGCCTAGAAAGTAGAAAACATTTAAATTTCGCTTAAATACTTAGCAAAGATCTAGATATCTTACTTTTAATCCATGCTTTGCTGTGCCTTTGCGAATAGGAACACGGAATTTTCAAGTTTTGTTAGTCTGTTAAACTAGAATGTAAATCAGAGTACTTACTTGACTAGACCTTGAAAGTATGCATTTATTTTGGAGAAAAGGAATTTTTCTAATGGATAAAACATCAGCAATTAGTAGACTCTTACTACATGACAGGCACTGTTTTATTACACATTTCACAATTTAATCCTAACAACTTGGATAAAATAGAACACTACATTTCTATTACACTGAGTAGGAAAGAGAGAGGTTAAGGCCTCATTTTACACATTACAAATATAGAACTCTTGGAAAATTACTTGTTCTATAGCTTTTCACTGATAATTATGAAATGCAATGTCGTAGATTTTAAATCTCCTTCTATTGAAGGGGTTTTGTGTCAGTCATTTGCAGGGGAAAATTGTATTTTCAAAGTCAGAAGTAGGCTTTAAAATTCTTGCAGCTATGTTAGATTTTTTTTTCTGATCTCCCTTAATCATAAATGGAAATAATGAAATATAAAAACTTTTTTCCAGATTTATTCTAGGTTGATTCCACAGAATTTGGAGTCTCACCCCCCACCTCCTCACCACCAAGTATTAAGAATTAGGAGCTTGGGGTAAAAGATTGTAGTTTTGTTAGGAAGTATCTAAGTATGTAACTTTCTTTTTGAAAGTAGTGGTTTACTGCAACATTATATACATGTAAAAAATACACAAACACAGAAGTAGAATACGCAGAAATATGCCTGTATAACCATAACCTTGGTCAGAAAATTGACTATCACCAGCAAGATAGAAATTCCAGTTGCTGGACCCTTAGATAAAATGCTAGAGGACTGTCCATATTAGTTCAGCTTCTCCAAGTGGATATTTTTTTGAGATGTGCCCTTTTATCTGTACTGTCAAGTGTGTTGGCATAAAGCTGATAATATTAAATAGAGGAATATCTTTTTGATCAGTATTAGTAGGAATTTGTCTCCTCAGAAAAAAATGCATAATTTCTTACATTTTTTCCCCCATATGATTTATCTCTGCTCATATTTTCACTGTTTCTCTTCTTTTTTGGGAGGTGTTAATCTGTGTATTTTCTAGGTTCTTAAGACTGATAGTTTACTGATTTTAACTATCACTGACCTTAGTTTTTGTAGTCTATGTATTTAAAACTCTATCTCCTCTAGGCATGTTTATTTTTTTCCCTGCATGTTTTGGTATGTCATATTTTTATTTCCAGTTTACCAATTTTAAGTTTCCACTGTGATTTTCCTGTCGATCTAAGTGTCTTGGGAATTTCCTGTTTGTCATATAATTTCATGTATTTTTACGTGAAATTGGGTGGATTCGGAGTCCATTATTGCAAATTGTCTGACTTGTTTAGTATTTCTCTAGTTAGACCACATGGAAAATATTCTTTTCATAAATTAGAGCTGAAACATTTTGTTACCTAAACTTAGATGTGATAGCAAACATTTCAGAATAGTAAACCACTAAAACCATTATATGCAGACATATTAAGGCTAGAGATAACTACATAACAAAAATACTACAGATAATACACGTTAGGCACTACCTATTTTGATTTTTTGAAACCCTTAATATTCCTAAGCATGGCATATTGGCATGATGGAAGATTAAGCTCATTTTAGTCTAGTAATGATATTGGTGACTATTTGGAGCTCTGATTAGGGTCCTAAACAAATGTACTTCGTAGAAGACCAAAAAACCTTTCTTCAATGCTTCGAGCTTCAGAAAAACATAAGATTAGTAGATAGTATTAAAATTGGTGGTTAAGTTTTACTAAGAAAAGTGTGGCTGAAAAACCAAAAGCATTGAATGCTAAAGGCTTTAGAGCTTTTAACAGTAACTGGTGAGTCATGATCTTTCTACATACCAAAGGATAGCTTAACAATTTAAGCAACAATAGAAATTAACATGCCATTTTATCATTTGGATAGTAAGAAAAATGTTTTAGAGCAATTAGAGGTAACCAAAAATTTTGGCTCATGATCTGGTATCCCATATTTTGATAGAAAGCTCACAGTGCCTACAGTGGAGATGGACTGCACTGTTAGAAAAATCAGAGTATCCCTGCAACAGGGTCAAGTGGTGAGATTTTGAAAATCGGCATGTGCATATTCTTAAAACAGATGCATGTAGTGCATTTCTAGTTTCTAGTGAGGAAGTTGTGAATTCTCTCAAAGCAATACTCTAAGTATAGGAGATCATAAAGTGTGAAGTTTTTTTTTTATTAAAGTTTGAGTAAATGAAATGTCTTATAAAAATGTGATGTTTATTTGTATTACAAATGCAAACCATCTGTCTTTAGAATATACAGTTATGCTTTTTTTCCCCTTTGCTTGAAGGTAGAAGTAGAACTTTGTTGCGAGTTATTAAAGGGGCTCCATGATTTGTGTATACAGAACTGTACTATAAGCCCATTTGGGGTTTTGGTTGGGGTGGGGGTAGGGAACGATTCTTGGACAAAAATTTGTTTCCATTGGAATAGAAGACTTCGGTGAGAGCTAAATAAAATGACTTGGACCTAGCATGTCTGAAGCAGGGGGTGACTTCAAGACCCTCATATGCACTACTTTTCCCAAAGCACGTCTTTGGTATGACTAGCAATTCTGACTTTATTTTGTGTATTATGGTTCCTCATGATGGCTTCAGTTAGTTGAACTAGTAATTCTTAAACCTCTTTTAGCTCACAATTTTCTCCTTATAATTAAGGAATTGGTTTTTTAAAATTGACTGCCTTATTTTACTTCTGCAAAGGACAGTGTGTTCTTTGGTCACCTGCCTACAAATAATGGAATTTCAAAAACTTTAGAAGAGAATCTGTTAATAAATATGGTTATATAGATGATTCTCTGGCTACCATCAAATCATTTATGTGATTACTGCTAAGAAGCATTACCTACATAGCCAAGTAACTAGCAAGCTTAACATATTAGCTAGCAAATTGAGCTATTAACTTTCCTTCCCAAAAGGAAAATGAAAAAAGGTGGAGTAATAGAAAAAAAGAAAGTGAGCCAGTTAAATGAATGTGGTTTGAGGTACACAGGACAACATATATATTTCATGGTACCTCTTAATGAGTATATGCTTGCTGACTGTGGTGCTGACTAGGTCTGCCATATGCAATGTAAATACACTACCCACTGCAGTAGGTTACAGCACTAAATGATTTGATGAATGCTCTTAAGCAGGAAACTTGAGGACCCACAGAAGTAGTGAGAGTTTTAAGAAACCCTGTGATCTGTGTCTGTAAACTTCACTGGAACAAGTCCTGGCATAAATTATTGTGAGCAAACTTCTGCACTTCAGAAGTATCCTGAAATAGCTATCGGTGTCCAGTCATAAAAATTTGTCTTCTGCCTTTGCTTTTCTTGCGCTCACCCTCAGACTCTGTTTGTGGCCTTTAAGGGGCTCTGCTTAGTATCTCTTTTTATTGTACCTCTGTTCCTTCACTCAACAAATCTATGTCAGAGCATGCCACCGTATGCTAGCCCTTTTGCTCTCTTTAGAGCAAACATGGTTGAGTAAGATGGTGTCCCCACTCTCTGTCCAACAGTGGAACTTTATTCCATATAGGCCTTGGGGAAAAATTTCTTAGCTGTCCCTAGGCTTCACATGGAAGTTTAGTCTGGAGTTTGGCCAGTGCCTGGAATATTTTCCACTGACTCAGTTTGTCAGAGAAAGTTTCAGGTTAAGATTAGCTCCCCTGAGCTAGTGGACCAACTGCAGCTGTCAAACAAGTAATCAGAGGGTCCACATCAGCTTCTACAACGGTACCCCAATCAGAGGGAATAGCACTGTTGGGAGTCTCCTCACATTTTACTGAAGAAATTTATTTTGAGGTCACTGTGGCTCATCTAAAATCTTGGTCCTCTCTTGAATGGTTGCAGGTCTGTTTCTAGTTCTTGATGCTTCTTCAGTCTGTAAACATAGATGCATACTTAGGAAGACACTAAGACAGCAAGTTGAAGGATCAACTGTTCTAGACTTTGGAAGGAGAAAAATCTCTATTAGGAGTTAAGAGTATGGCAAAAAAGCTACCTCCAACCACGCTAAGAGGAAGTGAACTAGGACCTGAGCAGACCCTAGTTGCCTGCAGTTGCCAAGATGTGACCACTTCCCCCATGGGTAACCCATCAGTAATGTAGTAGCATGGGGAAATTGCGAATTCCTCATGCCTTTGTTCTTTTGTTTAGAGTTGTTTTTTCTTCCCCCACTTATTGGATGGTTTTGGCAACCCTGGACTCGGAATGGATCTTTTTGGCTGAGAAAATAGGCTGGGAGAAAGTGGGGTCCCGGTATTAGAGCTCAGGTCTCTTTTTCCTTCAGTGGCTACTTTCTGGCACATGACTTGGTTCCTAATCAAGAGAATTAAAAAAAAAAAAAACTTACAAAATGTTAGCTTTTAATATGTAAACTGTAGACAGCTGGGTGAACTTCAGCATTTCCTGATCGATGAAAGGAGATAATCATAAAATCTCCCCCAGGGAGTTCTACTGAGGATTTAATGGCTTTATTGCCAGCATCTGGGACAGAGGCAGGTCAGCTGTTAAAATGCAAGGCGTTCTAAAATGCTTTCCTGTGCATGGTTTCTCGGGATTGTTCATATACATCCTATTCAAATTGTGCTCTTAACCTGGGGTAAAACCTTTCTAATATCACCAGATTTTTCAAGCTATTGTTTTAAGGAAGAAAATTTGATCCTGAGATTACATTGAACACTTTTCTTAGAATCATTTTGTTTCGTTCATCATCTTGTTAGAACAAGAGAGACCTAAAAATCTGAAAGAAATTCTTATTCTATTCCTCGTATATGAGTTAATGCCTTCTGTCTGCCTGGCACTTTCAAACCATCAATTAAATAGGCTCATTTGCCTTAAAGTCTTCCTCAATTGGTTTCTGTTGGTGGAATCTCCTCTATAAGAAATCCATTTGAATTTGAAATGACCTTTAAATTTCTGAATGTGCAGATTCACTATTGCCAAATTCTCTCTATGAGAGAGTAATCTGCATTGAAATTACTGAATTCATTTTTGGGCTCCCATAACAAAAACATACTTAAAATCCCTAAGTTGCAGTAAGACTGAAAACTCCCTGCCCTGTGAAATAAACTTTTAGAGGAGTGCTCTATTGGGGAGATATTTTAAGACAGGACTGGATGTTCATCTGTAAAATACGAAGATCATAGTGGCACTGTCATGTCCTGAGCAAACGGTCATCTAGGCAGGCTTAGGTGTGGAGGAGACCCATACTTTGTTCTCTCCTACCCACACCAACTCAACCTATTTTTTTAATTTATTTATTTTGTTTTTACAAATAGTTTATTGTCCATTTAGTTTCCACATAACACTCAGTGCTCATCCCCACAAGTGCCCTCCTCCATGCCCATCCCTCCTCCCCCCACATCCATCAGTCCTCAGTTTTTGTCAGCGTTCAAGAGTCTCATGGTTTGCCTCTCTCCCTTTTCCCCACCATTTCCGCCCTTCTTCTCCCCCTTGTTCCTCCGTCAAGTTCCTCCTAATCCTCCTATACGTGCAAACATATGATATTTGTCCTTCTCTGCCTGACTGATTTCGCTCAGCATAACACCCTCAAGGTCCATCCATGTTGCTACACATGGCCAGATTTCATTGTTTCTCATTGCCATGTAGTATTCCATGGTATAGATAAACCACATCTTCTTGATCCATTCGTCTGTTGATGGACACTTAGGCTCTTTCCATGTTTTAGCTATTGTGGAGAGTGCTGCTATGAACATTGGGGTACATGTGCTCCTATGCCTCAGCATTTCTGTATCCCTTGGGTAAATTCCTAGCAGTGCTATTGCTGGGTCATAAGGGAGTTCTATTGTTAGTTTCCTGAGGAACCTCCACACTGTTTTCCAGAGGGGCTGTACCAGTTTGCATTCCCACCAACAGTGTAGGAGGATGCCCGTTTCTCCACATCCTTGCCAGCAACTAGAGTCCTCTGATTTGCTCATTGTAGCCACTCTGACTGGCGTGAGGTGGTATCTCAGTGTGGTTTTGATTTGTATTTCCCTGATGAGGAGGGATGCTGAGCATAGTTTCATGTGTCTGTTGGCCATCTGGATGTCCTCTTTGAAGAAGTGTCTGTTCATATCTTCTGCCCATTTCTTTACTGGGTTGTTTGTTTTTCGGGTGTGGAGTTTGGTGAGGTCCTTAGAGATTCTGGATATTAACCCTTTATCTGTTATGTCATTTGCAACTATCTTTTCCCATTCCGTTGCCTCAACCTATTTTTTGATGCTCACGCCATGAGACCCCAGGCTGTCTGCAGGACTGCTGAGAGCCTAACGTGGTCCCTCACTTCTTAGGTCCATGTGCATCCTAAGCCCCACATACCTCCCTATTCCCCTCACTAGAGTTGTTACAATCCATCATTCCTTTAGTCTCTAACTTCATTTCTCCTGTTTTCCAAGGAAACCATAGGAGGAGAAAGCTGTCCATGGTAAGGTGCTTGTGAGTGCTCCCATACAAGTAATAACACTTCAATGTTTTAATAAGTTGGGCCTTAATGGTAGAAGAGACATGAGCTCAAATCTTTGTATGTATTAAGTTTTGTAGGTGTGCTTACTGGATATGAAGCATTTACTGTACTAGGTCTTTTGATCATCATCAAGAAGTTGATGATTAATCTCTGAAAATTCTTTGGGCAGCCTTTGACCTCACTTTATTTATGATTCAGGACAAGTGTAACCTCTGAAAGGCCCTTCTCTCTAACATGACTCCCATCCCTGTCCATCTTTGTCCCCTTTTTCTACTGCATGTTGTTTCATACCATTTATCACACGGACATTATACTCCATATTTATCTCTATATTTCCTTACATTCTAACACATCAACTAAGGTGGTAATTTCATGAGGGCACATCTCTTGTTTGCCACTATATCCCCTATATTTGGAGCAGGAGGTGTTACATACTGAGTGAGGTTGAGCATTATCCTCACTTGCACAGTTGAGGAAACTGGGCTCAGAAAAATTGACTAATAAAGCCTAAATCTCAGATAGAAAGTGGTGGAAATGGATCAGAATCCAGGCTTGTTAGGCTCCAGATCCTTCATACTTCATTACATCATGCGGCAACTTTTCCCATCCTGACTCTAACAAGGAAGGATCCTAATGAAATACATAGCAGACAACAGTAGCTCTTAAGGCAGAGTCACACCCTTAAGAATCCCTAAAATCATAATCTGTGGGTTGTCCTGTATTGGATCTGTGCTGCTAACCCTGTTAATGTTCATATTTGGGGAACTCTTATAATCTAAGTTCTTAAGTGAAAAGAAACTTCTTGGGATGAAAGAAACCATATGAAGATTAGTCCAATATGTCCTCTGGATATTGGCAAAATGTTTTTAAAAAACAGAGAACTCATAAGCACTTTGAATCAGGTCTGAAGTTTGCTTATTAAGAAAACCCCAATAAGCAACATGCTATTTTGTGACTTAACGTAAAAAATACCTTCATTATGAAACTGTGGGATATATGTGGGTAGATTCCATTCACTCATTTATTCCAGGGACTCAGGGTCACAAAACGGAGGAGGGGAAAGAGGTCTTTGCCTTTGGTCCACATGGTCTGTGGTCTATGATGACCTCAAGGAGGAAAGACGTCTGTTGCTTTTAAAGCTTTGATTAATGAGCTTATTTCCTTCTGTAGCTTTTTGCTTTGTTGTTGGGTTATTTTTTTTTTTTCCTTTCTGACCTGGTGTCATTGATACCAGGACTTTCTCTTTTGTCTGTAGGTCTACACTGTTAAGGTGAGCAGATTCTAATGAGAGACAAGACTGTGTTTTATTTCCTTTCTGAAAAATAGATTCTTTTCCCCAGGAAGATGCTTATGAACATTCATGTGATTATTCAGTTAAAAAAAAAAAAAGGATGTATTCTTGTGTCTGAGTAAATCTTTAGTGATTCACAGGTGCTGGTTTTCTTAATTGTAGACCTCTCTCTTATCACTTTGTGCCCTGGGTCAGTAACTTGAGTCACCCAGGATGATAAAAGACCTTTTATTTAATGAAACCCACTACTCTGAAGCTGCAGGTGTAAATATTCTTTTATTGTCTCATCCATGTGATCCATACCACCTCCTCTCTCCTAGGATTTGTGAAGATTTAAAAATCACTTCTTGCCCCAGTTCAGCTCTGAACTTCACATTAAACTTTAAGAGGATTTATAATCCTTTGTAGTCATTTGGAATAAGCAGTTGGGTTCTGTGATAAGCAAACAAATTAGCCAACCTTCCCCTAATGACCATCCCTCTCTTCCTGACACTGCTGAAGGCAGATGTGTTCAGGTAATCTGCTCACGACACAGACACACGTTTTGCACCAACCAATTAGTGGTTGGAAATGTCCTGAGGGATATCGCATTTAATTAGGCATAGACAAACGATGGCTGCATGTGTCTCATATTATCTTTGAATACTGAAGTCCCCTTAACTGGATGATTCAGGAATTAGTCTTCAACACTATTCTGGAATTTATCTACCCTAATCAGGAAGACTGGAAATAGTAAGGCTGCCTCAGGAAGGACCATGCTCTCTTCGTATGTGGGGGTCTCACACTTTTTTATGGTCCTACGCTCAAGAGCGAAGTCTCCTCGTACAATTGTGAGGCAGCCCTAAGTCTTCTCCCCAATCTTACTAGTTACTTTCTGGTTGATATCAACAAACAGCTTTCAGAATCCAAATGAACTCAGATACCACCATGTGTTGCAAATTTTGTCTATGTATTTCATAAATATCTTGTATATTCATTATGTGCCAGGCCTGGAGACACAGTGAGATCTAAGCCCTAGTTAGGATCTCCCCTCCCAGAACTTGGACCAGTGGGGTGGCAGGCTTCAAATCCAGCGTGATGTGTTTTGGTGTAGTGGGGGAGCTGTGGGGACCTGTGTCAGGGGCCTCCTGTCCAGGGAGCAAGGAAGAATTCCCAGAGGAAGTGTGATATAAGCAGAGGGCCACCTAGGAGCCCCTACTTAGGATTTGTTTAAATGGGGTATAAAGTATCAGCTTACCATAGTTTCTGTCCAGCATACCATAGTACTCCATTGCTGTATGGTTTTCTGGAGCACATTTTTGGAGTTTGGAGTTTGAGGTTTTATGCCTTTAATTAAAAAAGGTATAGAAGTAACAGTATTTCTTGAACAATCTCTCAACCCAGATTTTTTGGAGCACATTTCCACTTACCATTTAAGCAGTGCATACAGGCATCTCCTGGGAAGTTGGCCTTGCAGAAGTTGGGGGGGCTTAGATTTCAGAGTTCCCCTCACTGTTCTAGCTGTGGCTCTGCAAAATATTAGCTTGGACAAGTTAATATCCCTAAGCCTCTGGGACAATTAATAATTGGCATAATTACAGTAATAATCACCTGTCAGTGATTTCAGCATCCATTAAGATAATTCAAAGCACATACTACATGCTTAGAGCAAGAGGTCAATGGTAATCTTGTATTTAGTAGTAATAATTAGAACCTCCCAATTTGGTTTGGAACATAAAAGTATAATTTCAGGTCTGTTGGTAAGTAGACTACTTGTATGTCTAGTAATAGACAAAATAAAATAAGTAGGGGTGAAGACAAAAATACTAATTCTATGATCATACCAAGAAATGGTAGAATTGTGTTATAAACCTGGGAGTAAGAGCAAATATCCTTTCATTTAGCTGAGTGTTTCTCTTAATATACTCTGGAATTGGAACTCCAATACTAACTGGAGTTCCAGCAGAGCCCAGATGCAGAATTTGGGCCATGTGAAAATTTGGTTGGAATGGTCCCTCTGCAGTAGTACAGGTAGTGAAACAAATAAAATGAACAGTTCTGATTTGTCAACCCGAGCATTAGCAAAGCTTCTTCCCTAATACTGCTCTGAAGACGATTTTGCTTGTTTAGCTCATTTGCTTATTTCGAATGAAAGGATCGCTGTTCTTAAGCAGTCCCCATGAAATATCAGTATGCTTGCCCCAAATCCAGGCCCACTCAGCTTTATTGCTAAGATGGCTATTTTATCTCTACAAATTCTGGAGTAAATCTCTTGGAATTGTTAATGAGAGCCATAAAGTGTGTTCCCAAGTGACCCAGCTTTAGTAGGCATAGGTACTGTTTAAGTTGAAACTTCGGATCTAATTCATGATGTTAGAAAAGGTATTTAATTAGAAGTTACAAGAGTTCTTACTATGTTCAGAAGCTTACCTGTAGTCCTGGAGACGGGAAATGATGCTAAGCAGAAAGGATCATTCTGAATATTGGTCGTTTGAAACCTTGAATTTCAACTCTTAAAGGTTGTAGAGTAGGTGAGCACGTAGCTACACTTGCTGAAATTTCTCTAAGTAGTGAAGAGTAACAATGTCTTGTCGTTCAGGGCCACCATAGGGAAAACTCATCAAGGTGTTTTCCTTTGACAATGGTCATGGCTTTAGGTACCACAACTCTCCTTGCGGTTCTGAAGAAAGCCCTGAGGTCAGCCTCTTGAACTTGCTATTTATTGGACGTTGTTCTCTGCAAGGTCACTATCCTTTGCTCTGACTGTTAATGTCTCCATGTACATCTACCTTCTCCCCCATCCCCTAGAATTAGTTTTGTACTAAATCATTCCCAAATAAGGAAACCTTAAGAAACCCGTGCAGTGAAGGATGTTCAGGTCCGTGAACCATGGGGGATAGAGGAACACTGCCTGAAGTTTCTCCAGTCGCCCATATATACTGTGGTGTGGCTTTATGTGTGGACATGATTAATACAACAGAGAGCACTAGCCAGGAGTTGACAACCTGACACCCCCCTCCCCCCCCCAACCCACCATTCCACTGTGGCATTAACTAAGGTGTAATGGTCTTAAAGCAAATCCTCCTGAAGCTGAGCCTTGGGTCTCTTACCTGCACAACAAGGAGACTTATAAAATCCTCTGATTCTGTAAACTCTTTCATCTTTTTTGCACACTTGCTTTTATTGGACCATAGGTTAAAAAAAATGGCAAGGTTTTATTTTGTGAATATCTTTGAAACTGATTATGGAAAAATGACTAGTCCTCCAACTGTAATAAATCCTGTGCAATGCCAGCTCTTTGGTGGAAGTTGTGGTAGAGACTGAGAAAATCTACAAGAATTTCATAGAGAATAACTCATCAGGCCCTAGAAACCATGGAAACCATTTTTTTTTTTTTTTTTAAGAGCCAGAAAATTTTCCATTGGTGTGGTAGTGTGATGGGGACACACTAATAAATACAGTCTGGTTAAAACCATGAGCTCACATACAAACACAGGTGCAGGAGAAGAAACCTTTTCTCTATTCCAGCCGGCTTGCATACCCTGACTTCCTCAGATGTAACACTCATGTGGCTACGACTGCGTGAAGGTCTTGGTTACAGTCAGCCACAAGGACCACGGCTTCACCAGTCCCTGTTATCAATACTTCTGCCTCACGGAGGTGGCATTTTTGAAGAAAATTTTCCAGTCCCTTTTGCTTGATCTGTCTCTACCTTGTTTCTTCTATTTTTCTGAGGATCTTCAAGAGCGACCTTTATTATGCTAAGTTCTCGAGAAACATCAGGGGGACATATCTTGTCCTAATATAGCTATTCTTAGAAATGCAAAGCCCATTTCAAAGCTGGATGATAGTTAAGATTAGTTAATGTCTAATTTTTAACTTTGTCATTTCTATTATACACAAAAGGGGAAAACATAAAATCTTACACATCTATAATCTAGATCCCATAATTTTCAGCATTTTGGCAATCCTCTTGATTTTTTTTCTGGAGCATTTTTCTATAAACTGCACAGTTAATAAAAAGGATGATAGTGTACTATGCTCTGGCTATTAAATCTAATTAGAAAATCTTGCAAATGACTATGTATCAGAGACTACAAGTAAACTCTTAGCTGATTCCGAAGAGAGATTATAATACTATACAGAGACTGTCTCCAGGAATTAGTATATGATATTCTCTTAAGAATCATCTACTAGAAGGTGAGCTTGTAAGAGCACCTTCTTTTTCTTCTTCTTCTTTTTTAATGTTTATTTTTGAGAGAGTGAGCATGAGCAGCGAGGGGGGGGGAGAGAGGGAGAGGGAGAAAAAGGGAGCGGGAGATGGAGGGTGACTTGGAATTGAAGCAGGCTCCAGGCTCTGAGCTGTCAGCACAGAGCCCGATGTGGGGCTCGAACTCATGAACCATCAGATCATGAGTTGAACCAAAGTGGGACACTCAACAAACTGAGCCACACAGGCACCCCATGAGAGCACCTTTTTTAAAAAGTAAGTTCACTTTATGTTTGGTCTGTGGTTCTCTATTGGGAGAACAGGATAATGCAAAAACTTAGAGATTTAGAAATTAGATCTATTACCTTTAAACACCCCACCATATCTAATACCTTATGGTAAGCTAGCTGACTTAATTTCGCTGAAATCCACTTTAAAATAACCTCCTTTTGAGATGCTTAACATTTTCATTATTCAGTTATCTTCTTTGTGCTGAGAAATGTTAATGGCAAAACTATATTTATCATACTGTTCTAACAGTTCCTTGATGATCAAGATGGTAGAGGCTTGTCCAAAGTAAAAGAATTATATATGGTTGAGTGATTCCTGATTGAGACCAGGATACTTATCACTATCTTCTAGTGTTCTCTCAAATCCAATAGAAACTTAGAGATAACTACCTTATGGTCACACAGCTGGGAACTAAAGATTAGGACAGATATAAGAGTGAAAATGATGAAAATTATTCTAGCCATGTGCTAGTTATTTTTCCATTTGCGTTGTTCATTCTTTGATGTTGAATTTTAAGTTCCAAGTCCTATTCTAGGTGCTAGACTGTAACAGTAAGCAAAGTGCCAAATTCCTGCTCTAATGCATTTTACATTGTAGTATTGTATACAGCTCATCATACTGGAATCTGTTTAGCAACTATAGGGATAGCTGCTTGTAATCCTATTTCGTTGTTGGGGAAATTGAGTCATGGGGTTGAGGTATCTTTTTTTTTTTTTAAGGTTTATGTATCTAGAGAGTGCACGAGGAGAGAAGGGGAGGGGAGAGAATCCAAGCAGAGCCCCATAAGGGGCTTGATTTCCTGAACCAGGAGGTCATGACCTGAACTGAAATCAAGAGTCAGACACTTAACTGAGCTACCCAAGTGCCCCAGGGGGTTGAGGTATCTTAAATCCAAGGTCACACAGTTTGGAATGTGAACACTTGGTGGGATTGCAGAAATGATAGCATGAACATTGTTCCGTACTGGTTTTATGTTGCATTCCACAGCCTGATGTGTAAGCACTCTGCCCCACTGCGCCTCTAGTGGTGCATTAGTTTCGTCAGTAAAAACAATACAGAGGCCATGGATGGCAAAACCAGTGGTAGATCCATAGGACTCTCCACCTGTTTCCAGACAACTTCTGTTGGAGGCAAAGGGGGCAGTTGTATTTCCACCTTCATTGGACATTGGGGTTGTTAGTTCAGATCCTCAGTTGTGACTGTGATTTTTCTGGTGGCCACACAGACTCCTGGCTCTTTTCAAAATGTGAGCAACTTTGTTCCTCAGGATCCGTTCTTTGGGGAAGTAGCCTTGCTGATCTGCCCTAAGACAGCCTATAGAAGATGAGGTTTAAAAGGAAAAAAGATGGACCTAAAGAAAATCACAACCATATTTTAAGCATTTTAATTGTTTCTAAAAAAAAAAAAACCCAACTTTATTATGGGGAAAAACACATAGAAAAAAAACAAACCTGGTATATTCCTCATACTGTCTGATCAATAGTAGGTCATATGTTTTCACTTATATGTGGACTTGAGAAACTTAACAGAAGACCATGGGGGAAAGGAAAGGGGAAAAAATCGTTTCAAACAGAGAGGGAGGCAAATCATAACGGATTCTTAAATATAGAAAACAAAATGAGGGTTGATGGGGTGGAGAGAGGGGACAATGGATGATGGGCATTGAGGAGGGCACTTGTTGGGATGAGCCCTGGGTGTTGTATGTAAGCAATGAATCCTGAGAATCTACCCCCAAAACCAAGAGCACATGGTATACACTGTATGTTAGCCAACTTGACAATAAATTATATTTAAAAAAGAAAATAGGTCATAATCAGTAAGACAAACTAATTAAAACAGACTGAAATTGACAACATGGGAATTTAAATACTTTTAGCAACAGAAGTATTCTCTTAAGGTGTTCCATAGAAAATAAGTCAATTGATGAGCTATTTGAGAGTAGGAGTATTTCCCTCTTTAGTGTGAGCTGTTAAGTAGGAGTGTTAACGATATTGAGTCTTGAAGATAAAAAATTGTGAAGGGTTCTATGAAAGAATCCATATGTAGGAATTGGTTTGAAGAATTCTGAAATGGATTAAGACCAGTAAGACACCGTAGGCATTTTTGTTATAACAAGTCAAGGGTAATGCCTAATTAAATTTAACAGCATTCATAGATCATCTTGGCACTCTTGCTTGGGAATCTAATGCTAGTCCTGTTAGCCTGAGTCCTGAAAATAACCAGGTTTTCTGTCTAATGTGAAAATCCAGGAACATCTTAAAATCTGGGTGGAAATACATGCCCCAGAAGATAGTTAAGAAAATGGGGGGGGGGGGAGGGCGGTGAGAATTAAAAATACTGGCATAATAACTGAGAGGTTAACCATAATGTTTGCTGTTAGCAATTAAACTAAAATTTAGTTGGTTTCAAATTACTTATATTTTAGACTAATAGGCATTTATTTGGGCACATCTCAGTATTTCCTGTCAAGGTTTCAGGGATGTTCATTAGAGATCTTATTTTATTCTTGGATACAGTCGTATATATGTGAATGCAGATCATAAATACCAAAACAAACATATTTGCACTTTTCCTTACTAACCACTGTTTGACTCTTAACCAAATGAATTGTGAAAATTCTAACAGCCACTGCCTCTTATTCAAGCCCTACCCCTCTTGTACGTGTTGATTGCTCTACCCTCATTCTCTGGGTGGAGCAGGGTAATTTCTATAATCCCCATGTCACCTGACTTCAATTCCTAACCTTTAGATAAATGATACCTAACCTTGGGTTCAGGGCTCCTCAACGAGATACCGTATCATCAAAAACAATTATGACCAAATTCTTGAATAAATCGTCAATAGAATTATTTGAGCTTAAGTGACATTTACACATGAAAATATTTTGAGAAAAATTAGAAAGACCGTGGGGTGTGATTGCTGCTGGCAAAAACTGGGAAGTTTTAGGCTATACCTGTTCATCCCTTTGGCAAAGCATCTTGGTATTGCAAGTCCTAATAATCCCCCAATTCATGCAGTTTCCATAAAACAATCTATAGATGGTTCTGTTAATGACTTCTGCATTATGGGTCTGTTGGAAGACATTTTTTTTTTTTTTTGATCCTGAGATTATACATCTGTTCTCCTATGTTTTCTTCTAGTGGCTTTCTCATTTTTTTCCCCTTCTACATTTATGTCTTTGGTCTATTTGGACTTGACTTTTGAATATGCTATGTGGTAGGAAATCTAATTTTATGTTCTTCCACATAGAAAGCTAATTTTCCCAGAACTATTTACTAAATAACTCCTTTTCAAATTGACATATACCACGTTTTCATGTAAATGCTGCTGTTTCTGTATTTAAATTAGGTTTCCTCATTGTATTTATGGTTCTAGAATTGTACTGTTATAGACTCTATGGATTTACTATAAGACTTAATGTATAATAGGGGAAGTATTCCCTTTTTGTTCTTTGAAAAATAGATTGTTTCTGTATTAAACTTCTTCCATGGGGGAAAAATAATTCATCTGCCATTTTTAATAATGCTGACTTCCACTTTTACCTTGCCTTCTATCCTGCTCATTCTTGATTTTCTGGTGATCCCTTATTTTCTGTTCATGTTCTCTCTCTATTTAAAGGTTTGAAATTTGAAATCTCTTCTTGTAAGTAGAGGAATTGTGAGTATGTGCTGACAGGTCCAGGTCCACTTAGTCTGAAGAAGAAAACTGAAGCTTGAGCAAATGGATATGCTCATAGACTTTGGTTTTTGGAAATTACCTTAAAATTCTTTAATGCTTATTTTTGAAGGAGAGAGACACAGAGTAAGCAGGGGAGGGGCAGAGAGAAAGGGAGACACAGAATCTGAAGCAGGATCCAGGCTTTGAGCTGTGAGCACAGAGACTGAAGTGGGACTTGAACTCCTGAACCGCAAGATCATGACCTGAGCCAAAGTCGGACGTTTAACCCACTGAGCCACCTAGGCACCCCTTGGAAACCTGATTTTAACCAATAATCACTAGGGTAGAATTCTTTAGTTGGGTTTCCAGTATTGGTGATGCACTGTGTTCATTAGGCATAGATCTTGCTTGGCCCTGACAAATAATCCCCATCTTCTGAAAGCTTGTCTAAGATTTCTATGATTTTGAAAGCGATATATAATTAAAATATTAAGGACTGAGCCCATAACCTTGGTCTCATTAAATCCTACCAATGAGTGAATTATTGACAGATAAAGCCAAGAGGAAAAAGGAAACAAACATGGGGAATGGTCATGCTTGATAACATAGTAAGTTGATGTGCTGGTATTTACTGAACTTCCAGACTACTTGGGCAAAAGTGAGATTTGAACCTGAGCTTAGCAAGCTTGATAGAAGATAAAATGCTGAGGAATGATTTTATTCTTTAAAAAACAATAAATATTTCATGTCCACTATATTGTTGACTTGGTTCAGCACTTATTACTACACCCCAAGGCCCTGTTGCATTAAGATCTGGGACAGAAGTGTATAAGTGACCTAACCCATTTTCACAAACTGAAATTTGTTGGCAAGATGCAGTATCCTCTGTCCTTTCCTCTCCAAGTGCTCCTAGAATCCCTTTCTTTCATGTCACAGGTTCATGGCTAAAGCTTTAGAACGGAAAAGCTAGCTAACTGAATATCTCTGTATAATTTAAAAAATGCATTTCTTTTGAGGATAGCAAATCACTTGAGTGTGAAGCAGTTAGGCTTGCTTTGAGCTTCATTCTAGTGAACTGAGGGCATGATTTGTATTTCAGAGAAAGACAGTTAACTTTGGTGTAGGACATCAGACAACAGTGTGCCCAATTCCATCAAGACATCTGACACATGCATGCTGTGGTTAGAGACTGGACCAGAAAATGTTGGTGGAGGCAAGCTCACCCTACAGTGGGGACAGTCGTGCTATCTTCGTGTGTGAACTTCCCTGAATTTCAGTACAATAAAACATGTCTGCTTATTCTTGTTCTTGAAGCTTCTGGGCTTGGGATAGGCCTCAAGTCAGTTACACCTGTCACCACTTGAGTTAATGGCACTTAAAGAGTGCAAACAGGCTTTTTAGGAAATATTAACACTTCACGTGGAAGATCAGGGACCCAAAATTGTATTTTCCTATGTGCCATTTGCTTCTTAAAAAGAAGACTCCAGGGGCGCCTGGGTGGCTGTCAGTGGGCGTCCGACTTTGGCTCAGGTCAGGATCTCACAGTTCATGAGTTGGAGCTCTGCATCGGGCTCTGTGCTGACAGATCAGAGCCTGGAGCCTGTTTTGAATTGTCTCCCTCTCTCTCTTCTTCTCCCCCCACCCCCAACTCATTCTCTGTCTCTCTCACAAAAATAAACATTAAAAAAAAATTAAAAAAACATTCCAAAGAAAATAGTGGTACTGCAGCAAGAAGGAAATTTGCAATGTTGGAAGAAGAAACAAATCAGTTGCAACTATGAAATGGGTTCATTTATTAAAACGATATTTCCCCATCACCTAAGTTTTGGTAACTGTAAATGCAGTAGTTTGCTGGAGGGTCACTCTCTTTTCACACACATCCTGCTGTCTCTCTTTCACTGTGTTCACATGTGTCATCCTGCCACTGAGCTACTCTGGCAGAATTTTCTTGTCCCCACTTGGTCCAGTTGTGATGGGGTTCCGGCTTTTCCACTAGCCTCCTGGCTCAGGCTGGGATACAGAAGAGGGTGAGAAGGGTTCAGAATGAAATATACATGATAAAGAGAAAAGAGTAGAAGTCTCTGGGTTATGTCACTATGTCATAAAGTTACATTGTCTATAACAGCCATTGTTGGGATTGCTTGAGAACTGTGTGGATCCCACAAACGATCTCTTCTATTTCTTAGATCATCCTGATGAAATCATCTCCACATTATAGTTGTGAAAACTGAGGCCCAGCTAAGTGATGTCACCTGCTCCTAGAGGAGGAAGAGGCTGAGTTTGAATTCAAGCACTTTGTCCTAGTTGCTTGTCTGTTAGACCTTCCTGGAGACCTTCACCTGAGTTTCTTTGGCCACAGATCTCCCACAAAAAGAGTTCAATATACATGGTATTTTGGCCCACAGTCGGTGTAGCTGTTTCCACTGGCTGAGTGTATAATCATTTACTTGGCATAATTTCAAGTGCAGCAGAGAGACCCACCTGCTGGTTATTGCCTGAAATTTTATGATTAGGCTTCAGTGTGTTTTTATTCCTGGAGGAAATCCCTAATCAGCCACTACCTAGAAGATTGTATTCTTCCTGGAGTGTGTTTTTTCTAAGTGGCATGATTTAGATTATTTGGACATTAATAGATTATCAATTAAAAATCTTAATTATTTTCCAGTGTATTCTTTGCTTTCAAGGGATAGAAGTTAGAGTCCCCTAGAAAAACCAGGAGAGACTGTATTACAGTGTGGTTAATGGTATCCTGATCGTCAGCAGTTTACAATAATGAGGATTTCATTGCAACTCACTCAACGTGTCCATGTCCATTGTAGGTTATTAGAGACACAAGCCAGATCAAGAATTGGAGGGTCATGGGTGCCTGGCTGGCTCAGTCAGTTAAGCATCTGACTTCGGCTCAGGTCACGATCTCAGTCTGTGGGTTTGAGCCCCGCAATGGGCTCTGTGCTGACAGCTTAGAGCCTGGAGCCTGCTTCAGATTCCGTGTCTCCCTCTCTCTCTGACCCTCCTCCACTCACTCTCTGTCTCTCAAAATAAAAGACATAAAAAGAAATTTAAAAAAAGAATTGGAGGGTCTTATGTCATCAGTGAATTGATTTTGCCTGTAATATGTATACTTGCCCTTACAGCATATTGGAGAGAAATAGTCCCATAACTTCAAATAGCCAAAAGAGGACTGTTAGCTTCTTAGGGCTGCCATAACAATTTAACACAGACCTGGGTGGCTTAAAACCACAAGTTGATTCTCACAGATCTGAGCTAGAAATCCAAAATCCAGATGTTTGGAAGGATTGATTTCTTTTAAAGGCTGTATAAAAACCTGTTTCATGCCTCTGCTGGCTTATGGTAATCCCCAACCATCCTTGCATTGTCTTCATGTGTAGAAACATTGCTACAATCTCTGTTCTCATGTGGGGCTCTCCCTTCTCTGTGTCCTTGTCTGTCAAAACTTACCTCATATAAGGACTTCAGTAATTGGATTAGGGCCCATATTAATCTAGTATGACTTCATTTTAAATTAAATCTATAAAGATCCTTTTTCCAAATAAAGTCCCATTCACAGCTCCTGGGGATTAAGATTTGGATAGATCTTTTGGTGGGGGAAATAAATCCAACTCCCATCAGGGACCATGAAGTACAACTGGACCATGACGTTGGAAAGGAAGAGAAAAGGGAAAAAAATGGGAGGGCACTGATGATGTCTACATTCCTCTTTGAAATTAGAAACAGACCTTTTCAGAAGTTGCTAGGAGTTTGAGAGGTTAGTAGCTCAAAGAACTAATACTTCATTATGAACATAAACTAAATAGACCTGCTAACAATGTTTGAATAACAGCCGCTGTGTGCGAATGTAGCCTCAAGGATATTTATAGTCCCAGTGGTTTGAGACCTCTGCATATCTTATCTCTGCCACCTCAGGGAAGGAAGTGAATCAGCTTTTTGTGAACATAGGGGTGGAGATACAGACCAAATCCTTTAACCTAACTGGAGCACTTTGTATAGGATATGAATTTTGTCTTGGTGGCGATGGGGACCCAGTAAAACCTCTCAGTGCCAGGACTATCTCAGGTTGAGGATTTACTACAAAGAACATAAGACAGAGAGAGAGTAAATTGATGGAAAAATGCAGTATTGAAAAGTTGACAAACTGTATTTCTGGTCCATTACTATTGGATGTCAGTTAAAATAAAACTGCTTTGTGTTTAAATTCTGTAGGTTAAGGAGAATTCTGTCTGAACAGATCAGCTGTGCAAAATGCAAAAAAAAGCTTGTTTAAAGTGCACATGAGTCAAACCCATGGGGTTTGAGTCAAGGGTCTAGTATAAAGGATGATCCTGGCTCTGTATATCAAAGTAGTAGCAACATCTCAGGAACAGTGTGTTCCTAACTAGTAGGTAGGTAGTTAGGGATGCTGGAAGTACTTGGGACTCCCAAGTGGCAAAATAGTCATTGTCACTGTTCTCTAAGGGCCATCTTTTATTGCAAGATGAATCTGTTTCTAGCTGGACCCTTCTCTGTGGCCTTCCCCAGCTCCACTGTGTGTCCCTCCATGGCCTGTGTCCCACCATTTTGGGGGTGGAGGATGGGGGTTGGTGGTTGATGAAACCCTTCATGTATCAGAATCTCCAATATCTGTAAAAAATGACAAAGTATTTGAGGAGTAAGGAGGGTGGAGAATGGGGGAATGAGTGAGAAGGGCTAAAATGGTGGCCTATGACAAATGGTGTAGATCTGAAGGAAGTCAGCAGTTAATCAAAATGAGAGGCCATAAATGGAGGAGAAAGACTGAAGAATGGAAGAGCTAGGTTCCGGGCTAAGCTTTGTCATTAACCATTTGTGGCTCTGGCAGATCACCCCTCCTCTTTAAAATCAAAATGGACCCTTCTTGAGCTCTTCTCTAGCTAGAAACAGTGGTTAAGACTTCTGCAACTTTCTCTTCATCAATATATATGGTCAATGGATTATGGAGAATAAGCGATCATCTACATTGTCAGGGGAGGCTTTATATCCTAAAACTGCCATGTTTTTATATTATCAAATCCGAAATAACCCTCTTTTATATCAGAACTGTATACTGGCAACATAAAAAAGTACACTAAATATGGAGTATAATTATAAATCCTTATTGACCTTGTTCTGTTTTCTGTACATATAATTTTTGTATAATACTAGAGAAAAAAATGGAACCACGGAAGGTTAAAATAATTGCCCAAACTAACCCAACAAATAGAAGGCGGCCTGATTGTTGAGCGTTTGGTTCTATCCCCTGCCTTCTAATGCCACCGTGGATAAATACATAGAGATCAGCTGGGGAGTAAAGCCAGGGCTCTGTAATGGCCTGAGCCCTCACTTAAATCTACGCGTTCACTCACTCCACATTTACTTTGCATTTACTGAAAGCCAGTCACTGTTCCAGACAGTAAGGATGTAATTGTGATGAGAAGTCCAGTTCCTGCCTTGAGTGTTTTCAGTGTAGTAGAGGAACAAAGGGAGTTAAGCTGCACTTAAGACAGAAGAGCTGATAAAGGGCGGGCATCCTAGAAAACTCACGTTCAAATTACAACTTGAAGGATGAGTACCAGGTGAGAGGAGAAGGAAGTAGATGAAGACTGTTTCTAGCAGAAAACAGAGTGTGAAGAATCCAGAGCTAGCTCTTAAGCTTTGGATTGGTGCTGACCTGGTGGCTTAAGCATCACTTGAGGCCCGTATTTGGTGGGTGTGGGTTGGGGGCTGGGCATTTATATCATACACAGAGTGGTTTGATTACCAGGCTGGTTTGTGGACCCTACATTTTAGGTTGTTTTGAGTCTGGGAGTCCCACATGCAGGCAGGATGGTTTTGAGGCCCCAGCTCGAGGATCTGAGCCATTTGGGAAGAGGGCAGGAAGAAAGCAAGGTCACAGGGAAAGATGAGCACTTCTGAGGAAACTTCCTTGGGTGGTGTCTCAGACAGAGGCTACACCTCCTGAGGAACAGTCTGGGAGAGGTTGAGGCTAGCTGGGGGGCAGGTAAGGGGTAAGTTTGAGGAGATGCTGCTGTGACTTGACGAGATTTGTTCCCTTCTTGTTAAACTATATTTTAGGGGATACCTTAAGTCTCAGATTCAGGGCAGAGTTATATCATGGGAAGAATTATGTTGACTTAGGTGTCCTCTGGGAGCCATGTGGCAAGTGTTAGTATTACAATGGCTTTTGTAGATATTTTATATTAACTTCTTAGGCCAAACGTTGCGATGGCCTATCCCTTTTATCAATCAGTTACCATCAAAGAATGTAAACAGGATCATTTGTTCATGGTCTCAGTGACCTACCTGTATGTATGATTGCCTAGGAAGAAAATGGAGTTCATTGTTTAGGGAAAACATCAAGTTACATACAGTATTTGAGTTACTTTCAGAGCACTCAAGGGAGAAATTTCTTTCTTTGTTATTTTCTTTTTTTTTTTTCAAATAGTTTATTGACAGGTTGGTTTCCATATAACACCCAGTGCTCATCCCCACAAGTGTCATTTTAAAAAAATTTGTATTAAGGAACTTTTCTAATACATAAAAGCTAAAAAAAAAAAAAAAAAATGAGCATCTATATGTACACTACTAACTTAAAAATTGTTCCCAACTGTTTCCTTCTCTCTGCTTTTTAAAATTTTTTTTTATATCTAGGAGAGAGAGAGAGAGAGAGAGAGCATGAACAGGGGAGGGTCAGAGAGAGAGGGAGTCACAGACTGAAACAGGCTTCAGGCTCTGAGCTGGCAGTCAGCACAGAGCCCGACGTGGGGCTCGAACCCGCGAACCGCGAGATCATGACCTAAGCGAAAGTCGGACGCCTAACCGACTAAGCCACCCAGGTGCCCCTCCTTCTCTCTACTTCTTAATCACCTCCCCCTGCCCCACAACCCATAACACATTTCATTGAACTGGTCAATTTCAGTTGGTGTTCAACTTTAATGTTTTTAAATGTCCAACTATAGGTTTTAGGGTTATACACCTAAATAGAAACTAATATTGTGGGCATTTAAAAAAATTAAGTATATCCTAAAAGTACATAGTAATTTAGACACTTTAAAACATTACTGAAATTCTGGTTTCCTATACATAGGTTTCTAGAACATTTTTGCCCAATATTATATTTTGAAGATTACTGTTGACATAAATACTATTTCATTCATTTTCATTGCTTTATAGTATTTCACTGTAGAAAAAGACCATGATTTATTGATTCATTTTCCTGTTGATGGACTTTTAACGTGGAAACCACCTAAATGTCAAGTTCTTTGACTAATTATAAATTATTCAGTCTTTGTCATTTATAGCTGCCTCCTTCCATTTTCAATAATTCTATAAGGTATACAACTATTATTTCCAAAAGAAAATTGAAGAGACATTTCATTTAAATATTTTTTCAATGTTTGTTTATATTTGAGAGACAAAGTGAGCAGGGGAGGGGAAGAGAGAGAGGGGAAACACAAAATCTGAAGCAGGCTCCAGGCTCCAAGCTGTCAGTACAGAGCCTGACACGGGGCTTGAACCCAAGAACTGTGACATGACCTACGCTGAAGTCCGTCACTTAACCAACTGAGTCACCCAGGCTCCCTGCGACAATATTTTCATAATTCCAGCTTGAATACCATATACTTAAGCCTCTAGTTGGAAATAATGATGACTTTCTAAATGGAGAGTAGTTGGTTAAACCCATCATCTAATACTTGCTGGCTCCAGTGAGGTTATTAGAGAGGCAAATGAATTGGTAGCTATCTGTAGGAAAAAAATTTCGTATCCACTTCTGGACGGCTTAGCAGGTTCACCTTTAAAACCATGGCTTACTGAAAGAAAAGGTCAACCAATCAGATCCTGTCATACTTTTGACCTTTTCAGTGTCAAATTCTGAATTAAAAAAAAAAATAACAAAAAAACTTATGTCTAGCCATCCCTAATTCCCAGGGCATCCTAGAGATCTGTTTCATGAGCATGGAGGTAGATGTCAATATAGCCTAATCACCAGAGACTAGGATTCCTCTCTCCAAAATACCTCCCGCGTCAGTTATCGTTGCTGCTTCAAACATTTTCACCAGAAGATATCTTTTCTGCTGTATGAATTAAAAATAATGCTTATTAAGTTTGAGTGACGAAAAGCTTAGAACCTGACTCAGAAGCTAGGGGACAGAATTGGTAATTTAATAATTTGAGAGGAGAAATTGAAAGAATCAGTGTAAAAGCATTAGATTGGGTCAAGTATATTTGGCAGAATTTCATGTGGAACAACATGTTGAGATTTTGGATCACAGTAGTATTTTAAAGTGAGTCAACAGTTCAGTGATGCAGTGGGACGGAAAACATAAGCTGCCGGCTACATCAGTAGAAGTAGAATTCCGCAGCCAAGGAGGAGATAATCCACCTGTTCTAGTCAGACCACGGCTGCAGGCTTGTCTACAGCTCTAGGACCTGCATTTTCATTGGCACATTGATAAACTAGAAGTTGGGAACCTGACCAGCATAGTAAAAGATTTGGAAATTGTGCCCTTGAAGAATTATTGTGGAAAAGTTTTTTCATAATTACCCATAATTCTAGTGTTGTGATGAACCGTAGATGACACAGACTACACGAAACACATTAAAACACTGCAAATGGTGACTTTTCTCTTCGCAGAACATATATGCTATATATTCCAGATGACTCCAGACTGGACAAATCTTAAATAGGAAGATGGGAAAAAGGAATCGAATAAATAAAGTCTCTAACCTGTTGATACATAATTATCAGGATATGGAGGAAAACCATAAGTGAAAGATAGATCTGCTTTGAAGAGAAAAACGAAAAACCCTTAAGTCTGAGTAAATGTGAACTTCTCAGCTTCCAAGTAGGCTTTGAGGTCCATCTACAAGACTGCAATACAAACACTGTTTGGAGGGAGGGTTGATGGGCTCCAGGTTCCCACACTATCCCTGCTCACCATGGGGAAGGGAGGAGTAGAAGAATGCATGGCCTATTCAAGAGATGGACGTGTCCTTCCTCCATAGCTGATGGAAAACACCAAGGAGGGAGGGGTAAAGATCCCACAGCAGGGATGAATTGCTTCAGAGGCTCCCTTACAAACCGGTTTTAGAAAGAAAACTGGTTGAAAGGTTTACTGGTTTCAAGGTAAGTGATTTAAATAAATCATTGTTAACTGTAATGATGCTTAAATGTACATATGAAAGGGCATTCACTGACTTGAAAAGGACTTGGGGGACAAAGTTAAAATTTCAGTATTCTAGTAAAGTATAATGTCTTGGGGTTTTATAAACCTAACATCAGGCTCTGTTTAAGGAATCCATTTTTAGAGCATCCAGAAATCTCTTTAGTGGAATTTCTCTTGACTAGTTTTCTGGAATGTGAATTGCTAATTCCTGCTTAAACTTCAGTGATGCCTCTGGAGATGGACATTTCTGTTACACTTCATGGTGTGGGTTTCATCTTCTTTACACGATAACCTCTACTCAATTGAGCCTTCAAAAGAGTACTAGGTCCCAATATTGAATACATGTAGTTTTAGAATTTTCCTCAGTCAAAAATACTAGTGTAAATTTTATTCTTATTTTAGGGTACTCGAGAAATAATTTTAGAGTCCTAATACTGATAGAAGATACATTTCTGTATTCATGTGATTTCCTTGTTTATTCTGAGGTCTTATTGGAGCAGGCAATCTTCAAAAGATTGAAGACCTTTCTTGGTCTTCAGTTGATATTCTCAAATGTATAAGGTACCTAAAGGTTGGGAAGGTGGGGCTTAAAAAATGGAATGTTTTGGGGGCACCTGGGTGACTCAGTCACATCCTCACCAACACTTGGAATCTCAATGGTCATTTTTTACCCTTATCCCTTCTATATATATCTTGAAAAGATACATATAAAAAAGATATATAAAAAGATCACATTTTATATATATGTTGTCATCCTACATCCTTTTATTCATAAAGTTCCTTTAACATTTTTTTCTAAGGCTGGTTTACTAGTGATAAACTCCTTTATCTTTCGTTTCTTTGGGAAACTCCTTATCATTGCGATTTGAAGGAGAGATAATCTTACTGGGTAGAGTATTCTTGTGGGTTTTTTTCACACTGGAAGGGAGCATTCCCACAACTTGTAGGCCATTTTAAACGCTGGCTGTTTTTTCTGTGCCCCATCATGACTCGGGATGGTGTGGGCTTGGGGACCCTGAGCTTGCTGAAGGTAGCAAACTCACTGAGTTGGCCTGACTCACCTGTTAGGGAGTCTGGACCCTGCTCCAGGGTAGGGTTTTAAGATGGGGAGTGAATGTGAGCTGTGGTGTTTCCAGCCCCTCTGACCTGGAGGGCTTTCCTGTATCACTTGGCAGAGTCCTCGTGTTGACTGTTCTTATGTGCTCATTGTCTCTTAAGCAGTGGCTTTTTAAAATTTTCCTTTCCCTGTGCTCAGGGACCAAGGAATCTGTTTCAGTCTGTTAGGACTACCCCTCCCCACTACCATTTGCAGTGTTGGGAGCAGAGGTGCCAATCATAACATGTTTCCATCTCTTTAGTTCTCTCTCTTTGGTTTAGTGATCTCTCAGTTCTTCAGGAGAAACTGTTGTCTTAATAGATATCATTCGGTGTGCTCCATGGAGGACGGGACTTGAGTGTCTTCCTGAGACCCTACCTTGAACTAGAACCACCGGACCATTACTCTGAACTCTTTACCAAGCACGTGACTTACCTTCATTTCATTAATGTTTTCTTCTGATGTCTTGTTCCTTAATTTGGAATTTATTCTGTCTCTTCTTTTTCCCTCTTTTAATTCTATGTGTTAGGCAAATCAGCTACCTCTCCCGATCTTGAAGGGGTGGCCTTGTGTACAAAATGTTATGTGAAAACCAGAAGCATAGTCCTCTCTGACCGCTAGATCTAGGTGCTTACGGAGCATCCTTCGTGTGCCCTTCTGCAGTACGGTCCAGCCTCTTGTCAAATTGGCTTTTTTTTTTTTTTTTTTCTGAATCTTGTTGGAGGGGGGAGGTGATATGAGTCTGTGCATAAGTCCTCTGAGGACATTTTTCCTTTCCTTACATATCTACAGTTTCCTAGGACATAATTGTCATTGGTTTTCAAAGTCAGTCATTTATAGGGTTTGTCTCTCTCATGCAGGATCTGAGGGTTGGGATGCCTGACGTGGAATACAAACCCTCACACCTGAGGGAAAAATGGAGTATTTTGGGGGAGCAATCCCTCTCAATTTTGAATCATTGTATCTGGGGCTTTTTGGTGACCTGTCTTCTGTCAGAATGTTGTCCTTTTTGTTATCTGTTGTGGAAGCTCTGTTCATCCAATTTTCTGGTCTTTTCCAGAGGAAAATTAATCTATATGTAGTTGTATATTTGTTGTGTCCATGGGAGATCTATTCTTTCTCCCTTGTGGTGTCCTAGCTCCCAATAATAACTGCACATTGGTTTATTGTTAAATATAACAGACATAAAATCCAGAATTGCTGTCCCATGCCTTTGCAAAAAAAATCTTAAAAAAAGTTCAAGACTTGTTTGAATCCTCTCCCCACACCTATATATTGAAAGTATATAGTAAAAACACTGTGATGAAAAGCTACTTGAACTATTTTTTTCCTCTTCAGTGGCACTGTTGTGAAATAAAATTTTGTACATTTCTTTGCATTCAGTTTGAGTTTTTCCTCATCTTTAATTTTATATTCTACATTTATAGAGCATTACTATGCTCTTAGAAGTCGAAATAATGCAATACCTTTTATTCTACTAACCCTCACTCTAAGCCTCTGTAGGAAATAAATTTATTTTCTTTTGCAAAGTAGATATATCTTGCTCTTTTTCTTACAGAAAAAGTAGAACACCTTAGAACGTGCTTTTAAAAAATTAGTATAGACTTAGGAATATGCATTTAGGGCTTCATGTGTTTTCATAGCTTCAGAGCACATTTATCACTGAATGTTCTATTACACGCATTAAAAAAATTACCTATTAAGACATGTTGGTTGTTTCCAATTAGTAGTAATTAAATAAAGTTGCTATGAAAATTGTATAGGTTTTATATGGACATAGGTTTCAGCTCCTTCAGTTAAAAATATTTAGGATTGCAATTGCTGGATTGGATGGTAAGCCTGTCTTTAGCTTTGTAAGAAATGCTGTAAGAACTGTTTTTTGCATTTCTGCCAGCAATGAACAACATAGTTCTAAATCCTTGTCAATAAATGGGCAAGTTATTATTTTTCATTTTTTCCCCACTAAACAGCATGGCTTGGAAACCACTCCCTATCAATTCATGGAGCATAGTTTTACAGCCACATAGCATTTCATTGTGTGGATGTATCGTAATTTATTCAACTGGTCTTCCATGTTTGGTCCTTTGAGTAGTTTGCAGTGCATCCACAGTGATGACTGCTTCATTAAATAATGGTATGCCCTGTGTTTTCATCTTTTTGGAAGTGTATCTTCAGGATAAATATTTGTAGGTGGGATTGTTGAAGGGAAGAATAAAAGTATATGTAATGTGTTTCCTTCTTTTTTTTTTTTCTTGGATATCACCAAAATTTGCTCCATAAATTTTGACCCATTTATCATTATGCCTAGCAATATTTGAGAGGGCCTGTTTCCCCACAGCCTTGCTAACATTGCTTTTGCATATCTGATGGAGGAGAAATAGTGTTCGACCATAGTGCTAACTTGCATTTTTCTTGCACTAAAACTCATCTTTTCATGTACTGTGGTCTATTTTTAACCATTTTTAATAAATTGTTTCTGCCTTTGCTCATTTACCCACCCCTCTCAGTTTTTAGAAGTTCTTTACTCTCTAGGAAGATTCTTCTGTATCCGGGATTCCTGTTGGAAATATTTCCTCCAAATTGTCATTTGTTTCTTGCTCATGGTATATATGTTAATAGAGGAGAGATAGAAAATCAGTAGAACACTTTCATATACATTTCTCTTAGATTCTCTTTAAGTTAATTAACCTCAGAAAATTCTGCAGCACTAAGAAATCAACATTGGTGTGTCCTATGAATTATAGTACAGATTTTATTTGAATTTTACCAACATTTTCACTTGGGTCATTTTTCTCTTCCAGGATCCAGTTTAGAGCCCCACACTAGCATTTAGTTATCCTGGCTCGTTAATCTTCTCCAGCTTTGACAACTTATCAGTCTTGCCTTGTCTTTCACAACATTGGCAGTTTTGAAAGGTACTGGCCCCACATTTGTGTGGCGTGTTTCTCAGTTGGGGGTTATGTCAGATTTTTAAATGAAGAGTTTGAGGTTGTTCATTATTGGAAAAGACCCACAGAGGTGATATGCCTTCTGTGTGTCCTATAAAGGGGGAGAGGTCATGTTACCACTGATGAGGGCAATAGGTCATGTTATCAGTGATGTTAACTTTGATCATTTGGTTAAACTGGAGTTTGTCAGGTTTCTCTGCTTGTAAAGTCACTACTTCCCTGTTGTAATTAATACTTGGAGAGGGTATTTTGAGACTATGTGAACATCCTGTATCTGCTTAAAATTTGGTCCACTAATTTGGTATCCATTAGTGTGGATTTATTATTATAGAATCTCAATGGTCATTTTTTACCCTTATCCCTTCTATATATATCTTGAAAATCGATAAGAGTTGTCCCTCTCTCCCAAATTTATTCAGTTATTTATATAATCATTCTGGATTTATGATATTTTATTTCTGCAAATATTTATTGTAATCTCTTTAAGTGCTCATTACTTAATAGCAATGTTATTTTAATGTTTATTTTAAATTATTGTAAGATTTATTTTAATTCCAACTTTGTATTTTGGGAACTCTTTCACATTGGCTTCTGTGCCCTTTGATGTAAACCCATTTTGTGGTTTGCATTTTAGCACTTGATCACCACAAGATGCTCCAGGATGCTCTTTGTATTTTTTTCCCCCTGCTTCTTTTTAGAATCCTTACTTGTACAAGAAGCCTTATTTTCTTTCATTGGAACATGTAGTTAAACCCAAAATTTGGTTGCTAGGTATGCTTCTTGCTACCGAGATGTAACTGCTTTAAGTCCTTTGTCATGGATAGAGCTACAAGATAAATGTATGTATACTAACCCATGAATTCACACATACTTTTAGATCACAAAACCCGAGTCTGTGTTGAAACTGATACCTCTGGCTACTCTCCTATATCTGGGATTTATTCTTGCTTTTGGCCTTTCCATCTCTGTTATTTCTTCCTCTGACAATGATAAATGTGGTTCTCATTATGATGTATTTACATATTCTTTTTAGCCTTACCAGACGTACAGTTTTAGAAATGCTAAACCATACTCCTAAGGGAAACACATTTATCAACTTCTGTTCAGACTTGTTTTTGTCTTTAATGTTACAGTAGTTTTATTTCCCCATTTCTTCAGTGCGGTTCTGTGATTTTATTTGAATACACTTACCATCTTTCCCTACAACCTGTTTTAATTTACATGCAGAAAAATTTCTCTGTGGTGCTGCATGGTTTTAGGACTTCTGTCAAGTGCACAGGGCTGTGTATTCATGTGGCCATTTTATTAAGAAGAGTTCGATTACTCCTCACTCCTCAATTCCTCTTGCTGCCCCTTTAGAGTCAATCCTTCTTGCCAACCATCAACCTCTGAAAACCACTGATGTCTTATCTAACCCTGTGACCTTTTGCTTTTTCTCAAGGATCCTAAAAATGCAATCATACAGTAAATATTTTGGATCTGGCTCCTTTCATTTAAAAAAATTTGAGGATTCATTTGTTACTACATGAAACAATAGTTGATTACTTTATATTGTTGAGTAGCGTACCATTATATGGATGTGTCATGATGTATCTGTTTACTGGCTAAAGGACACCTGCATTGTTCCTAGGTTTTAGTGATTTTGAATACAGCTATAAATCTCATGTGCAGATTTTTGTATGACTATAAATTTGCATTTTCTTTTGTAAACCTAGGGGTGATATTGCTGCATCATAAGGTAGGTGTCTACTTTCATAAGAAGCCAAATGTTGTCCAAAGTGGCTCTACCATTTTGTGTTGCCACATCAGAATTCTGGTTGTTGCACATCTTTGCCTACACTTGATTGATAATTGCACTTTTACTTTTCTTGCCATTGTAATGGAGGTATGGTATCTGTTCTGTACCCAGTCTCAAAAATTGCCTTGTTTGCTTATTTAAAATTGGAGAGCTCTTTTGTGTATTCTGGATATATGATTTGCTAAGCATTTCTTCTAGTCTTGAGTAGTCTTTTCATTGCCGTAATACGGTCTTTTTTTTTTTTTCTTGGCTATGTAATTACTTGTATATTGTCAAGCTTTAAAATCTACAATTTTATTAAACATGGATTTTTAACTCTTGTTGGCGGGTCTTTTCCTACCCTCAGGTTACAGAAGAACTGCTTATTTTTCTTGAAGTATTTACATTTACATTAAAAAATAGAGCTCTCTCCTGCATTTGGAATTTTAGTTTGTGGTATGAGGAATGAATCAGTGGATCTCACGCATTATCTTTTTTTCCAAATGGCAGTACCATCATCCCAACATTACTTAAGAGTGTGTGGTGCCTCAGTGATCTGAGATGCCACTTTTATATATAATATGCTAAATTTCCATAAGTTGTTGGGTCTATATCAGGGCTTTCTGTTCCATTGGTTTACTGGTCTATTCATGCACTAATAGCAACACAGCTTTAATTTGGGAAGCTTAGTAATGTGTTTAAACATCAGGCAGAGCTAGATTCTCACTTTTTCTGAGCTCCTGTTCACCGTTTCCAGAGTTATCCATGTATAGTTTTCCGTTTGAATTATACCAGTCTGTCTAGTGCCAAGAAAAGATTTTTACTGTGATCACATTAAATTTATAAATTTGAGAAAACAAATATCTTGGAGATACTGAGCTTTTAAAAGCAATAAAAAGGAATGTCCATTTACACAAGGCTCCATATACATATTTTGAGGATGTTTTTGTAATTTACTTCATAAAGGCTTTGAAGTTAATTGGCTAGGTTCGTTTGAGTACTTCTCTCTTATTGCCATGGTGAATTGAGCTTTCTTCCATTTTACCTTCTAACTTGTTACTGAATAAGGAACGATTTGCAAGCTAATTGTATATCTGCTACCTTGTCTAATTTGTACTCTTATCATTGATTCTCTAGGTGTTTCCTGATAGACAATTTACCTGCAAATAAAGATGGTTCTGTCTGTCAAGTCTAATTGCATTGATTAATACCTCCAATATAGTGTTAAATAGTATTGGGGAGTAGTGGGTATCAGAGTCTTCACAGTGTTTTTGACATTAATAGGAATGTTTGTACTCTGTCAGTTTAAATGCTGACTGATACTGAGGTGTAGGGATATGTTTCCAAGGAATTACCCATCCATTCCTCTTCATAAAGAGTTTTATTAGAGGTGGGTATTGAATTTTGCTAATGACTTTTTCATAGTAAAATATTTATTTCAGGTATTGCTTTTTCTTTTGCTCTAGGGCTTCCATTGGTTACTTCTATAGTTTTTATATCTCTCCTGAAATTCCTCTTTATTCTTAAATTTATCTTTTCTTGTAGTTTAACATTGCTCATAAGTTCTTTTTGGTTTTAATTCTTGTGTGCTAAATCCAAAATTTTCCTTGACAGTGGATCTTTTTCTGTTGATTTTACTTCTATTATCATGAATCATATTTTCATGCTTCTCTGTGAATACACTGGGGATTCTGTAGGACACATTGAGGATACTTTGGATTCTATCATGTCCCTCTTAAGAGTGTTGAGTGTTCTTGAGCAGACACTTAAATTACTGGCAGATTACCTTGATTTTCCAGGGCCTTGGTTTCAGGTTTTGTTGGCGTGGTTCTGCATCAGGTTTGCCATTAAGCTAAGGAACATCCTAATCATGGAATGTTGGAATGTGATTTTTTTTTTTTAAACTCAAACCAAGAGCTTCAGTGGAATGACTAAGGTGTTGGCCATGCTCTTGACTTACTGTAGGGGGCAGCTGCCGAAGTCTCTAGTCAGCTCTTTCACCTTTTGTATATTCCTTTCCTCCTGGACTTTAACATATGCAATTAGGAGTCATCCAAACATTTTGAGAGAACTCTATGCAGATTTTGGGACTCCCTACATTGTGGCTCCCTTCTTAAATGGAGTCTTTTCCTTGATTTACACTTTTTCTGGCACCCTTAGACTTGGACATCTGATCGATGAAGATTACCATTTTCTTTTTTTCTAGGCCTTGCTCTGGAAGGGATGGCTGGTGCTCTTAAAGGAATGGTGTATACATGCGGCTCTCTTTCAGGGTCCTTCCCATCTTTCAAGGGGTGGATTGTTTCTAGTGCTACTTTTGTCACTCTCAAATCAAAAGTGCGCACCTCCAAACACACTGGGGGAAAAAACACACAAACTTTTGCCTTGAATTTTTTATTGGCAGGATACAATATAGTCTGATACAGACATTATTACCTGGACTATTACTACACACATTATATCTGTGCCATTTTCTGGATTCAGAAGTCCAGAACCAAGAGTTAACTCCAAAGTATATGCCTATTGCATTTTACCATACAACCCTACCTACTTGATGGGTACTTCCTAGGTATGAAAAGTGATTATTATTTTCTGGTTATTTTTTAAAGCCAGATCTTCAGAAGCTATTTCGTAGTATTCTGAGAGAGTATGGTACTAAGCTAATAGTTTTTTGATGGTAGTTTTTTGATGCCAATTCGCTGACAGTTGAGAGGTACAACCACTTGAATATTTTCTCCTGGACTTACCCCATGTGATTTTTGTGACTTCAGTCACATTTATGTTGTTGGTGTACAGAATCTAAGGTCAGAGAGCACCAGATCTTCCTAAGTCTAGCAGGGTTAAAGATACTTAGTATTGAAGCCCCAAACTTGTTTCTAAATAATAAATTCTAATAGATTCTGGTTGATAGAAAACCTTACCCCGTATATTCTCAGGTTGATAAGATAAAGTTGAAGAATGAAAAAATAAAATGCTAAATCTGTAAGAGGAAAAACTCATAAATAAGGTGATTTGCTTATTCTTTTAAATAACTCAGTTTATTGGTCCTAGGGGCATAATATCCCACTTTGGATTTTTTTCCTCCTATTTTAAATGGAAAAGT
Organism: Hyaena hyaena; assembly: GCF_003009895.1. Taxonomy (NCBI): domain Eukaryota; kingdom Metazoa; phylum Chordata; class Mammalia; order Carnivora; family Hyaenidae; genus Hyaena; species Hyaena hyaena. The sequence goes on from NW_024080828.1 coordinate 2,317,610, forward strand.
GGTAAACCTAATTTTGGCAATTGTCTTCAGAATTGTTTCATATCAGCCATGGGGAGTTATTTTCATATGCAGTTTTATCAAGTTATTAAGTGTTTGGTGTGAGTCACACGGGGAAGACTATAAGTGTATGTTCTATTTTAAGTACTCCGTATGAGAATTTACTAGTTAAGTTTAAGAGTGGCTACTTATTTTATGAAGTATTATTTTCTTAATAATGGTTTTGTGTAAGTCTTCTGATAAATTGAAATAAGAGGTAATCGAAAAGCGCATGATATGCCAAACTTCTCCCTAGGGTTTTTGGGGGAGAGTCTAGGTTTACTGCAGTCTATAATAACCAATCTAAGCTAAATAGAAGATCTTGCAAAGGAGAAGAGTCCTTGTTTAAATCCTCAGTGAGCCAAGATCATGTCTCATGTCTGAAAAATCATTAATACTTCCAGGCCATTAAAACTGATTATACTTGCTTTTATCTGTAACTTTGTTTTCCTCAGTCTCCTTCCTAATACCTCCTAGTTTCTCTCATCCCATTACGGCAGTTACAAATACAGTGGTAATTGCATTTTGTAATGTGGGACAAAATTCTATCTCCTTATCAATGACTGATAACTATATTCAATGATATTGGGTGAATAGTTGGAAACAAAAAGATGAACAGAAGAAAATAGCAGCAATTAAGGTGCTTTGATGAGGGCTTGAACCAGTGTCTTTCTCGGGGAGAGCTAAAGGAAACAATATTTAAGATAATTAAATTAGATACTCTTTTATGTTATTTCTTTAATCAGATTTGATAAATGAATGAAAATGGTTATAGTGGAATAGTGCAGAGGGAGGAGATTTGGGGAGAAAGGATTGTGGAATAAGAAGGAAAGCTAGGAGAAACAATCTGAGAAAAAAGATTGTAGTTTAGGGATGTAGACAGGGATAGAAATACATATTCAGGATTCATTCTCATAGAAGTGAAAGATGAAATGTTAAGTAAGACAAGATTAGCTATCATCTGTAATAGAGCAGATGAGGTTATGGTAATTTGGTGGTGCAAATTTATAAAAACATTTTATGTTGTCTTACACTATGTTAGTATGAATTATTTCCCTGAGTGCATTTCTGTGTTAGAAATTTGCCTCTTTTTCCTAGCAGTTAGCAACTCCCGTATATTAACCACAGTATAGGTATTCAAGTTTAAAAGGGAAAAGTAATCTCTTGGGTTTACTTGACTGTTTGCTTATCCCCATTCAGTAGAAACACAGGAGCAAAATGTTAAGCAGACCTAATATTAAAGCTTTGATGGATTCAAGGTCTCTGCTGAAATTTTTAGTTAAGATGGTTTCCTCTAATTACTGACGGTCATACCTATTTGCAACAGAAATGTCTTATCTTCCAGTATACCAGCTCTGTTATGTTCAACCTGATAAGAAGAAATATATATATATAATTTTATGTTATATATATATAATATATATGTATGTGTGTGTGTGTATAATGTAACTATAGTTTACATTAGAGGACTTCTTTTTCATTCCACATGTTTATCAATACATGTTCACTTTTGATCATGATCTCTGGCATTTTTACTGTTAGTGTATCAGTGAGAAACTGGAAATTTCTAACCCCTTTTATCCTTTAGACGTGGCTATATATTTATTAAATGAATTGTTTTTCAACTTTAGAATGTTCAGAGTTTTCGCACATGAATCTGGATTTCCAGCTACTTTAGAAAAATGAGAAAATTTTATACTCCTCATTAAATATCTCCTCCTTAATACAGTAATATTTGTGATCTTAATCTCTATGGGGCAGGAATCCAAGAGTGACCTAACTGGGCCCTCTGGCTCAAGATTTCTCACAAAGCTGCACTCTAGGTTTCCTCTGGGACTACCACCATTTTAGTGATCAGGAGAGAATTCTCCCAAATTCACTGTCAAGGTTGTTGGAAGGATTCACTTCCTTAGGGGCTGTTGGCTAAAGGCCTCCCTTGGTTCCTTTACACACGGGCTGCTCCATAGGCAGCTCCTCACATGGTATTTTGTTTAATCAGAACAAAAATGAGAGCCAATAAGAGTAAAAGCAAGATCCAAGTCAAAATCTTTTGTAACCTAATTCTGGAAATGCCATCTTGACACTGGCTGTATTGTTGTTGGTTTTTCCATAGTAAATAAGTCTCAAAGTCTGGTCCATACTGGAGGGGAGGGGTTTATCCAAGGGTGTGAGCACTTTGGGAGCCATTGTAGAAGTCCTCCTAGCTCGCTTCTGTGCTTCCCAGCAGCTGTGTGGTTGCCTAAGTTGTGACTGGCTCTGTAGGAGTAAGTCATGAACTCTCTGGTACACAGCTGACCTTGTCCCATCCCCCTACCTTATTTATGTTTCCTGCTGGAATTGTAGATGCAGTTGAGATTGTGATCCCTACTCAGTCAGTACTGCTATCAATTTTGTAGAAATATTTGTTCCATCATTGTAAATTCTTCCCGTTCTCTGCTCTACGGAGACCGTATAATCACATTGAGTCACAGGTGTAGAATTGAAAAGACATAGACTAGTTGGTTAACTATTCCACTTAGTTTTTCAGAAGTCCTTTAGGAATGCTCCAAATCTTGATTCAACTTTATTGACATAGATATTTTAATGACTTAAAAACAGAAAACTTACTAGAATGTGTTCGATAAAAGTTGTCAAACTTAGAAACCAGGAAAGTTTAATTTGTGAATTTTCTACGTAGAACTTCAACTGAGTATTTTAAGTTCTTCTAAATGTGTTAATAATTGAAAGCTTGTGACACTGTACTGGCCCTTTAAGAACAATTCTATAAAATGCTACATGAATGCCTGGTGGTTTAAAGAAAATTCATGAAATTTTCCAAAGAAAATGAAAAATACAGGGTGCCTAGATGGCTCACTGGGTTGGGCATCCGGCTCTTGATTTCAGCTCAGGTCATGATCTTGTAGTTTTGAGAGTTTGAGGCCAGCATCAGGCTCTGTGCGCACAGTGTGGAGCCTGATTGGGACTGTCTCTCTGCCCCTACCCTGCTCGTGCATGTTCTTTCTCTCAAAATATTAAATAAATTTCCTAGAAAATGAAATAGGTGAATACATTGATAAGGAAGCAGAACTAACATTATAACTTTCTGTCCTATGATTTCACAGTTTTTGACTCATCAGAACAGAATGTATTCTCAGCTGACTGACTTTACAATGAATGAATTTATGTTGATAAAATATTTCGGTTTAATTTGGAGCATTGTGTAAGAATGTACGTGAACAAAGGATCTCACTACTAAAAAGCAATAACAAGGAAAACCAGTGACATAGACTAATTTTCCTTTGGTTAGGTAAAGAGGCTTCAAGAGATTTCCAGAATAAAAACTTGGTTTTGATAATACCTATAAAATTTAAGATACGAATTTTGATATGCAATATTCGGAAGTATGTTTTCTTTAAATTTTAATTAAATCTAAGTTAGTTAATATATAGTACAATAAAGACTTTGGGAGTAGAATTTAGTGATTCATCACTTACATATAACATCCAGTGCTCATCACAAGTGCCCTCCTGAAGGCCCATTGCCATTTAGCTCATCCCCCACCTTCCCTCTAGCAACCCTCAGTTCTTTGTATTTATGAGTCTTTTATAGTTTGTCTCCCTCTCTTTTTATCTTATTTTTCCTTCCCTTTTTCTGTGTTCTGTTTTGTTTCTTAAATTCCACATGTAAATGAAATCATCTTTATCTTTCTGACTGACTTTGCTTAGCATAATCTGTTCTAGTTACACCCATGTTGTTGCAAATTGCAAGATTTAATTTTTTGATCACTGAATAATACTTCAGTGTGTGTGTGGGTGTGTGTGTGTGTGTACCCACACATAACATGTATTCTTTATCCATTCGTTGATGGACATTTGGACTCTTTCCAAAATTTGGCTATTGTTGTTAGTGCTGCTATGAACATTGCGGTGCATGTGCCTCCTTCAAATGAGTATTTTTGTATTCTTTTATAAATAACTAGTAGTGCAGTTGCTGGGTTGTAGGGTAGAATTGCTTTTAACTTTTTGAGGAACCTCCATACTGTTTTTTCAGAATGGGCTACACCGGTTTGCATTCTCACCAGCAGTGCAAAAGGGTTCCCCTTTCCCTGCATCCTCACCAACATCTGTTATTGCCTGAGTTAATTTTAGCCATTCTGACAGGTGTGAGGGAATATCTCATTGTGGTTTTCATTTGTATTTCCCTGATGAGTGATGTTGAACATCTTTTCATGTGTCTGTTTGCCATCTGGATGTCTTGTTTGGAAAAGTGTCCGTTCATGTCTTTTGCCTATTTCTTCACTGGATTATTTGTTTTTGGGTGTTGAGTTTGATAAGTTCTTTATAGTTTTTGGATACTACTAACCCTTTATCTGACATGTCATTTGAAAATATCTTCTTCCATTCCATTGGTTGCCTTTTAGTTTTGTGGATGGTTTCTTTCACTGTGCAAAAGCTTATCTTGATGAGGTCCCAATAGTTCATTTTTGGTTTGGGTTCCCTTGCCTCTGGAGACACGTCTTGTAAGAAGTTTCTGTGGCCAAGGTCAAAGATGTTGTTGCCTGGTTTTTCCTCTAGGATTTTGGTGGTTTCCTGTCTTATGTTCAGGTCTTTAGTGCATTTTGGGCTTATTTTTGTGTATGGTGTAAGAAAGTGGTCCAAGTTGATTCTTAATTCACTGTCCAGTTTTCCCAGTACCATTTGCTGAAGAGATCGTCTTTTTTCCAATGGACATTCTTTCCTGCTTTGTTGAAGATGAGTTGGTTATATGTTTGTGGGTCCATTTCTGGGTTCTCTATTCTGTTCCATTGACCTATGTGTCTGTTCTTGTGCCAATACCCTATTATCTTGATGATTACAGCTTTATACTACAGTTTTAAGTCCAGAATTGTGATGCCTCCACCTTTGGTTTTCTTTATCAAGATTGCTTTGGCTATTCTGGGTCTTTTCTGGTTCCATACAAATTTTAGAATTGTTTGTTCTGGCTCTGAAGAATGCTGGTGTTATTTTGATATGGATTGCCTTGAATGTGTAGATTGCTTTGGGTAGTATTGACATTTTCACAATATTTGTTCTTCCAGTCCAGGAGCATGGAATGTTTTTCCATTTCTTTTGTCTTAAATTTCTTTCATTAGCTTTCTATAGTTTTCTTTCTTTTTTTTTAATGTTTTTATTTATTTCTAGGAGAGAGAGAGAGAGAGACAGCGTGAGCAGGGGAGGGTCAGAGAGAGAGGGAGTCACAGGCTGAAACAGGCTCCAGGCTCTGAGCTGGCAGTCAGCACAGAGCCCGACACGGGGCTTGAACCCATGAACCGTGAGATCATGACCTAAGTGAAAGTCGGACGCTTAACCGACTAAGCCACCCAGGTGCCCCAACTTTCTATAGTTTTCAACCTATGGATCTTTTTGCTGCTTTGGTTAGGTTTATACCTAGGTATTTTGTGGGTTTTTGTGCAGTTGTAAATAGGATTGATTTCTTGATTTCTCTTAAGTATCTCTTCTTAATTCTCCAAGATTTGAATATGCATAGTATAATTCTCAGGGCGAGATTGTCAGTTATCCAGATATGTTATTTGACAACTATCTTCAGTTAACCAGTATTTTCTATTCCCTGATCATATCCTGTCAGTTTATTTTTAAAATGTTGCACAGTAACCCATGTAAATATTTAGTCTATTTACCATGATTTTAACTGTTTTAAATATATAATAAGAATCATAAATATAAAGTATGCTTAGGATCTTGTGAGGGAGGTTGTTTTGTTTTCCCCCATACCCACCATGTACAGTTTAGTAGAGAATTTTGGCAGCTCTGTGCAGCAACACTATTAGCACTTGAAGTATTAGTTTGTCACATTTGTTACAAGTCTACATTATGCCTAACTCAATGTGAAGAATATTAGGCAAAACAAATATTGTGGCTATCTTGTTATCTGGACATTAATAAAAAGCTGATTTTGGTATCTTAGACAAACATGGTAAGAACTTAAAATAAAACTTTGAGTTTCTGTGTATAATAAAATTTTGTAAGCTCATCTGAATTTTTAAACTAATCTAGAAATGATTTGATTAGGTTATATAATTCTCATTTAGGGTTATTTTCAAAATCTTCCAAACAATTAATGTTTTGTAAAAAAGAAATCACATAAAACTATACACACTACCTCAGAATTCTAATCTTAGTTTCATAGGTGAGTCCCTGGAGTTTAAGCAGATTGCCCAAGATCTCATAGCTATTTAAGGAGAGACAAAGACTTTCTCCTAATTCTCAAGCAAGTCCTTTAAGAACGATGGAGACTTAATCTAGGACAGGGTGGAAAGACTTCGGTTCCTCATTTGTGTTTGGAGGCTTTGTCTCCATTTTCTGCTTGTGTCTTTATCCCTGTCACCTGGTACCCTCATGTCTGTCCTGCTGCTGCCTTGTACTGAGATTCCAACCATCTCGTTCAGAACAGATACTTAGGCCTCAAAGACTAAGTACTGTATCCCTCCAGGGAGTGCCATTTGCCAAGATTACAACATGGAAGTTGTCCCTCCACAGTGTACAATGTCCAACATGCAGAGTGTTTTTATCTTTGGACAGATCAATTGTCGGGATGGCTTTCCATCTTTTTATACTTCCCCTCCACATCCTTGTCTCTACAGCAGCCTTTAGCACATGCCTTAACATTAGCCCTTGAGATCCCAGTCACCTTTGCTCCTACTTCTCTGTGATGCAGAAATCAGAAATGTATTCTGTGCTATGCTACACCAGACTGAGGGTTTATTTCCTCAGTATTAGCAAAAACAGGCAGTAATAAATTCTGACCTTTCAGGGAGATTGTGATCATTAGTATACTACCTGGTAAGTGGTTGGCATTTAATAAATAATACTCATTATCCTTTCAGTACAACTAATTCGTATGAGATACTAAATCTTGGCAATGCCATTTATGTATGAATTAAGACCATGAGTGTATATTTTTTCTTCATTAAAGTAGTCCCACACCGAACTGAAAACCTTTTGTTAGCCTGAGCTACTGTATGTTCTTAAAAGTAATTAAATGATATAATATAAAAAAAATTGCAATTTTGTTTTCCACGAATTCAGATTGCAATTATGGCTCTAATTAGCCAGCGTGAGTGAGATGTTCCTGTGTGTGATCTCACAAACATGAGAGTGGCTAACACGAACGGCACACTGGGCCTGTGCATAGAGAATGTGTAAGTGCTGTGTTGGGAGCAAGCCACAGCTCCTGTCTCAGGGTCTGGCTCTCTCCTATTGTCTTTCTAAATTTGGGTCCTTTTTTTTGCTCACTCTTTTTTTTTTTTTTTTTTTTTTTTGGTCTGCCAAGTTACAACCCACAACTCTATCAAATTAAAATTCCATGTGATGCTTCCAAGAAACTTTCTATATTTGTTGGTACAAAAGTTTGAGTACTTGTATTTGAGTTATTGGATGCTCAGTACACACCAGGTGCTCAGGAATGTTCCTTGAATAGAATTCAGGAATCATAAAAAAACATGTCCTTGCCTTGGTGGAAGACCATTCACTGCCTCCCTCACTGCTTCCTACCTTCCCCCAGATTCCCAAGTCATGCATGTAAATAATATCCTCAGGAAAAAAATGCAGGAAGAATATAGAGAATTGAGATAATAAATGGTTTGGTGTAAGATATCTAAGGATATTGATTTGTCTTTATGGTTGCATTCATTTTTATTATCTATGGAAATGGTTTTCAACACCTCTTTTAAACTCTTGCCCCCTTTTACCCTAATTCAGTTTCATTCTGATCTCTAATTTATAAAACCTATAGGGATTCTGTAGTGGAAGCTGCATCTTTTTGGCTGCTTTGAGCCCTTTGGTATATCCTCGAGGCTCAGCTCAGCTCTATGGCTTTGGGATACTCCATACACAGCTCTTACTCATCAATTTGAAATATTGAAGAATCATCAGATAATTAAAACTATATTCTGTCTACTGTATGCTCAGAATCACATTAGCAAATGTAATTGTACAAAATGCAGTTGCTGGCATTCAGGGTTGTTCATGGGCGAGTGTGGATGGTGTTAGCCTCTGGGCCATGGTGATAGGGATGCATTTCTTTGTACGACAGCAGTGAAGGTAGCAGTTAAAATACAAAGGAGATGTGTTGCTGTAATGCAATACAGGAGACCTAGTAAAAATAAATCAACTGAATAATCCTTTGTATTTTGAAAGCAGCTTCATATACATGGTCATAGATATGAATTTATCATGGCAAGCTATAGTGCTATAATAAGTATTACTGTATGCTTTGAAAAGATGAGGAACTCTACCAAAAGATCTCAAATGCCTTGTCCTATAGGGCTAGGGAAAGATTCTGGTTTGCAACTCAGTATTCCAGACTACTTTCCACTAAGGCTTTCTTCAGAATTGGGAGACAAAGTAAAACAAAACAAAACAAAATAAAAAGGGCACTTGGCAGATGCTGGAATGCTTTTATTAATAGCAGTTTTTCAATCTATAACAATGATCCATGAGTGATGGGTGGTCTTAAGTCTTGAGGTTAATTAGTCCTTAGGTATTAGTAAATTAGCTGAGAACACTTCCTTTTTGGCTCAGAATTTCAGAGACCCCCCCACCTCCCCCACTTGAGTCACATATTTACCTTTCGGTCATTATACCCTATGGTTTGATGCGCAGGGAGAAGGAGGGAGGGAATCAGGATGAAATAGGAAGTGTCTCAGTACGACACCCTTGTCAAACTTGGCACAGATTGAGCTCCTAGGGATGAAGCAAAGATGAAAGAGAAACTAGAGAATATAGACAAGGGGCTGGGGACGATTTGGCTTCTTCATGCTGGTCACTGGAGTATTTTTTTTTTTTTCTCAGAAAACAGTAGATCTTTTCCTTGGCTAATGCCCTCTGTACTCATTCTCTTTTTGGGATCCATAGGCTCATCATTTCCCAGATGAATTGAGCCCAGCGGTGCCATGGACGAGCCTCAGCACAAGGCTTCAGGGCAGGAGAAATGGTTACTTGAAGGGCTGTGTTTGTCTTATGCTACTTAATGTGAAATATCACACACAGCTGACACTTAGCAGCCAATTCCCCTTACATCCCTTTTGGAAGTAGGAATGGTATAATGATTAATATATTACAACATTTTTAAAACAGTTACAGAACCTCTCAGAAAAGTGCTAGTGGGCATAGATTATTTGAGAAGCAGAGTTAACTTCTGAAGAGAATTCAGAGGTTGTTGGAGAGATGAAAAGAAAGGTTAAGTGACCTAAGGACAGTGTCCTTTGTTCCAGAGACACAGAATTAAAAACCAGACTATATTAAATGACCCAAAACACTGCCTTATTCGTTGTATCATTGTATGGTTTTAGGTTTGAAAGTCGGCCCGAAAGTGACTTGTTCCATGCTCTTCCATATGGTTGTAGTGTTCATCTCCTGTTTCGTATTTATCTGATAAATTTTGTCTCCAACACAATGTGACTCCTGTTGCAGATAAAATACTTCTCTATCCTTCTAAATCCCCTGTGTGTCTGCTGCCGGGTACATTAGCTAGGGAAACAGAGTGTATGGTGTGGCTGATGAGCCTATGGTGGTGTGCTAGGTTCTTACGCCTCCCCCAGAAGTACCGGCATTGGATGGCTGTCTGTTGCTCTCCATGTCTCACTTCCATTCAGTAATCTTTCAGCCCTTATATCATTTGTACAAAATCCCAACTTGATATTAAATCTTATTAGCATCTCTCTAATAAAAGAGAAGACATTCAGCCTCAATACCAGAAGAAAGCCGATGCCGTAGTCCAAGGAGGGCAGAAAAGCAGCATAACTCAAAAGAGCAGGCCCTAACAGCTAGTCCAAGTGTAAACTTGGATCCATAACTGAGGAGTGTTTTCCGCAGGATTAGTTCGTGGACTCTTAATGTAGAGACAGTTCTGATGTTGTCATGCCGGGGGAATTCACAACCCCTGTGTTGTGGTTCTGGAGTGAGAACTCCACGGAACCAGGGCTTGGGAGTCACAGCAGGGACATTGGCCCTGCTTTTGTCTTCTGGCCCAGCGAAGGTCACAAGAGGGGATCCTCATCCATTCCTAGATTAGGGTTACTGAGAATAGAAAGGTACTTCTGGGCCTGAGGAAGCTACAGCTGTCTTCAGCCTCTCCTGTTAATTTTTCCTATTTAAAAGCATATTCTTGGACTGCTTTGCAAGCCAGTCAGAAAGGCTCCATGGCATTATCAACCATGGTAAAGATCGCATTCAAACAGCAATCGTCTACTTACAATTCATGCCTGAATAGCTTGAGTTGCCGTTTTACTCATTCAACCAATACAGTATCCTCGTGCTGAACCAGCTAAGTTGTAGGGTGCTCTGGATACAAAGATGAATGGGATACATATTCTCTGCAATCCAAGAGATAGAGCTAAACAATCATCCTGCAAAAGAGTACCCGATAAGCATTGCTAAATTGTCAGTCCCTTGGAAAAGACATTGTTGGTGTATCTGCAAAATGGAAATGTTGCATGAACTGCATTCCTAGCTGGTCAGATTTGATGTTCTGTGATACCTGCTGACATGTTACCAGTAAATATTAGGGTTCTTAGGAATCCTTTTTATTAAAATAACATTATTTGGTTCAGTCACTACCTGTGCTCTTGGCCAACAACCTTAAGGTAAATATGCTCAGAACTTGTATTTTAAGGCTTTAAAACCAGAGAGACTGAATGGCCAGCATCTTTGAGAAGGAAGCAGGGAAGTTGTGTGTGTGTTGATTAGGTTGTTGCTCTGATCCTTGCCTAAGCAATTCCTTCACTCATTAACAAACATATTTATTTACTATGTGAATGTATTTCTTGAAAATGTGTCTTTTTCTGTCACCTATAGGCAAAACTGCATTTGGAGTTAGATGAGGAGCCCTTTAGTTCTTAGTTTTAGAACTTAAAATATCTATGACCCTAGATTTGACAGCCTCAATTTCCTCACCTGTGCAATGGGAGAACACTTTCATTCTAAGGCAATTATGAGGATTCAACAATCAGGTATGTGAAAAGTCAGACATGCCAGCTCCCTTCAGAGATGATGTGTGGCACCAGGTGCCAGCTGCCTTCAGAGATGATGTGTGGCACTAGATACCAGCTGCCTTCAGAGATGATGTGTGGCACCAGGTGCCAGCTGCCTTCAGAGATGATGTGTGGTGCCAGAAGACAGGTCAGCCCCCCCCTTTTTTTTTTTTAATTTTTTTTTGCATTTATTCAGTTTTGAGAGACAGAGAATGAGTGGGGAAGGGGCAGAAAGAGAGGGAGACACAGAATCTGAAATAGGCTCTGAGCCATCAGCACAGAGCCCGATGCGAGGCTCGAACCCACAAACTGTGAGATCATGACCCGAGCTGAAGTCGGACGCTTAAGCAACTGAGCCACCCAGGCACCCAGGTCAGGCCCTTTTCTTATACGGTGGTTCCAAATGTAGACATTTGCTTCTGTTGACACTGGTCTTGTTTCTCAGTCCTGTAAAAGCCTATTTTAATATTTTGGGCTAGAGAAGTGTTTGCTTTTTTATTTTGGTTACAGAACATACTGATAATTTTGTATCCCTTCCTCAAGAGAGCTATGATTTCCACTCACTTATGTATTTTTCTTAATTTCCTAATTTTCCTAATGATTTCCATATGTAACAACTCTATTATATTTGCAAAGTAACAATAAATCTATAGAGAATATACAGTCCTACTGGTGGGCACTTTGACACTATCTAAAGTGTCAAGCAAATGAATTCCTTAAGGAAAAGAAAACTTAAAATTGTATGCATGACAAACATTGGGAATAAAGAGCATCATGATTCCAGTCAGGTCTCTACCACTGTTTTTTAGTCCAGGCAGTTTTGGTTGTGACAGAGCCCACTCAGACTAGCCTGAGCAAAGGGATTTATTATAAGTCTCCAGTAGTCAACTGAATTGTCACACAAGACCAGGGAGTGTAGTCTGACCTCGTGGGAATAAGAACTGCAAAACCAGGCATGAGGTCCCTCTCTTCTGGGCTGCATGGTTTCCTGTGTTATATTCTCTCTAATCTTTTTTTTTTCTTTTAATTTTTTTTTTTTTAGTGTTTATTTCTAGGAGAGAGAGAGAGAGAGACAGCGTGATCAGGGGAGGGTCAGAGAGAGAGGGAATCACAGACTCTGCAACAGGTTCCAGGCTCTGAGCTAGCTGTCAGCACAGAGCCTGACGTGGGGCTCGAACCCACGAACCGTGAGATCATGACCTAAGCGAAAGTCGGACGCTTAACCGACTAAGCCACCCAGGCGCCCCATATTCTCTCTAATCTTAGTATGTCAACTTAGTTTTATTTCTTTGACGTCTTTCTTTGCTTGCTCATATTGGATATGGTTTACATAAATAATTTCTTGGTCCATCAGACCATCGTGTGGATTTCATTTCTGATGTCTGCATTCAACTGACAGTAGTCTCTGGGTGTGTTGGTAACATTTTTAAGGCCGTCTCCCAGGTGGTTGGCTTAGAGTCAAATATACATGTCTAATCCATTTAGCGGTTTTGGGTAGAGAAGGGTGCAGACAATGAACCACATTTAGCAAAGCCTTTCCTACTTTGATAAGCTTGGGTGGGAATTCACATAAATTTTGTCATCTGCAAAAATGGAGATAGTCCTGCTGCCTTCACTGTATAATCTGAGAATCAAAGGGAATAATGTCTGTGATATTGTTGGGTGAAGTGTCAACCAAGAGTTGGGTAGCAAGAAAGGAGTACGATTTGGGTTAGTGGTTCCTGGGTAAGTTGAAGTGTTGGGCAGCTGGTAGTCCTGAGACTTCAGCTCTTCTACTTGAAATTGAGCTCATTTTCCAGATTAGGACCTGATTGTGCTGTAAGACCCAGAGGCTAATGAAATGCTGTCTCTGAAGAACAGAGACTAGGATGTGAAGACAGGACAAACTAGCTTGAACTGAACAGGAGCAAACAGAGCTGCTTGTGTTCCCTAATGTTAAAATATTTAATACACCATCCAGATCTTGACATTTATAATGTATCACCTTTCTCATTACAGTGGGCAAAAAAGGTTTAGAAATAATGCAAAAAAAGGTGGATGAAAGTGGCTTTTTTGTTGTTGTTGACAAATATTTTAATAGCTGAACTATCTCCCATGTAACTTGAAAGAACCACTTAGTTTTATCAGGCCAGTGTATTTACAGTTTTCCTTAAACTGAAATTTTCCTTTGGAAATGATGGGATCTGGGGAGAATTGCTTACCTGTGCAACTCCCATTGAAAATACATCAGAACTGGGGCACCTGGGTGGCTCAGTTGGTTAAGTGTACAACTTTAGCTTGGGTCATGATCTCGCAGTTGGTGAGTTTGAGCCCTGCATTAGGCTCTGTGCTGACAGCTCAGAGCCTGGAGCCTGCTTCGGATATTGTGTCTCCCCTCTCTCTGGTCCTCTCTGCTCATGCTCTGTCTCTCTCTCTCTCTCTCAAAAATGAATAAACTTAAGATAAAAATTAAAATTAAAAAAAAGAAAATACATCAGAACTTAGAGATCGGCTGATATCAGCCAAAAAAAAAAAAAATTAGCTAGTTGATGTGGTACTTTTACATGAAATCCTGGGCTATATGTCTGTCTGATATAGTTTATCTCTTTAATAGTCTCTACTGACTTTCTAAGATTTAAGTTGGAAAAAGCTGACTCATCTTTGCTCCCAAAATGTTCATGAGACAGGACTTGACATTTTCTTGGTAACCACCTCACTCACAGAGAACATGTTGGCATAGTCTAACTCTGCTATAACCTGGGGCAGTATGACTGGCTGAGATACCATTTCTGGGATACTATATCAGTTTGGATAGCTAGTTACAAAGGAAGATGCTTAGTGAATTTTTATTGAAGAGAATATATTGCAGTCCTATAAGAAACTGTTCACTGTAGAATGATTCAGTTCAATGTAACAATATTTTATCCCAACTATGTTATTATCTCCTAATTGGGTGAGCCACAGGGTGGGTGGTTCACATGTGAATTATTGTTGCAAAATTTCCATGTCAATATTCATTTAACACAGGAGTATGGTGTCTCATGACCTCTAAGATGGCTTATGATGAAATGAATGACTTCCTGATTTTAATAATCTAAGGTATTGAAGGAGTTAAGGCCACTGCTAAACATATAATGGAGTCTCAAATTTGGTTAAATATAATGGCACACCATTATTCCTTACCATTACAAAATAATTCAAGTTGTCTATTCAACCAAAATTTATTTCATAAAAACTTTTAAGTCAGAGTTCCTGCCCCAACACATAGGTTACTTTGCCTAAAACATATTAAAGTGTAGTTCTTCTTCTGTTACTTTCTTTTTTTTTTTTTTAATATTTTTATTTATTTCTAGGAGAGAGAGAGAGAGAGAGACAGCGTGAGCAGGGGAGGGTCAGAGAGAGAGGGAGACACAGAATCTAAAGCAGGCTCCAGGCTCCGAGCTGGCAGTCAGCACAGAGCCCGACGCGGGGCATGAACCCACGAACCGCAAGATCATGACCTAAGCGAAAGTCGGACGCTTAACCGACTAAGCCACCCAGGCGCCCCTTCTTCTGTTACTTTCTATAAAGCTTTTATGCACCTATCAATCTCTCTTCTGTCACTCCTCATTTTTCTTCTTCTGTGATATCTTCTGGCTACATGCTTTAAAAAATGTTTCCTATTAGTGACATCTCTTCAACTAGATTATGAACAACTTGAGAGTAAAGAAGGGCGGCTTCTTCTAAGTCTGTGTGTGCTAAAAGTCGCTTACCAAATGTGTATGTGCATGTATTAGCGGCTCAATATTTTCTGAATAAAAACTTTACTTTTTATAGAGGATAGTCCCAGCTCAAACCCACCAGCAGCTTACAGGCACATTTAATCTCCCACTTCTAGTAGATTGTATTTACCAGGAAGTTCTCTTGGTGGTAGCTATTGTCATTTAGTCTATGAAACATGTATGTAATACACCTTGCATCTTGTTTAGAAAATGGATAAAGTTGGGGCGCCTGGGTGGCTTAGTCGGTTAAGCGTCCGACTTTCGCTTGGGTCATGATCTCGCGGTTCGTGGGTTCAGGCCCCGCGTCGGGCTCTGTGCTGACTGCCAGCTCAGAGCCTGGAGCCTGTTTCAGAGTCTGTGACTCCCTCTCTCTCTGACCCTCCCCTGCTCACGCTGTCTCTCTCTCTCTCTCTCCTAGAAATAAATAAAACATTTTAATAAAAAAAAAAGAAAATGGATAAAGTTTTAACTATTTTTGTGTTTATATTCTAAAAATGGAAAGTCTTATATGAATGTCCCATAAGATGCAACTGACATTTATGTATATTCATAATTTTGTTACTGGTTTTTCTATTTGTATGATTTCAACTATGTAGTTAAATGAGAGTGGGATAATATTTTTGCTTTAGGATGATTGGTTTGTACCTCTAAGCAAGGCAAAGACTGAAGATACAGTCCAGTTTCAAAGACGTTGATATAAGCTAGGCAAGAGATAAGATGTGTCAGCATCTAGTTTAGTGGCTTTGGGGTTGGGGCAAGGTGGATAGATGAAAGATATTTAGCAGGTAGAATAAAAAACATGGATCATATTTCAGATGCTGAGGAGAAAGGGGATGGTTGGTATTTGGAAAGATCCCTCTGGCTGCATTGCAGAGAGAATAAGAGGAGGCTGGGAAGGTATGGATTGACTTGCTAGGGAGTTATGTAGTTGTCTCTGATGGCAACTTGGATTAGGACAAAATCGGTAGAAATGGATAGAAGCGGACCAGTTTGAGAGGAAGACTGTGTTTAGAGAGTAAAGACTAAGAAATTATGATGGCTTAAATATGGGAGGGGGATAAAGACGAGGGAAATGTCAAGGATGGCTCCTATGCATGAGTGGCTGGATGAGTCACTCACTGAGACAGGGAATTCAGGAAGAGAATCTTGATTGGGAAGAAGATGATCAGAAGTTTATTTTGGGCATGTTGGTTTTGAGATGGCTTTGGAACACTCAGTAGGATTTTTCAAGTAGGTGACTACCTCTAGAGCTAGGAGGGAAGGTCTGGGCTGGAGGTGTGAGTCATCATGTAAAAGTGGCAATTAAAAGCATGGGAGTGGATGAGGTTGTCAGAGAGCAGGAAGGGGGATGAAGAGGGCGGACTGCTGAGCCGCGAGAATTTTCATCATTTATACGGTGGGTTGAGGAAGTTAAACCTGCAAAGGAGACAGGAATAGCCAAGGTTGCATTCTAGAGGCAGGGATGATGGAAAGACCAGTGATGAAGTGTGTATAAGATAATGATAAAAGAGAATTATTTTTCTCACATCTCTGACCAGCACTGGTTTTCTCTTATTTCTATGTGAATTTGTGTTGCTCTGATCCAATAGTGGAGTCTCTTTAAATAAGCAGGGAACTGTTTCATGAGCAATTGCTCACTCAGTGCTTGGCCCATAGGAAATACATATTAATATTGCAAATACATTTGCAATATCAAAATTGATGGAAACCAAATTCTAGAATTAGCTTTGCTATATCATGCTATTTTTAATGGATCTTTGACACTTGAGGGAAGAGAGAGGATCTTGTAAGACGGCTGTGGTGCAGAAGATCCCCACCTTCCTCCTCACCTGAATCTTTATCCTTTGGAAGCTTCATTGGAAGCTGTGTTGTAACTGCTCCTTCATCATGTTTTAATTACAGTAGTGCAGTCCTTAAAATAACTAAGTACAAAACCCCAAGTGTTCTCATACTTTATGCAGGATTTTATAATTCTTCTTTTTCAGATGTCTCAGGGGTGAACAATGGTGGCACAAGGGAATTTTTGCCCTTATCTGCTCAAAATTTCCTTCACATTTCATGCATTTAAAAGTCTCCAGCTAAACTGACTCTTAAGGGCCCTTTGCTTATTCTCAAAGTTAATGGGCTATCTGAAGCTGAGATAAACGTTTTTAAGTAGTAATGTTAATTTAAGAATATGTTGTAAAGTACGTGTAGTCTTTGGCTATAGAGAGGATTATGAATCCTGCTCTTAATTGACCCATTGAGTTTACAACATGGACAATAACAACGAAGAAAACTTGAGGAATACTACTCAGAGATGAAAGGTGGAAAGCAATTCGGTGGTTGCTGGGGGCCACCTAGGGAGGATTACCAAGGGAAGAAACTTTACGAGCTCATGTTTGTTATTTTGGTTATGGCAATGGTTTCAAATGTCAAAACTAGTCAAATTATATACTTGTAAATATATAAAGCTTATTTTGCTTCAGTGATGTCCATATATTAAAAAACTAAAGCAGACTGGAGTCATTGGGATGGTGGTAGTGCTGTGTGGTGACAGAGGGTAGCCGTACTTGCGGTGAGCATGGCATAACTAGGGAGAAGTTGATTGCTATTTGTACAGCTGAAACGAATGTAGCTTTGTGTGTCAACTACAATTTTTAAAAAGCAAGTCAAGAAAAATCCATTTTAATGATCCTTTCAACTCTTAATTTGTAGGATTCTTATTTTAGAAGTGAGGGAATTAAAGGTAAAGAACAGCGTAGCTTAAAAAGTTATGTTTATGCCTAGCATTAGAGCCAGTTATGATGATTGGTAAGTAGTTCTCAACAACTGCCATTCTAACAGACTATATTTTCCTTCTTAGAACCTTACCTAGTGAGGAAGATGCTCTGAAATGTTAACATATTGGTTGAAAGAGAGGTGTATATGTTGTGAACTATAACTAAAAAAACAAATGTGACCATTCAGATGTTCTTGAATTACATGCAATAGAACTTTGTCATTAAGGAAGGGCTGTGTAAGTCATGTCCAAAGTTATAACAAGTCAGAATTTCATAATTTAGGTTTATTTTTGAGAGAGACAAAGGTACAAGCAGAAGAGGGGAAAAGAGAGAATAGGAGACAGGAAACTGAAGCAGGCTCCACACTACCAGTGCAGAGCCTGATGTGGGGCTTGAACCCACAAACTGTGTGATCATGACCTGAGCTGAAGTCAAGAGCCAGGTAGTTAACCTACCGAGTCACTCAGGTGTCCCAGAATCTTAGATTTTTTTTAAAAGGAGAGTTCATTCTAGTTATCAAAAATGATATATTGATGGAACATGATTATATTTGGACTTAAGCCTCAGTTACATAATATCTTATTTTTCAAAACATCTCACCTGACTACTTTTTTGTAGCTTGGAATTCAACAATGAACAAATACATTTCTGAGTTATCACAAAATTTATATAATAGACATCACTGAGAATACTTCAGTTTCTCCCAATCCATTTTAAATGTTGAAGCCCAATATTCTGCCTGCAGTTTTGCCAGGATGGATTTAAATGATGCCATTGTGTGTTTTAAGAATTTGGTGATAGAAGGGCCCAAACTTAATGTAAACGCTTTATTTTTGGTAACTTTGGAATACTTAAAATAACATGATTTCATTAGGTGTAAGAATGAACGAGTAATGCATTTCAGAAAGGGAAATATAATTGAAATGACCAGGTTATTTATATTTTGAATAACATATCCTCTTTTTCCTATAGAAAACACAAAAAAATTGTTTGCATCAGTCATCACCTCTTACTTCATGAGACATTGTTATCATTGTGGCCAAAATAGTTATGGTTTCTCTTCTACTAGAAAGAATTCTCTCTTTCATGCATTGATTTTTTTTGAGCCTTTAATCTTGGCTTTCACTTGTGTTCTGCAGTGAAAACACATGACAGGTCAGATTAAATCTTGGTCATGAAAGTACATTCTGGATATATAGGGGGGAGAGAGCAAAGTAGAAGGACAGGAACCAAAAGGTAGCACAGGAAATATGGCTCATGTGTAATCTCACTATCTTACACGCCTCAAGTTAAGGATTCAATATATACAGGTTGTCCTAATAGAAAAAAAATCTTTTAAAATATGGTCGTAATCCCATGGATGACCTGAGTCCTCTAAAAAGCCTAGCAGTCACTTGGCCCACAGGATTTTTTTCCTTTAAAATGTGACTAATTTTTGTGGGTTGTTTCAGCTTTCTATAGCTATCATAAATTCCCACAACTTCAGTGGCATAAAATAATAAGACTGTATTTCAGGCTTCTATAGGTCAAAAGTCTGATGTGGGCCTCAGGAGGGTGAAACTAGTGTCAACAAGGTGGCGGTCCCTTTTGGAGGCTCTGGTTGGGGGGGAGGGGAATCCATTTCCTTCTGTTTTTCAGTTTCTAAAGGTCGGTCTACCCTTCGTTCCTTGTGTATGCCTGCCTTCTTCTGTCTTTAAAGACAGCAAAGCTGTATCTCTCTGTTAGCTCTCTCTGGCTCTTAACACAGAACGTTTCTTTCAAGGACTCATGTGATCAGGTTAGACTCCCTTGAATAATTCTGTATAATCCTTCCTCCAGATATTCAACATTAATCACATCAGCAGGGTTCCTCTGTAATGTAAGGTAATCCAGACACAGCTTCCAAGGATTAGAACCAAGACCTCTTTGGGAGACCATTATTCTGTCTACCATGTGCTTGAAATAGAAGAACAGGAACTGAAACAAAGGCAGAAGGAGAGTGAATTGGCATGTTTTGGACAGTGTCTCTTGGTTGTGTGGTTATCAACAGAAGAATCCACAAATGAATAAGTCTCAACAGAGAGCAAAGTTTAACTAATAGGGTTACACTTTTAAATGACCAGTTGCCACACTTGACACATAACGACCCTCTTTGTTCATTCACTATTTAAATAAACTAATTACATTATTAATAGACCCATTTGATTATCTGTTCTCAATGTAGGTGGTAGATAAGACCCCATTTATGCACTTAAAGCTCTATGGCAAACATTTATGTGAATTAAACTACTGAAGTAAACTAGAACTAGGTTAATACAATTTTTAAACTTAGAATTTCTTGGGGCGCCTGGTGGCTCCGTCGGTTAAGTGGCCAACTTCAGCTCAGGTCATGATCTCACGGTTTGTGAGTTCGAGCCCTGCATTGGACTCTGACCTGACAGCCTGGAGCCTGCTTGAATTTCTGTGACTCTCCCTCTCTCTGTCTCTCTCTCTCTCTCAAATGAACATTTTTTTTTAAAAAAAACCTAAAATTTCTTGCTTAGAATGTATTTAGGATCCATGGGAGAATGCGAAGGTCTATAGACCAAATAAACAAGAGACCAAATACTTCCTCAGAAGATGTTTTATACTGAAACATATAAAACTATGATATGAATGTTGATAGAAGGGCAGGGGTTTTAGTTCTATTTTAAATTAGCAAAATAAAAAATTCCAATTTTCAGAGGCCTAAATTGATAAGGAAAGGCAGATTGCATTTTCAAACATTACTGGATGATGGCCTGTTTTAGTTAATTAAATGCCTTTAATTTCTTACAGAATCCTTTAAAACTCTGTTTTTCTTAAGTTGATTTTAACAAATGAGCTGGATGGAATATTTATGTGAACCTAACAGCTGCAGGCCTAGCTGGATTTGATTGTTTTGGATTTGAATGAAATTTAGGGTGGGAAGCTGTAAAATCAGTGGCAGGTGAGGAAAGCAGAAATCTGGACAGAGTAGGAAGATAATTTTGCATGTTTTAGGAAATTCTCGGCTTCACATATGAATAGAATTTGAAAAATTCTCTTCTTCCAACACCATTCTTCATAAAAGCAGTAATTGGTTTTGAGTAAGATAGACCAAACAGTTGTATTACATAATTCAGCTATTTGTGAAAGTTAACTCGTGATCATAAAGGAACACCATATTTCTGTGTATATTTCTTATTTCACTTCCTGGAGTGGGTTAGACTACCTAGAAAGAATCCAGGGTCCCATTGATCTCCCTCTCCGTTGTGTCGAAAGGAGCATTGGTAGAGATGGAGGAAGTAGAGGTGGTTTGGAGGAAGTGAAGGAAAGTAATGCTTCCTGAACACCTGTCATATGTCAGGGATACTGCTGTGTGCTTTACACACATTGCTGCAGCTTGTGGAGTTCTTATCCAGGAGAGAAAAATCGAGACTTAGCATAGCTAAGATGTGTGCAAGGTCAAACATACCCTAAGTAGTATAGCCTGACTGCACTCACAGAGACTTGGCTCTATTAAATTTTTGAGGAACCCCCACACTGTTTTCCAGAGCGGCTGCACCAGTTTGCATTCCCACCAACTGCGTAAGAGGGTGCCCATTTCACAGCCAAATCATGGAAAAAGCCTAAATTTCCATCAACTGACGAATGGATCAAGAAGATGTGGTTTATCTATACCATGGAATACTACATGGCAACGAGAAAGAATGAAATCTGGCCATTTGTAGCAATGTAACTCAAGGGTATTATGCTAAGTGAAATAAGTCAGGCAGAGAAAGACAGATACCATATGTTTTCATTCATATGTGGATCAGGAGAAACTTAACAGAGGGTCACGGGGGAAGGGAAGGAAAAATAAGATAAAAACAGAGGGAAGCAAACCATAAGAGATTCTTAAATACTGAGAACAAACTAAGGGTTGATGGGGGTCGGGGAGAGGGGGAAATGGATGATGGGCGTGGAGGAGGGCACTTGTTGGGATGAACACTGAGTGTTCTATGGAAACCAACTTGACAATTAACTGGACTGTAGCTGAAATCAGAATAAAAAAAATTATACATAGACTACTGAAGGAACTGGGGGGCAGGGCGGGGAGCAGAAAAACTAAGGAGCAAAGGAGGCATGAGAATGTGGGAAAATATTTGCCATGTTTGCCAAAAAGGATACAGGTAGAGGTGACATTTTTATGTGATATAGAATAATATAATGGTCTTCATGGCCTATCTTTCACAAGTATATGAGAATTCTCTTTAAGACCAATATGGTATTGAGAAAAGCACCTGTAAGGGATACCTAAAATGGAATCAGGCTTTACTATGAAAAGGTGTTCATCGCAACATCAGATTGCCTGGCAACAGGGAACCGGTTAAATGAAAATCAAGATGGGAAGTCAGGGATATGGGTTTTTTTAATTATGAAAATACATAAAAATTCTAAACAAAACTGCTAAAATCTTAACAGTGGCTGCCTGGGGATGTCTGGTTTATTGCTTATATACTTTTTTTCAGCTTCATTATATTCTTCGAGTATTTACAGCAGAAAAATGAAGTTTTGTGATGAAAAAGAAAAGCAAAACATTTTGAATATTTTTAAGTGAGACTAGTGAGGAAACAAAGGATCCTTCTGGCCAGGTGGGACTTAGCATAGTTGCAAGTATAATGGGTCCAGTGACCCTTCTGGTTAGAGGAAACCCAGTATAAATAAGGTTAAATCAAGAGCAGGCATGTGAGGAATCCTGCAAGACAGGTGTTTCAGACCTCATAGTATATTTACTTGAGGAAACCATCCTATTTTAATAATATTCCCTTAAAGAGCAATGTAAATAGTATCTTAATGAATTTGCTATGTCCTACTTTTTGTAACATCCTTTGATGGATAATGTATCTAAGAATCCGCTTATTTAGAAATTAAGAACCAGCTGTCAAGTATCAGTTGATCCTTTTAACACTATTAAAGTACTTTTGATTGACTACCAAAGTACATTCGGGTACTCATATCAATAAGCGATAACTTAAATTACAGAAATTCTTTCTTTCTTTTTAAGGGCAGTTTTAGGTTTATTGCAAAGTTGAACAGAAATTCCCGAAGTTGCCATATTCCTATAAACCTCCTACTCCTACCCGTGTGTCCCTTCCCCCATCACCAGGCACACACATCCCACATTTGTTAAAATCAATGAACCTACATGGACACCTCAGTTACTCTACATCCATAATTTAAGTTTCAGTTCACTTTTGGTGGTGGTATGTTCTTTAGGTTTGGACAGATCTATAACGGTATGTATTTACTATTTGAGTATCATTCAAAATAGTTTTACTGCCTCCAAAATTCTGTGCTCAAACTCGTCATTTTTCTCTAACCCCTGCCAACCACTGATTATTTTTCTTATGGTCCCTAGAGTTTTGCCTTCTTCAGGATGCCTGTAGTTGGAACCCTACAGTAGGAAGTCTTTACAGATTGGCTTCTTTCACTTAGTAACATGCATTTACGTTTCTTCCAGATCTTTTCATGCTTTGATGGCTTTTTTCTTTTGTGCTGAATAATCCATGGTGTGGATGTACCCTAGTTGACCTGTTGACCTACTGAAAGTCATCTTGGTTGCTTCCAAGTATTCGCAGTTGGGAATAAAGCTGCTATAAAAGTGTGCACATTTCTGTGCAGACATGTTTTCAACTGCCTTGGGTAGCACAATTGCTGGGTTCTATGGTAAGACGATATCTGATTTTATGGGAAA
Source organism: Hyaena hyaena (assembly GCF_003009895.1). Lineage (NCBI taxonomy): Eukaryota > Metazoa > Chordata > Mammalia > Carnivora > Hyaenidae > Hyaena > Hyaena hyaena. The sequence goes on from NW_024080828.1 coordinate 2,340,872, forward strand.
TTGCCAACTGTCTTGCAAAGTAGCTATACAGTTCTGCATTTCTCCCAACAGTGAATGAGGATTTCTGTTGCATGTCCTCGCCAACATTTGGTGTTTTCCAGGTCTGGGATTTTGACCTTGTTTTAATCTGCGGTTACCTATTGACATTTAATATGAAGCACCTTTTCATAAACTTGTCATTGATCTCCTTTGATGAGGTGTTGTTCACATCTTTAGCTCACCTTTTCATTGGATTGTTTTTTGCTTTTTTTTTTTTACTGTAAGAATATTAAGAGCTCTTTGTACATTTTGGATGATAGTCTTTGAATCAGATTGGTCTTCTGCAAAAACTTTCTCCCAGTCTGTGGTTTGTCTTTTCCTTCCCTTGACAGTGTATTTCACATATAGTGGAAGTTTTTAATTTTAATGAAGCCTAGCTAATTTTAGTTTTTTTAATGTTTTTATTTCTGAGAGAGAGAGAGACAGCACGAGCAGAGGAGGGTCAGAGAGAGAGACAGCATGAGCAGAGGAGGGTCAGAGAGAGAGAGACACACAGAATCTGAAACAGGATCCAGTCTCTAAGCTGGCTGTCAACACAGAGCCTGACGCGGGGCTCGAACCCACGAACCGCGAGATCATGACCTGAGCCGAAGTTGGGCGCTTAACCGACTGAGCCACCCAGGTGCCCCAAGGTCCTCTAGATTGTATTTGATAGTACTTGCTATCCTACTTACTTGTGCATTTTACTTCTAGGTCTATGATAAGGTGTTAATTTTTGTGTAAGGTATAAGGTCTGTGTCTGGTCTTAATGCATGTGGATGACTAGTTGTTTGAGCACCATTTCTTAAAAAGACCATCTTCATTGTTTTGCCTTTCCTCTTGTCATATATCAACTATCTATTTATGCAAGTCTATTTCTGGGTTCTCTATTCTGTTCCATTGATCTAGTCAGCTATTAATTTGCCAACACTACCCGGTCTGGAAGAGATAATGCTTTTGCAACTAATAAGAGGTAGAGGTCTCACTACCTCCTATTATAAGTATGATAGGTTGTCTACGAAATACATGTGTTCTTGTAGACCATGTTTCTCTATTCTTGAAATTAGGCCTAATATCTGGGAGTTTACATTGTCTTGAAAAACCAGATGAATTTACAGAAAAATATCCTTATAATTTGGCTTTACTGTATTTGTGTACAAGTTTTAAGCTATTTCTCCAAGAGTGAATATGAAATAAACTATTAGAACGATAGTAGATTATATTTGTGTGTGTATGTGTGTGTGAGTGCCTGCACACATTTTCTTGAAAGTCGCTGCTCAAAAAAGAATATAAAGTAAAAGAGCTAAGAAGAGTATACTGTTAATGGTTTTTATTCACCACAATTGTAGAATAATTTCTCTGATAATTTTTAGTAGGGAGTAATTTCAGGGACAAAAGTCCGTTGAGGAGCAGATTGCCAAGTTAAATCAATATCAGATTTTAAACTGTTATCTCTCGATGGGCTCTGGTAAAGACAAATACATTAAGCTATTGCAGGCTGCGTCTTGGGATCCAGATTTTGGGAAAAGAGTATTATTTAGGATATTGTTCTATACTTGAAACCTCAGAGCATGTCTTCTTAGCTGACCATGATATAGCCTAAAAGATTGATTCATATTAGCCAAAGTTATAAGAGACTGATCTATAAGTCTTACTGCCCACTCGCCAATTTGCACTGGAAGGTACATTTAGTACAATAACTGGATCAGTTAACTGAAAGAAGACAATGCCTTTGGGTGAGAAGATTTACTCTAGTGGCCAAATTACAGTTAAGAAATTTGTTTGGAGGTTATGAAATTAGAGGAATGGGAATTGAATATTAACAGATATTTCTTTGCAGCAAAGAGAGCTAAATAATTTACCCTTTGTCCCCTTATCCTCTGGGACTTTTCTGTTATAATAAAGAGAAACATTGCCCAGATTGTTTTCACCCTACCATTCCTTTCTCTAGATTGTTTAAAATTATTGTAACATACTGTAATTAAATCATCCTTTATAAATTGTTGCTTTCAAAGATTATGGTATATTTCAGATTCGTCTTCCCATGCGTTCATTTTGATGACTTTTAGTATTTAGAGAAATATATTTACTTGAAAATAAGATAGGTTATGATGAATTATAGTTATTATGTGTTCTTACTTTGCTTCATTTCAGAAACTGCCATACTTAGGGTTCTGTCCTATTCTGGGGGCTTGCTGATATTTTTTTCCCTGTAACCTACTGAATGATAGACTTCCTAAGATGGAATTTTTATATTTTAGTGGTTTACAAATATCAGTAGTTCAGCATTTTTGCTGTCGATCTCCATATATGTTACACTCTTTTATGAAAACTAAGTTCTTAATGGTTCTGCATTGTAAAGTTCTTTCATAATTCAGTTCATGGGCTAAAAGACCACACAAATCCTTCAGTCAAGTAAAAATCCTACAAAAGACTTCTTAAAAATAGAATAGAGTTAATCTGGGAATAACACAGGGATTAGGTTGCTGACCCACAGCACAGTAAAAAATCGAGAACTTCTGACGGCTCTTAAACTTCTCACAGCCTACGATTGCTTGGAAGCCCCACTGAATGCATAATAGTCAATTAACACACATTTTGTATGTTACATGTATCAAATACTGTATTCCTACAAGAAATCTAAAGAAAATGTTAAACCCTAAAGGGAAAACACACATCTAGTGTATTGTAATTTTAAAAAATCCATGTATAAGCAGGAGTTCAAACATTGTTCTCAAGGGTCAATTATATATAGCATGTGGAGGGAATCTCTTTTGCCTTCATTTTTGTTATTCCTATTATGCCATGCATGATATTTTCATAAAAATGAATGTGCATTTCCATTGTTAATTACCATGTCAACATACAGTTTGTGAGATGTAGGTCTTTCTAAGGAAATGGAATCAATGGATTCAATAACTCCAGTTGTTTTCCTGGACATGTTATTCAAGTCCATTATTTTAAAATTAAACTAAAATTATAAATTCAGGAAAATAACTGAAGATCCAGCATTATAATTAGGCAGTTGTCCAGTATTGTCCAAATACACTTTATGTTTTGAGTGATATGTGGTTTAGGGATGGATGAGATCATTTGCCTAAGTCTACTAAGTAATTAAAATGAACTCACTCTGGGTGCCTGGGTGGCTCAGTCCAATGAGCTTCGTTTTTTAAACTTTTTTTGTTTTTATTTCTGAGAGAGACAGAGAGAGAGAGAGAGAGAGAGCGTGAGAGCGAGTGAGCAGGGGAGGGTCAGAGAGAGAGAGAGAGAGATACAGAATGTGAAGCAGGCTCCAGGCTCTGAGCTAGCTGTCAACACAGAGCCTGATGTGGGACTCGGACCCACGGACCGTGAGGTCATGACCTGAGCCGAAGTTGGACGCTTAACTGACTGAGCCACCTAGGCGCCCCAGAGTCCGTTGAGCTTCTGACTCTTGATTTTAGCTCAGGTCATGATCTCCATGGCTTGTGGGATGGAATCCCACATCAGGCTCTGCTCTGGCAGCACGAAGCCTGTTTGAGATTCTCTTTCCCTCTCTCTCTGCCCCTACCCTATGCATGGGACTCACTCTCTCTCTCTCTCACTCTCTCTCTCTCTCTCTGTAAAAAAAAAAAAAAAAAACACATGTTAAAAACAGTAAAATATTAAAAATCCATTCACCTTTAACAACGTGTATTGAGTCCTGTCCGTTGTGCGTGCACTAAAAATGTTAACTATTTCATGTATATTTTCCTAGAAAAAATGAGAAAGGTTTACTATATTAGTTTGAGCTTATTTGGATAAGAGCATCCATGAAGTGCATGGAAATGTTACCATGAGTATAACATAACAGAATACTTATGAAACTCTCCTCCAAAAGCCTATGTATCCTAATAGGATAGCTATAAGGAAACGGGCAATAGACAAGACTGTTGATTCCTTTTTAAAAAGGATGCACATCACTATGGAGATGTCACGCACTTAAATGAACAATGAAAGATTAAAAAGTTTGGGATAGTGGTGTTTAGATCACTCACACCAAGTCCTGTTTCATCAGGCGGCTCCTAGCATGCCTTGGAATATGTATCCGCAGCCTTCGATATTGACTAGACAACAACAAGTTCCTACTCAATGGAAAACTGATAGCTGATTCAAGTCCGAGTCGATCTCTCCTTAAAGGAGGAGTACAATGTAATTCCAATAGTAGAACTTGGTGCACTACAATGGGCTTCATAATGCAATATTATTAAAGACTTGGCGGTCATTTTTAACCTGATGCACAATTGGTCTTTATTTCGTTTTAGGCAAGGTTACCTCGGTTTTGTGCTTCTGTGGTTTCATGATCTATATTTGAGCTTCAATTACAGAGCACATCAGTACTGTTTATGTCAAAGCCCCCATTACTTTGTTTGCTGAAGTGTAAAAGAATTTTCATTCTGAGCCAGACCAAGTCCTACCTAATTTCCAGCTGGCCCTGGAAAAAAAAAATGAAGTCCTTTAAGGGTGTTAAATACTACTTTTAGGATGGGGATTTTAATGAAGTGATAACTAATCATTAAATAGTTATGACAACTACATTCTGCCTGAATTGCTAGGAAGACCAGATAAATGTAGTAATCACAAATTGATGTTTGAATTAGATGTGTAAACAACCTTATTAATCTTCCCCTAAGCTCTCCTGAAATCATGCTGAGAAAATCTTGACTAACCCTCTATACTTAGGCAGTGACAAGGTGTGAAAACAAGTAATTATTTTAAAGAAATATTCCTTAATTATATCTTCACATAGATTGTAAGTGTAATTTATTTTTAACAGTTTTAGGCAGGGCAGCGATGGTAGAATATATTTGAAACTTACCTAAGCCTTAAACATTTAATTATTGAAATGAGTACAGGTCAGATAGAAATATTTTCAAGGGTTAATCACAGTAAGCATATAAAACTCTAACCCTAAAACCTAACTATTGCCACTTTTGGAGACCTAAAAATCTATAATAGGAATGTAAAATAATGCAGTAAAAGAATAACCCTGCTCAAATAATTCAGATTTATTCTATAACTTATTTAGTATTAGTAAGTTTACTAATGCAGGAAACCAAAATTGCAAACCAATGGAAACCAATAGGGTTATATCAATAGATGGGGAAAAAAGTATTTAATAAACATTGATAGAAATTCATAAAACCACTCAAAATATAAGGATATTTTTGACCCAGTTAATATGTATTCTAAAGTAATATGTATTTTTGCCTAGCTAAAAGCATCTCTATTTATATAAAATGGTTTGACAAATGCAATATGATGTAGACCTTAAAGTATCAGTAGTAGAATGATCAGAAAACTCACCATATGTAATTTAATAAGAGCCTTCAGTAAAATAGGTCAATAAAAAAGTAAACAAAATGCCTTAGTATAAGCACTCATTTGGAAATGATAAAAATCAGCTCATAACAATATCAGATATGTATGAATTAACAAAATAAATTCTGCAAAGAGCACGTGCATTTTTTTTTCTAATGGTTTTTTTAAATTTATTTCTAGGAGAGAGAGAGAGACAGCGTGAGCAGGGGAGGGTCAGAGAGAGAGGGAGTCACAGACTGAAACAGGCTTCAGGCTCTGAGCTGGCAGTCAGCACAGAGCCCGACGCGGGGCTCGAACCCACGAACCGCGAGATCACGACCTCAGCGAAAGTCGGACGCTTAACCGACTAAGCCACCCAGGCGCCCCAAGCATGTGCATTTCTTAGAAAACTTAGATAATGAAAAGCAAAGGTGAAGAAACCAACCTACTTTTAGTGGAAAAACTAAAGTTTATACTTAAGTCTATGCATCCCAAACTGACCTTTAGTATGACAGTTTTATTAAAGAGGAGACAGGAATTCTTGGGTAACTGGTAACTTCTGATTAAATCTAATCATACTACATATTCCTTGCCCATCCCCCCCTCAACCTCCATCCAAAGGAAAGATGGACTATATAAATAGTTGACAATAAAGGGTTGGCAGTTTAGGGGGCAAATTTAGTTGGATGCACTTTTTAAACACAATTTAATATAATTTCCAACGAATTAACTTAGAGTAAATATGTAAATAAGTAAAATTGATATCTCTTACATGAAAAAATCTAAATGTAAAACTGCTAGGAGAAATCTAAAAGAAAAATAAAACTACATAGGGGTACCTGGGTGGCTCAGTCAGTTAAGAGTTAGACTTTGGCTCAGGTTATCATCTCCTGGTTCATGAGTTCAAGCCCTGCATCATGCTCTCTCCTGTGAGCACAGAACTCGCTTCAGACCCTCTGTCCCCCTCTCTCTGTTCCTCCCCTGCTTGCATGCTCTGTATTTATAGATTGTAAATCTGTATTTACATATACAGTTTTGTAGATCTATTAGAATAATTAATTTACATATAATTCCTGAATTTGATTTTAATAGAACAAACTGAGGTATAAAGGAGAACTATATTGACTGTATCTATTACTTATATTAGGGAACAGGGAGTTTAAAAAACAAAACATCTATAGGTATGTTTCTCATTCAATTTTGGCAGGAGTTCTCTGCTGTGGGGTGCCAATCAAAATCATTTGCTGGGATGCTTAGGTGGTCAAGAGTCCAATTGTTGATTTCAGCTTGTGTCATGATCTCAAGATTCATGTGTTTGAGACTTGCATTGGGCTCTGTGCTGACGGTGCGGAGCCTGCTTGGGATTCTTTCTCCCTCCGTCTCCTTTCATGCCGTCTCTCTCTCTCAAACTTAAAAAAAAAATCATTTGCTGCCTGGCTAGGTAGAATTTCTGTAAGAGAGTAGAGATGGTCCAACATATCAGAGGAAAGTGAACAAACCTAGAGGGATTTGCTGTTCAGTCTAGAATTTAGACTGCAGAATTATGATTTGATCTCCGTAGACAAACTGTTTCTTTCCCACCTTTTAAACTATACCTCACCAAATAATCTTATGGTAATAGATACCAAAGAGCAAGGTAAGGCTATTTCCCATCTGCATTTTTGCTTGAGAGACTGTGCAATTAAAACAGCTAAGTATATGTATGACAGTCAAACATTCATTGTATTCATGTCAACCATCAAACATTACAGGTGGATTAAACCGCCAACCTGAAAGGTAGACTGGGGAAATTGAGTGTACAAGATTCCTCTTTCCTACATGTTCTCCTTGTAGTTAGAGGAAAATTGCAAAAAGAAAAAAAATCCTAATCAGGAATAAGCCGTGATCACAAGAAATTTCTAAAAGAAATCTGAGACATATAATAAAGCCTGGTTATAAGAAGATAGAGCTGTGAAGAGCAGTCCCTGTGATGTAGGGAAGAAAGCATCTCAATACTAGCTCGTGAAAACTCCTATTTTACATCATTCTCTTGTATACCGTAGAATGATTCTCAACTGTGACTGTATATTAGCATCTTACAGTGCTTAAAAATCTCTGCCATCCAGGCCATGGCAGAGAACAATTAAAATAGAATCTCTGGGGGTGGATGGATCCCAGGCAGGAATATTGTAAAATCTCCCCCAGAGATTAACTACACGTAGCCAATGTTGAAAACCAGTGCCTTAATGAAATATCAGTAGTCGAAGAGTTATTTCACAGAATGGAGGTTGTGCGTAAAAATACCTATGGGGTCCTGATAGTCCAACGAATGAAGCTGGCCAGGTTTCTTATAATAGTGTCTTCAGTGAATTTATTTCCAAGCAAACACTATGCTTACATATTCCATATGTTAGGAATCATTTGTACTTGTACTAAATTTTGTTTTCTTTCTTAAAACACATGGCCATTTGGGGCTAGGTTTTGTTTGCCTAAATTTGACAGAGTCTTGGCACAAGAAATACTTTCTACTTGATGTATGAAAATGTAGTGCTAGGGTGATAATAAAGGACACTTAACATTGATAGGCTACACTAATGGCTACTCTTCAACCTTGGCCTACAGTTACCCTCCAGGAACGCAGACCCAGTCATTTTCATGTTTTTGGATATTTCAGATAAAGACAGATTTAGACTGACATGTGAAGTCCTTCAATATTTAAGCTTTGGCAATTAGATTTGTAAGGGAGTCCATGTATATCGACATTACAAGCCAAAGAACACATCTGTGGGCTTTTTCTGCTCACAGATTAAATTTGGCTGGCTGAGTGGTAATTCGTAATCTTGACTCTAAGGTCAATTTATTGAGGCCCCATGATCAATTGAACCTTACTACATGATTTAAGAAAGAATCTGTCATTGGCTGTAAAAAAATATGGTGGAGATTCAGTTACAAAAAATGTTTGGTCTCAAAAAGTCAAAGTGCTATAGTTAAGGCACAGCATCAGAGTTAGTTTACTGGCCACATAGATTTGATGGTCATGTGATGGTCCTTCATTAATGACCTTAGAGGGTAATCATAAATCACCTCTTACGAGGGGCTGGCCATGTTCCATAGACTCTGGAAGGGTTGTAAGGTTAGAGAGAAGATGGGGATTGTAGGACCAAATGAACCACCATATGTTGAGTCTGAGTCCTTGGAACAGATGTTCATATTGACCCATATGTGGTGTCTCATTGTAGAAACCATGTGTGCCTCCTGTTAGTTTCATGATCTAAACACCTCACTTAATCTTCTCTATGTACCTTTGCACCAGGTTGGGTTTTAGGAAGAATTTGGGGAAAAAATGTGTTCTCCTTTGGCTGGTTAGATGAAAGATAGAATGTTCTATCTAGAGAGCAGTGGTTCTCAAACTTCAGTGGGCCTCAGCCTCCCCTAGAGAATTTGTTAACACAGCTTGCTGGACCCACCCACAGAGCTTCTGATGAGTAGGTGTGAAATGGGACCTGAGAATTCACATTTCTGACAAGTTCTCAGGTGATGCTCTAGCACTGGGAATCACATTTCAGATCCTCAGTTCTTGGATCTGTAATTTTCATTTTCCCACGGACCTGTTTTTGTACCTTTTGTCTCTGAGTTAGTGGGATGTGGTACTCTGTATTTCTTAGAGTGTTTCTTAGAATGAAATAAATGCTGAATAAACGCTACAAGGTAGGATGCCTAGGTGACTCAGTTGGTTAAGCATCCGACCTCAGCTCAGGTCATGATATCATGGTTATTGAGTTTGAGCCCTGCGTTGGGCTCTGTGCTGGCAGCTAGCTCAGAGCCTAGAGCCTGCTTAGGATTCTTTGTCTCCCTCTCTCTCTGACCCCACCCCCCCCTTGCCGACTTATGCTCTGTTTCTCAAAAACAGACGTTAAAAAAAAGCCACAAGGTACTTCATAGGGCTAACACTAATCTTTGGGTTCTATTAACCAACAATTTTAGGAGCCCCTTGAGATTCATTTTGTGAAAACTCTTCATGGCGGTGGAGGCTGTTGCTGCACTTACCCAATTTCCTGGCATGTTGGCAGGGGTGGTGGCTAGTGAACCCAGAGCCCATACCTCATAGTCCAAACACATATGTGCTTGGATTGTCTGGTTAAAAGTTTGGTTTCTCTTTTCCTTGTCTTCCTATATATGATATTATTCTCAAAGATAGTTGAATCATCCTGGAAGAGGTTCATGATTTCCTTGTTGTTATGATGATAGTTACTTAAGTGGCCATTTGTCAGGCATGGTCCCAGTAATTGAACTCTCTGAAAGTCAGAATAGTCAGGTGGAAAGTATTAGCATATTCAATTCAGCCAGATAATATTTCTGTATTGTTTTCCTGGAGGGATAGTATGTGTATTAATATCATTTGGAACAAATCTCAACAGGCCAGTGGTCCTCAACTGTGGATGAGACCTTAGAAAATAGTCGGCATGTTCAGGGAGCCAGATGCCTGGGTCCCACCCTAGACTAGTTAAATCTAATGTTCTGGGTGGAGTCTCAGTACTGTTGTATTTTAAAATCTCCCCGAGTCAGTGGTCCTCACATTTTGGCCTACAGCAGAATCACCAGGAAAGCATGTTGGAGATTGCTGCCTCTGCCTCCTAGAGTTTGATTGAGTAGGTTGTGTTGGGAGCCCCAAACATACGCATTTCTAGTAAGTTCTCCTGTGAAACCGAGGATGCTAGTTGTAGGACCAAGCTTCGAAGACCACGATCCTTGATGATTACAGTGTACAACTCCAGACATGAATGCTGCGGACACTTGTTGCCTTTTTCTCGGAGCATCATTTTGCTACTTCCTTAACCTTTGCTTGCCTGGCAGTTGAAACCCTAAATCCACGGTGAACCTTTCTTTATAGACGAAGATATTTTGGGAAGTTGTACTATTACTTATACTGGAGCCCTTTAAACCACATGGCAACTTAATTTTGTGCAAACAAAACTATATTATTTGTATGAAAATTTTTCACTCTAAATTTGACTCACTTCTAGCTGTGTCAGTCAGCTTCAAAGAGCTCTATCTTTACTGATAATTTTCACTGTTTTTCCTGTAATTTTATTTACCAGACCCTTACGTTGTAGAAAAATAGCAACCTCTGCGTCAGCAGACCTGAAATAAATTAGATCTATGTGGGCAGTTTTCTGTGTTACACTCCCCTGGCATGATGAATTCAGTCATTGTTTTCTGAGGCTTGCCATTCCAGGAAAGGTTATTTTTACCAAAGTGGCTAAGGATCATTCTCCAGCTCAGTGAATCTTAGTAGTTTCCAAATCTTGGAAGTTGGCTTTTCTCTGCTCCTGCAATATTCTGTATGTAGTTTAATTACAATGAAAACCTTTAAAGTATGTACATACATTGGTTTCCTCAGTGTACCACACATCATACCTCCCTTGCTACTGTAGAGAGAAGAGTTGCAAGGGCTTCCCAGACAAATCTGTATTATTACTAGCTCAGTAGGTTTGGGCAAAGGACTTGCTCTCTCCTACCTTCCATTTTCTTACCTATACAAGGTGAGAATAATCCCTGTGTCACAAGAATGTTCTAAGGGCCTTTTTGTGGGCATGGTGGGGTCTCAGAAGTTCTTAGAATCCTAAATGTGGGGAAAAGATACCAAGACCAATGGTAGAGATTGACGCAAGCCACAGAATGGAACCAAATGTAACGATGAGATATAACCCATGTAACTCTAACCTGTCTGTAGATTTGCTGCATGTCTACCTTACCCATATACCACTTGACCATTGCCTCAAGAAAGAACATTGCAGACCAGGCCCCTATTAAAAAAAAATCACGTGTAACTGCTGGCCCAATTTTTAGTACTGTATTTCCTATTTATATGGAGGCATGATGTGCCTATTAGGCACTATTTTCAGTGTGGGGTCTTGGGAATAGTTCATTTTAAGCTTAATTATAAATGGAACTGATTTAATTAAAGGATTACCTTCATAATAAAAGCAAGGTTGGATTTCTTTGAAGTCTTGTAAATCTTAATTCTAATTATCACGTGGCTGATGCCTTGTGAGACCATGCTTGTTTACAGTTTAAATCAGTCGTTGCAATGCTGACTACTTCTTGTGCTGTACAAATGGGGCTTTGGGAACTCGCCCCTCCTTTGAATGAGGTGGGCACACACAGCCAGTTAGTGCTGGTTTTTTACAGCCAGCACTCGTTTCGGAAGAACAAAAGTCCAGATGAAAAACAAAACCGAAACCACACCTGGAGAACTCGGATTACTCTTTTATCTTGGTGTGTTTCTTTAACAAGGCTACCATACAGCTATAAAACCTAATTCCATAGCTGTGTGGACAACTTATTCACAGTAGAGTAAGTACAATTTGTTGCATCAATTTTGTGTGCAGTTGCTTTAAGTTAAGCATTTTCTACCTCGGTCCTTAAGATGTGTGTGTCTCAGTGTTCACAGGAGTGTTTCTCTGTGTGTTTTGTATAGGTCTGAGAGGAGGACGGTTTTTGTTTATAACTCAGGAAAGCCTTGAATAATCTATGCAATATAATGAATATAAAGCATAGTTGAATTTTCCTAAAGCATTTCTGTTAAAACCCCGTTTAAAAGTACCCATGGGGGTGCCTGAGTGGCCCAGTCGGTTGAGCTTCTGACTTTGGCTCAGGTCATGATCTTGAAGTTCATGGGTTCTAAGCCCTGCGTCGGGCTCTGCTTTGTGCTGATAGCTCAGAGCCTGTAGCCTGCTTTGGATTGTGTCTCCCACCCTCCCCCTCCACCCTCATGCTTGCTATCTTTATCTCAAAAGACATTAAACATTTTTTAAAAAAGGAAAAAAATAGTAAAATTGCCTAAACACCTCTGTATTTTACCTTGTCTTTAAGGTCTTGGTAATGGAATTTAATTTGCTGTACTTTTTATATTTTAATAAGCTAATGAAACTAGCTCTTTAATTTTGCCCAACTCTAGGTAGAGATGAGTTTTCTCCTATACAGTTGGATATTCTTCTCCTCTTCTCACTGATGAGCTGTTAGAGTGCCAAGAAATGTATGGAATTATGGCTACCAGTATAAGGACAGTCTTCTTGTCCACTCTCCTTTCTTGCCAGTTCTCCTCTGTCTTGGTATTAAGTATTTTGCTTCTCTTCTATCAGTGTTCAAATCTTGCCTCTAGGAAAATATGGTATTCTGTTAGAATTTGTACCATAGGATAGAGATACGCATAAATCTGACTTTGTTTCCAGTAATTGCACTCAGTTTAGTTATACGTTCTCATTTCTGTTGACAATGGAGGAAACATAAGCTTTATCTTTTTCAAAATAATTCATTGTCTTTATACAACTGAGAGTCTCCTATAAAGTAACCAGTACAGGATCGTGTACATTCTGCTGCCCTCCTTCGCTTTCCTTCTCTCTCAGGAAAGAGGATGGGGATGTGGGGTGAGACGGGGTACTCCGGGTATACTCTGGGTCTCCTCTGGCCCAGGTGGGTGAGGACACTAGAGTTACATAGCCTCTGCTAGTGTCTTTGGAGTCTGTGATAGCCCCAGGTCTCAAAGTTCAGGAGCTTTATACACCTCTTTTCATATCTCTGTGGCCACCAGATAGTCTCCTCTTAGCGTCCCACATATCAGCAAGAGCACAGACTGCTCGACTTTTAGGTTTCTCTTCAGTCAATCTGGCGTGTCTCCGTGGCATAAACAGCATCTTAATGCTAGCTCTCTGCCTGTACAATCTCTTTAACCTGCAGTACCACTTATAAAGGGTTTTTCTAAAATCATTTTGTGGTATTTGGCAATAAATAAATAAATAATAAACTATTGAGGCTATACCAAAATAAAAAGGTTTTGGACAGCAGAGGAAATGACCAAAAAATAAAATGCTGAATGGAATATACTTGCAAATGTTATATTCAGTAAAGGATTAATATCCAAAATATATCAAGAACTACTACGATTGAACATCAAAGTTAGAGTAATCTGATTAAAAATGAGTGCTGGCGAACAGATGTATGATTAGTGGTGTTGAGCATCTTTTTCATCAGGGAAATGCAAATCAAAACCACAACCAGCTACCCCCTCACACCAGTCCGAATGGCTTGTGTCCAAAAGAGAAGAAATAATAAAAGTTAGTGAGGATGTGAAGAGGGGATCCTCATGCACTGTTGGTGGTCAAACCACTGTGAAAACTAGTATGTAAGTTCCTCAAAAACATTATAAAGGAGAAATACCATATGATCCAGTAATTCTATGAGGTACTGACCCAAAAAATATGAAATACTAATTTGTAAAGATCTTTGCGCCCCTATATTTATTACAGCATATTTACAATAGCCAGGATATGGAAGCAACCCAGTGACCCTTAACAGATGAAAGGATAAAAAAAAAAAGTGCTACATAGCTACAGAAGCGGCATTTCACAGCTCAGCACAAAGAGCAGCACAAAATCAAAAACACCTGGATATGTATTCAAAGTGCATGTGTCCTGAACCAAAAGTCTTCAAGTAAACTTTATTGTCAGAATTGTGAGGATTATGCAAAATAGAACTACTTTTCGTAATGGGGAAGAAGATGTGGTGTATACACATAGACACACAGACGCAGACACACACACACACAAACCCAATGGGATGTTACTCTGCTGTAAAAAAAAAAAAAAAAAAAAAAAATCTTGCCATTTGCCATAACGTGGAAGGGACCTAGAGAGTATTACAGTAAGTGAAATGAGTCAAAGACAAATACCATAAGATTTTATTTACGTGAAATGCAAAACAAAACAAATGAATAAACAAAAAACGGCAATGAATGTAAACAACAAACTGGTGATAGTTTAGGGAGGGGATTGAGGAAACGTGGAAAATAGGAGAAGGTGATTAAGAAGTACAGACACCAGTAAAAGCAAAAATGACCTATTGGGACCTCATTGAGATAAAAAGCTTCTGTGCTACAAAGGAAACAATCAACAAAACTAAAAGGCAACTGACAGAATGGGAGAAGATATTTGCAAATGACATATTAGATAAAGGGTTAGCATCCAAAATCTATAAAGAACTTCCCAAATGCAACACCCAAGAAACAAAAATCTAGTGAAGAAATGGGCAGAAGACATGAATAGACACTTTTCCAGGGAAAATCTCCAGATGGCCAACAGACAAATGAAAAGATGATTAACGTCATTCATCATCAGGGAAATACAAATCAAAACCACATTGAGATACCACTTCACACTGGTCAGAATGGCTAAAATTAACTCAGGAAACAACAGATGTTTGTGAGGATGTGGAGAAATGGGAATCCCCCTGTACCGCTGGTGGGAGTGCAAACTGGTGCAGCTGCTCTGGCAAACAGTGTGGAGGTTCCTCAAAAAATTAAAAATAGAATTACCCCATGACCCAGCAATAGCAGTACTAGGAATTTATCCAAAGAACACAGGAATGCTGATTCATAGGGGCATATGTACCTCAATGTTTATAGCAGCACTCTCAACAATAGCCAAATTATGGAAAGAGCCCAAATGTCCATCAACTGATGAATGCATAAAGATGTGATTTATACATACAATGGAATACTACTTGGCAATGAGATAAAATGAAATCTTGCCATTTGCAACATCATGGATGGAACTGGAGGGTATTATGATAGGTGAAATAAGTCAGAAAGAGACAGATATCATAGGTTTTCACTCATACGGGGAATTTGAAGAACTTAACAGAAGACCGTGGGGGAAGGGAAGGGACAAAAATAGTTTCAAACAGAGAGGGAGGGAAACCATAAAATCCTCTTAAATACAGAGAACAAACTGAGGGTTGATGCGGGGAGGGAGAGGGGAAGACTGGTAATGGGCGCTGAGGAGAGCACTTGTTGGGATGAGCACTGGGTGTTGTATATAAGCAATGAATCATGGGAATCTACTCCTGAAGCCTAAAGCACACTATATACACTGTTGGCTGACTTGACAATAAATTATATTTTTAAAAAAATCTTAAAGTACAGACTTTCAGCTATAAAATAAGTCACAGGGATGAAAAGTACAATGTAGAGAATATTATCAGTATTGTAATAACATATGGTGATGAATGGGGACTACACTTACGTGGTGAACATTGTAAGGGATGGGAGTGTCAAATAACTGTGTGCACCTGAAATTAATATAACCTTGTATGGTAAGTCAAGTATATTTCACCTCTTTATTCGGGTTTATTCCTATGTATTTTATGCTTTCTGGTACAATTGTAAATGGGATTGATTCCCTGATATCTCTTTCTGTTGCTTCATGATTGGTCTACAGAAATACAACCGATTTCTGTACTTTGAGTTTATATCCTGGGACTTTGCTGAATTCATGTATCTACCTCTTTTTTGTTGGAGTCTTCTGTATATTCCATATAGAATATTATGTCATCTGTGAAGAGAGATAGTTTGACTACTTTGCCAATTTTGGATGCCTTTTGTTTCCTTTTGTTGTCTGATTGATGAGGCTAGGACTTCCAACACTATGTTAAACAGCAGTGGTGAGAGTGGACATCCCTGTCGTGTTCCTGATGTTGGGGAAATCTCTGTCTTTCCCCAATGAGGAGGATATTAGTGGTGGACCTTTCAAATATGGCTTTTATGATGCTAAGGTATGTTCCTTTTATGCCGACTTCCTTAAGGGTTTTTATTAAGAATCCTTGCTTTATTTTGTCAAATGGTTTTTCTGCATCAATTGACAGGATCATATGGTTCTTATCCTTTCTTCTATTAATGTGATGTATCAAGTTGATTGATTTGCAGATATTGAACCAGCTCTGCAGCCAAGGAGTGAATCCCACTTGATCATGGTGAATAATTCTTTTCATGTACTATTGAATACGATTTGTCAGTATCTTGCTGAGAATTTTTGCATCCGTGTTCATCAAGGATATTGGGTTGTAATTCTTTTTTAGTGGGGTCTTTGTCTGGTTTTGGAATGAAGGTAATGCTGGCCTCATAGAATGAGTCTGGAAGCTTTCCTTTTATTTCTGTTTTTTTGAAAAGTTTGAGCAGAAAAGGTATTAACTCTGCTTTAAATGCCTGGTGGAATTCCCCTGGGAAACCATATGGCCCAGGACTCTCTTTGTTGGGAGAAGTTTGATAACTGACTCAATTTCTTTGCTGGTTATGGTCTGCTCAAATTTTCTGTTTCCCCTTGAAGTTTGGTAGTGTGTGGTTGTCTAGGGAATTTGTCCATTTCTTCCAGATTGTCTAGTTTGTGGCATATAATTTTTAAATAGTATTTTCTAATAATTGTGTTTCTTTGGTGTTGTGATTTTTCCTCTCTGATGTGTGATTTTATCTATTTGGGTCTTCTATCATTGAGAAGTCTGGCTAGGGGGTTATCAATTTTGTTTATTCTTTCAGAAAACCAGCTCGTAGATTCCCTGAACTGTTCTGTTTTTGTTGTTTTTTGATTTTTGGATTCTATGTTGTTTATTTCTGCTTAATCTTTATTATTTCTTCTGCTGGCTATGAGGTTTATTTGCTGATGCTTTTCTAACTCCTTTATTTTTATTTTTTAAATTATTTTTTATTTTTGAGAGAAAGCAAGAGACCGAGTGCAAGCAGGGGAGGGGCAGAGAGAGAAGGAGACACAGAATCTGAAGCAGGCTCTAGGTTCTGAGCCGTCAGCCCAGAGCCTGACGTGGGGCGTAAATTCCTGAAATCAGAGATCATGACCTGAGCCGAAGTTAGACACTTAATTGACTGAGCCACCCAGGTGCTCCTAGCTCTAGCTCCTTTAGGTGTAAGTTTAGGGTGTGTATTTGGGATCTTTCTTACTTAATGAGATAGGCCTGGATTGCAATATATTTTCTTAGGACTGCCTTTGCTGTACTCCAAAGAGTTAACTGTCATGTTTTCATTTTCATTTGCTTCTGTGTATTTAATTTGATTTCCAGGTTTACTCATTAATTCTTTAGTAAGATGTTCTAACAACCTCCATGTATTTGGTGTTTTCTAAGCGTTTTCTTGTGGTTGATTCCAAGTTTTATAGCGTTGTGATCTGAAAATATGGATGGTATCCTCTCCATCTTTTTGTATTTCTTGAGGGCTGTTTTGTGACCTAGTACATGATCTATTTCTGAGAATGTTACATGTGCACTCAAGAATGTGTAATTTGCTTTAGTATGAAAAGTTCTGATTATATCTGTTAAGTCCATCTGGTCCAATGTGTCATTCAGAGCAGTTGTTTCGTTATTGATTTTTCTGTCTAGATGATCTGTCCATTGCTGTAATTGGATTATTAAAAGTCACCTGCAATTATGGTATTGTTACCAATATGTTTATATTTGTGATTAGTTGATTTATATATTTGGGTGTTTGATGTTGAGGGCATAAGCATTTACAACAGTTAGCTCTTCTTGATGGATAGAACTTGATATCATGCCCTTCTTCGTGTCTTATTACAGTCTTTGTTATAGAGTCTAGTTTGTCTGATATAAGCATGGTTACCCTGGCTTTCTTTTGCTGTCCAGTAGCATGACAGATGGTTCACTATCCCCTCGCTTTTAATCTACAGGTGTCCTCATGTCTAAAATCAGCCTGTTGTAGGCAGCATATAGATAGATGCTGTGTTTTTTGTTTTGGTTTTAAGCTATTCTGATACCCTATGTCTTTTGATTGGGGCATTTAGTCCCACGTACATTCAGAATGATTATTGAAAGATACGGATTCAGTGTCATTGTGAGATCTGTAGGTTTCATGTTTGTGGTGATGTCTCTCGTCCTTTGTAGTCGTCACTGCTTTCCACTCGCAGAGTCCCCCTTAGGATCTGCTGCAGGGCTGGTTTAGTGGTCATGAACTCCTTCAGTTGTTGTTTGTTTGGAAAAGACTTTATCTCTCCTTCTATTCTGAATGACAGCCTTGCTGGATAAAGGATTTTTGAACGTATAGTTTTCCTGTTTAGCACATTCCTACTCCCCTTATATGTCTACCCTTGTAGGTTATCCCCACCTGGTTTCAGAATTCTTTTTATCTTCTTATTTTGCCAGTTTCACTATAATAGGTTGTGGTATTGACCTGTTTTTGTTGATTTTGAAAGGAGTTTTCTGTGCCTCTTGGACTTGGGTGCCTGTTTCCTTCCTCAGATTAGGG
This sequence comes from Hyaena hyaena, assembly GCF_003009895.1. Taxonomy (NCBI): domain Eukaryota; kingdom Metazoa; phylum Chordata; class Mammalia; order Carnivora; family Hyaenidae; genus Hyaena; species Hyaena hyaena. Next base: position 2,359,287 of record NW_024080828.1, read on the forward strand.
AAGTTCTCCGCTATAATTTGTTCAAATAAACCTTCTGCCCATTTATCTTGCTCTTGTTCTGGAACTCCTATATAGGGATGTTTTGTTTCATGGAATTGCTTAGCTCTCTTAGTCTCTCCTCATGATCTAGTAATTTATCTTCCCTCCTTTTTAGCCTCATCATTTTCCATAATTTGATGTTCTATTTCACCTATTCTCTCCTCTGCTTCTTCCATCCTCACTGTCATTGTGTCTGTTTTATTTTGCATCTCACTTAGAGCATTTCTTAATTCATTGTGACTAGTTCTTAGGCCTTTGATTGCTACCACAATAGATTCTCTGCTGCCTTCTATGCTTTTTCTTTTTTTAAGCCCTGCTATTAGGCTTATGGCTGTTATTCTAAATTCTTGTTCAGATAAATTGTTTGTATCATGGCAACTCTCTGGCCATGATTTCTTCCTGAATTTTCTTTTGGGGGGAGTCTTCTGTTTTGTCATTTTGGCTAAGTTTCTGTCTTTTGCATGTTTTAATAGCTTGTTATGTGTCTTGCACCTGTGAGTACTGGTATATTAAAACGAGGTCATACACTGTCTAGGGTCTGGAACTTCAGGAAGTGTTTTTGGTGTATATTGTACACCCTCTGTTGTTGCATTTTGGGTGCTCTATCCCACTGGTCAGTCCTCTGCAAAGCTTCTCCTTGCTTGTAGTGGGGTGTGTGGACCTTCAAGCAAGTGTACCTTGATTTGTTGAAGTAACCCTCAATCCTGCCAATCTGCCTCCCTCCAACCGTGGAGATCCTTCTGCCACTCCACGGATTGATTTCTTGAGTGTTCCAAGTGATCTGACCTCAGTTCAGCTGTGTTGGACACAAGGACAATCCTGATCCTCCTACTTCTCCACCATCTTAACTCTGCCCTTCAGTTACACATTAAAAAAAATTACTATGTATTCTGCAGGTGACACTGATCACCTTCCTGCTGGCCCTTCCAGCTTTGACTCACATGGTCTCATACATACATCCTGTCTACAATGCCTCACTCTTAGAAATAAAAGCTTTTGTTCTCAAGTGTTGTTTCTGAAATGGACATTATGAGCCTATTTTGGAATTCAAAAATAGAGTATTGTTTTTCTTTGTATTCTGCATTTTTTTAAACCAAAGGAAATCTCCATGTCAGGGAGAGTGGAGTAAGGTTAGGAAAAAGTAAGGAAATAAACTCAGAATTACTTGATAGTGTTACTTTAAATTAGCTTATGTGTTGAAGATCTTACCTAATAGTTCTGTCCAGTAGTGATCCATAGAATATTTTTGTGGTTTTGGACTTTCTTATTAATTAAATGGCCTTACTTATTTGACAGTCTGTTGGCTCTTAAGTTTGATCAGAAAAGAGCAGATAATGAGAATGTATAAAATAGTAATATTTGTTAGGCTTTAATATGTCCAAGATCATATAAGTTTATCTGCAATGACTTTTATTCTGTGTGTTTTAAATAGCTACAGTTTTTTTTTTTAACTGTGTAGAATTTTAAAACTACAGTTACATAGGAAACAACTTAAAAACCTGTGTAGGAGTTCATTTGTGACAGTAAATTGTACATCTTTTTTGTTTTGTTTTAGAGAGACATTTGGAGTTTGCACTGTTATTCCCAAAGCTATGGCAATTATCTCTAATGGTTCAGAATAAAGAAGGGGCATAAACACAGAAGCTATTTCAGTAAGGTTCATTCAATGCAAAATTTGTAGGGAGCATAATTGATGAGATTTTCTAACTATTGAGAAAACCCCTTGAGGGCAAATCCATGGTTCCACAGAAACATAAAATGAATTAATATTGATGAAGCATCTACTGTAGGCCAGGCACTATACGAAAGATGCATATGTATATGATGTTTTATTTAGCCCCTATTAGGTAGGAAATTCTTACAGTAATGAAACACCTGGCATGTAGCCAAATTGGAATTTAAAACTTAGGTCTCTCCCCTATACCGGTTACCAAATTAAAAAACAATATTGTCCTTTTATAATCTTTATTAACATCAGATGAGCAGCAAGTGATTTGCCATAAAATATAAACCTGTATTATTACATATTGACTCAATAAGTGACTTAAAGATTTAGTATTAATGATTTTGAGAACAATTGAACAAAATAGTTTGGCACAAAGTCAGTTACTCTGGGAATTGGGAGTAATGGTAATGAGTATTACAGAGTATCAGTTTCCCCTCCTGAGATATTTTAGAATTTCTCTTCTGATGTTTTGTCTTCTCTATAACATGAGAAATTCCTCCAGTAATTGAGGTCCTCCAAACAGTACGTGGGTGCCTGTGGCTGGTTGCTGCATCACTTGCTCAGAAAATAAAGATAAGACCTGATTTCTTACGTGGAATCGGATGTCAGGAATAAATTAAAACATTTTTTGGCATGTGTTGCCATGCGATCATTCCCTGAGGACAGCTAATGCTGTTTTCCTATATCGTTGTATTTTAAAATGTTGTATAGGTGGAAAGTGTTCTAGATGTACTCATTAGGCATGGTAAAGTGAGGCTCAATTGAGTTGTTGGGAATGTACTATATATTAGGCATTGAATATATATTGATCACATTAAATTGATTTCAAGATGCTGTTTAAGGCTTGACTGAGGGTTCAATCTGGTCCTGAGAACATAACTCAGTAGCAGGTATTCTCCTAAGCTCTGAAAGTCCACATACCTTTTGGGGATGTCACTGGCTTTAGGTTCTTCATATTTTTCCATTTCTTAAGAAAAAATGGTCTTTAAAAAAAAAAAAGAAAAAATGGTCTTTCAGGTATATCCTCTAGGAATTAATTGAAGAATTTGGAAAACTGTCAAGGCTTTTCTTAACTTTTTTATTGTAAAGACAGACTTTGCATCTAAGGAGTCTAAACTGTGAAGTGTGAGAAAATTTCTGATTTAGAATTATATTTAAAATTGTATACTGATACCATCATTCAGGACAAACATAAACAAAAGCCTTGCCATATTCATTATTCAGGTAGTCATTTTGATTTAACTGTACTTAGCTGACAAGTTTGCTTCTTGTAAGTTGTGATTACATGTGTAAGTCTTACACCCTCACTCTACATTTGGACAAAAGAGAATCATGAGGAATGCAATAGGAGACTTTGTGTAAGCTTAGAAATGCATATACTTGACAACTGAATGGAGAAAGAATCAAATACTTTGCTAGCCCATTAATAGGCATCCAAATTGTGGGCTTCCATGAGAGTGCCATTAACACCAGCTACCAGCTTCAAGCATTTTGAAAGTGTGTTTCGACCACTCATGAGAATATATGTAAATTTTAATAAGGTTAATGTGTAAGCTACTGTTGCTTTGGTTGCCTTATGATGAGTAATATTTCACCAAAACAGAGTTTCTTTTATCTTTAAGAGCTGTGAAATGAAGGGCAGTGTCAATGGTTCCTGCTTCTTTATAGCTTCAAGCACAGAGAGGGATAATTTTCAATTAGAAATCCCATTTCCTCTTACATATGGGGAAATTGCACATGGAGGCTGATGGGACAGCTGCCTACCTAATATTGTTAGATTTTCCTAGAAAGACCTCTACCACCACATTTCTCCCATGAAGCAAGATTTTCTTGTGAATTTTCATCTCATTTGCTCTCTCTATCACATTGTGGTCTAATATATTCATTTAAACTTAAATGATCTTTGCCCCCGTGCCTAGAGTTCTTTTAGCAGTCATATTTTCACAAATTTTCTTAACACTTTCCATGTTTTTTAATAGTTTATTGTCAGGTTGGTTTCCATATAACACCCAGTGCTCATCCCCACAAGTGCCCTCCTCCATGCCCAAAACCCCCTTCCCCTCCCCCCCACCCCCATCAGCCCTCAGTTTGTTCTCCGCATTCAGGAGTCTCTCATGGTTTGCCTCCTGCCCTCTCCCCCTCTATTTTTCCCCTTCTTCTCCCCCACGGACCTCTGTTAAATTCCTCCTAATCCTCCTATATGTGCAAACATATGGTATTTGTCCTTCTCTGCCTGAGCATAACGCTCTCAAGGTCCATCCATGTTGCTACACATGGCCAGATTTCATTCTTTCTCATTGCCATGTAGTATTCCATGGTATAGATAAACCACATCTTCTTGAGCCATTCGTCCATTGATGGACACTTAGGCTCTTTCCATGTTTTGGCTATTGTTGAGAGTGCTGCTATGAACATTGGGGTCCATGTGCCCCTATGCATCAGCACTTCTGTATCCCTTGGGTAAATTCCTAGCAGTGCTATTGATGGGTCATAGGGGAGTTCTATTGTTAATTTTATGTTTTATTTATTTTTGAGAGACAGACAGCATGAGCAAGGGAGGGTCAGAGAGAGAGAGGGAGACAGAGAATCTGAAGACAGGCTCCAGGCTCTGAGCTAGCTGTCAGCACAGAGCCCGATGCGGGGCTTGAACCCACGAACCATGAGATCATGACCTGAGCTGAAGCCGGACTCTTAACCGACTGAGCCACCCAGGTGCCCCGTAATTTTTTGAGAAATCTGCACACTGTTTTCCAAGGGGCTGCACCAGTTGACATTCCCACCAACAGTGTAGGAGGGTACCCGTTTCTCCACATCCTTGCCAGCATCTAGAGTCCTCTGATTTGCTCATTTTAGCCACTAGGCCGGCGTGAGGTGGTATCTCAGTGTGGTTTTGATTTGTATTTCCCTGATGAGGAGGGATGCTGAGCATCGTTTCATGTGTCTGTTGGCCATCTGGATGTCCTTTTTGGAGAAGTGTCTGTTCATATCTTCTGCCCATTTCTTCACTGGGTTGTTTGTTTTTTGGGTGTGGAGTTTGGTAAGTTCCTTATAGATTTTGGATACTAGCCCTTTATCTGATATGTCATTTGCAACTATCTCTTCCCATTCTGTCGGTTGCCTATTAGCTTTATGGATTGTTTCCTTTGCTGTGCAGAAGCCTTTAATCTTGATGAGGTCCCAATAGTTCATTTTTGCTCTTGCTTCCCTTGCCTTTGGGGATGTGTCAAGTAAGAAATTGCTGCGGTGGAGGTCAGGAGGTTGTTTCCTGCTTTCTCCTTTAGGGTTTTGATGGTTTCCTGTCTCACATTCAGGTCCTTTATCCATTTTGAGTTTATTTTTGTGTATGGTGTGAGAAAATGATTTGTTTCATTCTTCTGCATGTTGCTGTCCAGTTCTCCCAGCACCATCTGTTAAAGACGCTGTCTTTTTTCCATTGGATTCTCTTTCCTGCTTTGTCAAAGATAAGTTGGCTTTACATTTGTGGGTCCAAATCTGAGTTCTCTATTTTATTCCATTGGTCTATGCATCTGTTTTTGTGCCAATACCATAATGTCTTGATGATGACAGCTTTGTAGTAGAGGCTAAAGTCTGGGATCGTGATGCCTCCCGTTTTGGTTTTCTTCTTCAATATTACTTTGGCTATTCGGGGTCTTTTGTGGTTCGATACACATTTTAGGATAGTTTGTTCTAGCTTTGAGAGGAATGCTGGTGCAATTTTGATTGGTAGTGCATTGAATGTGTAGATTGCTTTGGGTAGTAATGACATTTTAACTATATTCATCCTATCCGTGAGCATGGAATGTTTTTCCATTTCTTTGTGTCTTCTTCAATTTCCTTCATATGTTTTCTATAGTTTTCATCATACAGCTCTCTTATATCTTTGGTTAGGTTAATTCCTAGGTATTTTATGGTTTTCTGTGCAATTGTGATTGATAACAGTTTCTTGATTTATCTTTCTGTTGCTTCATTGTTGGTGTATAAAAATGCAACCGATTTCTGTACGTTGATTTTTGTACCCTGCTACTTTGCTGAATTCTTGGATCAGGTCTAGTAGGCTTCTGGTGGAGCCTGTCGGGTTTTCTATGTAGAGTATCATGTAGTCTGCAAAAAGTGAAAGTTTGACTTCTTCTTTGCCAATTCTGATGCCTTTGATTTCCTTTTGTTGTCTGATGGCTGATGCTAGGACTTCCAGCGTGTCCTATGTTAAACAACAGTGGTGAGAGTGGACATGCCTGTCGTGTTCCTGATCTCAGAGGGAAAGCTCTGAGTTTTTTCCCCATTGAGGATGATGTTAGCTGAGGGCTTCTCATAGATGGGTTTTATGATGTTTAAGTAAGTTCCTCCTATCCCGACTTTCTTGAGGGTCTTTACTAAGAAGGATGCTGTATTTTGTCAAATGCTTTTTCTGCATCTATCGACAGGATCATATGGTTTTTATCTTTTCTTTTGTTGAAGTGATATATCACATTGATTTTGCGATTATTGAGCCAGTCTTGTAACCCAGGAATGAATCCCACTTGATCATGGTGGATAATTCTTTTTATGTGCTGTTGGATTCGATTTGCAAGTATCTTCTTGAGGAATTTTGCCTCTGTATTCATCAAGGATATTGGCCTGTAGTTCTCTTTTTTTGCTGGGTCTCTGTCTGGCTTGGGAATCAAAGTGATGCTGGCTTCGTAAAATAAGTCTGGAAGTTTTCTTTCAATTTCTAGTTTTTTGGAATAGCCTGAGAAGAATGGGTATTAATTCTGCTTTAAATGTCTAGTAGAATTCCCCAGGGAAGCCATCTGGCCCCAGGGCTCTCTTATTTGTTGGGAGATTTTTGAAAACTGATTTGATTTCTTCACTAGTTATGGGTCTGTTCAGATTTTCCTGTCTCTTCCCATTTTAGTTTTGATGATACTGTGTGGGTATTTAGGAATTTGTCCATTTCTTCTAGGTTGCCCAGTTTGTTGGCATATAATTTTTCATAGTATTCCCTGATAATTGCTTGTATTTCTGACGGGTTGGTTGTATATGTCCCTTTTCATTCATGATTTTGTCTATTTGGGTGCTCTCTCTTTTCTTTTTGAGAAGCCTGGCTAGGGGTTTGTTAATTTTGTTTATTTTTGCAAAAAACCAACTCTTGGTTTCATTGATCTATTTAACTGTTTCTTTGGTTTCTATATTGTTTATTTCTGCCCTGATTTTTATTATTTCTCTTCTCCTAATGGGTTTGGGGTGCTCTTGTTGTTCTCCCTCTAGTTGCTTTAGGTGAGCTGTTAGATTTTGCACTTGACAGTTTCCATGTTAATAAATAGGTGCAAGACCTTTTAAGGGAAGATATGCCATCTTAATCATTCAGTTGAAAATAATCTGTGTTTTTCAATTGTAACAACTTCGTTCATGGAAAGTGTTGATTTTCCTAAGAACTGTGAGGCACATTTTGCACTAAAACTAAAAATTGAACAATGATGATATTGGTGAGTAGGGATGGTTTCTCCAGTACATTAATTTCCCTTCTTTCCTTTCTTACCTTTGTGTACTTTTTCCTCTCTCCTGTGTTCCCCTACCCCCACTTTAAAATTTTTCTCTCCTGCCCTTTTTCTTCCCTTCCTCTTTTTATATTTTTGTGTGTTTAAAACTTTTTATGAGTTACAAAGGTATGTGACCAACTTCCAGATCCGTTCATCTAGCTTTCATATGTTGTATATAACTATGGTATACTTCTCCAAACTCTTGTAATTTTCACATACTTGTAAAACTTAGTGTTATGTAAATATTAATCGGGGATGGGCAATGACATTCTTGGTTTGGGTGACTAATTCATAGTGAGACCTTGAGAAAGTCCCTTCACCTTAAGAGTTGTCAAATGCTTTCTTCCAGTGGGTTGACAAGAGGCTGGTGACCTGTTATTTCAACACCTGTTGGGCACCGCCATATAATAGGAATGGTTTATAGCAATGAAAGTAATGCATGTTGCACATGAATACAGTTAAGTAGCCTCCTCCCACATCCATTTATATTCTGATAGTGTATTTTGAATGACTTTTTCCCTAAAATTTTCCCTTAATGTAGTAGTCTCATTCAAGAGTCTGTTTTCAGAGCTTTAAGCTTTTACAGTGGTTTGATGACACCCAGAATTTACTCCTGAAAAGCTGAAGCCATTTCTGAACTATTCCCTTTGTCTCCAGTCTTGGCCCCTCCATCGTTTCTCCAGTCAGCTGACAGGGTAATTTTTCTAGAATGTACATCTGGATCATGTCGTTCTCTTGTTTCAAAATTTCCTATGGAAGATTCCTCAATGACTAGAGTTGTGGTTCCCAAACGGTGCTAAGGTGCCCCAGGCACTGCCGTGAACTCACATGAGTACCATGGGACTTTTAAAATTATTATTATTTTAATTTTTTTTACCATTATAACTTTGTCTAATAGATTTTTTCTTTTATATTTTTTTTGTCAAGTTGGTTTCCATATAACACCCAGTGCTCATCCCAACAAGTGCCCTCCCCCATGCCCATCACCCCCCTTCCCCTCTCCCCTACCCTCACCAGCCCTCAGTTTGTTCTCAGTATTCAAAAGTCTTTCATGGTTTGCCTTCCTCCCTCTCCCCAACTATTTTTCTCCCTTCCCCTCCCTACCATGGGATGTTTTAAATGGTTAGGTGATACAAAGCAATATCTTTGTCGAACATGTTAGTACCAGCTTTGATGTACTTTAGTTTCAGGATTTGATGGGCTACATTGCTGTCGATGATGTCCTATTTTATACAAAGCTGGGTTTTCAGTGGCAGCTGTGATTAAAAGCAAATATGTCATGAAAAAACATGTAAAACAAGAAAGGTGGCAGTGTCCAATCTGACTTTAAAGTCTGTGAACATCTACAGTCCCCAACCAAGCATATCCCATTTATAAGTAATGTGGATGCTTAAGGATGAAAACAAAATTATCTATTACTTAAAAAAAAAACAAAACTTTTTTTAACGTTTATTCATTTTTGAGAGACCAAGAGAGACCAAGCATGATCAAGGAAAGGGCAGAGAAAGAGGGAGACACAGAATCTGAAGCAGATTCTAGGCTCTGAGCTGTCAGCACAGAGCCCAATGCAGGCTTGAACTCAAGAATGATGAGCTCGTGACCTGAGCCGAAGTTGGATGTTCAACTGACTGAGCCACTTAGGCACCCCCAAAATTATAGTTTACTCTTAATTTAGGTAAATTTTTCAAAAGGTTACTAAGTTTTTAGGACATAAATGTTTGTCTTTCTTTTCTAAAGAGAACTGTTATTGATTTCTTTTGACCTAGAGTCTCAGTGGGAAAACAAAAAAAAACTTGCTGAAATTGAATGTGTCAAAACTAGCAAATCTCTTGTCTATAATATAAAGTTGAAACTCCATGGCAAGTTTGGCATGCATTATTCTTCACAATCCATTTTCTCATCTTAAAATGAGGGAATCATTCCATTCATATAAGATTTCTAAGGTTTCAGTGTCCTCATCTGTAAGATTGGGATAATGTTAGTACCTAACAGGCATTAAAAGTTGCTGAAATGAAATTAACATATACTGAAACCTAACCTAGTGTCTGGCACCTGGCGAGTATTCAGTCAATTTTTGGTGAATAAATACATAATTTTTTTTGCTTGTAAAATTTAGATCTGAATCAAAACATATTCCACTTAGAACCTAAGAACCGAAAGTTTTTTTTTTTTTTAATACTTATTTTTGGAAGAATGTAAGTGGGGGAGAGGTAGAGAGATGGGAAGAGAGGATCTGAAGTGGGCTCTGTGCTGACATGCTGACAGCAACAAGCCCAATGTGGAGCTTGAACTCACAGACCGCAAGATCCTGACCTGAGCTGAAGTCAAACACTCAACTGACTGAGCCACCCAGATGCCCCGAGAACTCCAAGAGTCTTAAGAGTCCTAGCATTGACTCACTTAAGATATATCAGCTGGTTAATGGCAAACTGCAAACTCAAAGACCTTTATGGGTCTTTATCAGCCTTTCCTCTGCAAGCAAATCACTGAGGATCATCATTCAGAAGGTGTGCATTTTAGAAAGTACTAGAAAAATCTCTGGGTTCAAGGAAGACATTCAAATCCACCTAAATTCAAATCCAGCATTGTTTTTATCCCTTCTCTTTGGACACATATTTATCTGGTATTGGATTTGTGGAAGTGGGAAGACTACAATACTGAGTTGTGTGTCTTTCTTAGGAAAGTAGGACAATGTGGGCTATAACTGAATTGGTTCTTACTCCCATATTGGCTTTCTGATTCTGTGTCATCTTTTTCCTTAAAAGAGAGGGTTCTATAAAAATACTTAAAATTATTCTGCAGGTGAAAACACATTTGCCTAGTGACGCAGTTTCTCTGAAGGAGGTCTGTTTTGAGCTGGAGACAAGTGGAGAGAAACAGTAGATGTGACCTGAGAAGGTCTTGCCCGTGTCGCTACCTGCAGTTAGGTCTTGGTCCCTGGCCAAGTAGGAATGGGGCATCTGTTTAGGTTCTGAATTCCTAATATTGAGAAAAACAGAACTGAAAATAAGGAGTAGTTAGATGTCTCGGAATTAGTCAAGGACCATATTATATATTATATTGGTCAAGGACCAGCAATATATCATATTGCTGCTGAGCATATGTGGATCTGTGAACCTGATCTCATCTGTGAAACCACAACACAGTACTTGATTGGGTTATCTCTAATTTCCTTTCTTGCTCCATGATAATTTGAGGGATCAAAATTTACCATCAGCAGGACCATAAACTCCTGCCCCTGGGGTTTATCTTCATGCATGAGTTTTCTGATTTGTTAGATTGATGCAGCCAGGTCTGTGGATGATGCTTCCTGATGTCAGGCAGAACAAGCAACAAACTCTAGGGATTTCTAGATCCAATAATTCAGCATGTAATACATCCTGTATTCCTCTTAGAGATGCATAATAGACATCATATTAAATACTGAAGGTACCCTTGGGGAAAGGTTGATTTATTTGACTTGGTTTCCTAAAGGAACTTTTTTTGGTGACACAGTTCATTCCCATAAAATGGACTTACTACTCAGGAGTCTCCATAAATTTTAACTGTAACCATTTTGATGCTATGTTTCTAAAATATATATATATATGAAACCAGAGGAGTTAGTAGTCCTCGCTCTGAGTCTACTGAGCTATATACTATTCACCATAATTATATGTAGGGGGTCAATTGCATTCTGGGCATGTTAAGTCAACCAAGAGATTTAGCAGTAAAGTGGTTAAGAGTAAAGCTAATAAACCATGTTTTATTTTTCATCAATTGAATTATCATAATATTACCTACATCTTGAGGTTCAGATCAGGATGAGGGCCAGGTACATAATAAATTCTCAAACCGTTGTTATTGCTATGATGAAAAGGATGATTACCGAAAGGAACCAGAGATTTCTCTTCTGGAGATCTGGAGGAGGAATGGGAAGATTCCCATCCTGTGTTTTTGCATTGTTCAATTTTGTCTCCTTAAACCTTCTCCTCTCCATAGTGTTTTACACCTCCATAAATGCCATTACCCTTAAGCCAATAGCTCAGGCTGCAAATTTAGGAGTTCGGTTCTCTTCAACATTCAAAATCTGTCCTAAAACCAGTTCTTTAGAGCTAGTTATTGCTCTTATTCTTCTGGAAGCTATCACTGTCTCTTCCCTGAAATCCTGCAATAACCATCTAGTGGTATGTGGACCCCATAGTCCTTTTATCAGTACCAGCTAGAGTGCTAATTTAAAATATGTGTCAGATTATTGTCGAGGACCCCATGGCATTAGACTAAAATCCAAACATGTAACCATGATCTTCAACATCCCTGCCTGCCTCCCTAATCTCATTCCTTTCATTCCTGGTGCTTTTGTTACCAAGCACACAAAGCTTGTTTTCTCCTTGGTCTTTTGTATTTGGTATTGCTTTTGCCTGCGGTATTACTCCCTCAGATCTTTATAAGCCTGATTTCTTCTTCTTAATCTGAGTCACATGTGACCTCAGAAAACAGTTCTCCCTCATTCTAAGTAAAAGTAGCCCCTAGCATGGTGTGCCTGAATGTTATGTTTGTGTTGACTTTTCCATACTCCTACTAGAACTGAAAGTTGCATGGGGTAGCGACCATGCAGGTCTTACTCACTGGTATAGAAAAGTTGTTTCAGTATATGTTTAATAACCAAATGCAGTTTTGCTTAACAGTCTGAAGTGCACATCTCAGAGGCTTGATTTGAAAGTTAAAAGAGAAGCTATGCATAAAGCATTCGAGTCCAGTGCTTAGTACAGGGAAGCGGCCAAGTATCTGTCCTTAGCATTTCTTAGTTGTTCTAGGCCATTTCCACATTTTTGCATTAAGACTTCAAAGGTCCTGAGAATGCTCAAGAGACTCTCTTAAAATCTAGAGTGTGGAAAGAAGCAGAGAGAGGCTTCTGTAGGCTGGATCTTAGGGTCTTTGGTCTAAATTTTTTCTCTCCATCACACCCAAGCTCTTTGGTGGATTATAACCAGCATTTAAGTTTTAGGAGACATTAGGTATATTTTTATACTTCATGTGAAAGAATTATAATCCTTCTTTAAGAAGAAGGCAACCACAACATATTTTGAACCCAAGATAGAGTTAATACATTGTCCTACAATTATTTGAAATTTTTTATAGCTGACATCTATTTTTTTTTTTCACTTCTTTTAAGATTCACCATTGGGTGTGAGTTCTCATTTTATAGTTCCTATTCAGTTGGCTTCAACTCAGTAATAAAATTTTAAGGTTTCTATTCTCAAACTTTGAAAGTATTGACTCTCATTATCTCACTTTCCATATCTAACCCCTATTTTAACCTTGTGAGTTTCATGTGACTTATAGAAAGAATGAAGAAGACTCCTATTCAGGTACCTATATTTATAACTGATGCAATTGTGCATATTGAAAAGTATGAAGAAATAGAGCATATGTATAGAAGTGTGTGTAACATGAGTAAATATATCATTTAAAGAAAAAGAATAAAAGGAACATCTCTATCTTCCCTTGCCTGGTCACACAAATAGAATGTGCTCAGTACCATTCATCTTCCTCTTGTGTGCTCTTCTCCAGTTAGAGGTGATTGCATTGAATTTAGTAATACTCCTTTGCTTTGCTTCATATCCCTAAGCAACATAAGTTTACTTTTGTCTGCTTTTGTTCATTTCATACAAATGGAATTACATTGTATATACTCAGTGACTTGGATTTTCACTTTGTGCTCTGTGTTTGAGATTCATCTATGTTGAGGAATGTAACTCTGATTCAGTCACGCTCACTTCAGTACAGAATTCCATCGTGTGAATGAGTCACAATTTATCTTGTTGATGGGTATTTGAATTGTTGACAGGTGTTTTGTTTTTGCTATCATGAATAGTGTTGCTAGAGACAACAACTGTGCTTATGCCTGCTAGTCTAGTATACATGTGCAAGCGTTTAAGGTTTGTACCCAGAATCAGTATCACTCTGTCCCAAGATATTCCTAAATTGAACTCTGTGCGATACCAACCTGTTTTCCAAAGTGATTATATCAATTTCCATTTCCCTCTTGTGCTACCCAAATATTCATGAGGCTTTATATCATTGTCAAGAAGATTGTCAGGTTTTTCAAGTTTTGTCAGTTGGGCAGGTGTGAAATGGTATCTCCTTAAGATTTTGATTTACATTCCCTTGTTTACTAAGAGACTGAGAATCTTTCATACATTTCCTTAGCATTTCCACTTTCTGGGAAATGTTCATGTTTTTTGAACATTCCTTTTACATACTCTGTATGCTATTTTGCACAAGTGTTTTCTCCCAGTTTTTTGATTATCATGGTTCCTTTTGTTGAACAGAATTTTAGTAGACTTGATCAATATTTTCCTTTTTGTAAAAAAAAAAAAAAAATTGGTACCTAAAACATTCTCCATTCTGATGCCATAAAGACATTCTCCTACATTTTTCAAAAACCTTTAAAGTTTATCGCTTCATATTAAAGTCCTTGAATAGATTTCTGTATATTCCAGGGAAAGAATAAATCTTGTATTGCTTTGCGAATGGTTTTGTAGTAATTCTAGCATAATTTATTGATAAATGTATGTATTCCCTATAGATGTGCATCACCAGGTCTGTCATAGAGCCAGTCTTCATATGTACGTGAATCTACTGCTTAGCTTTGACTGCCCTGTTGCAGCGACCTATTTGTCCCTGAGACAATACCGCAGTTTATAAATTGCTTTAGTTTTATAATAAATCTGATTAGGACAAATACTTGCATCATTTTCTTACCTCTCTGCTCCTACACAAAGATATTTAGAATTAATCTCTCAAGTCATATAAACCATCCTATTGGAATTTTTATTGGCATTGCATTGAAAGTATACATCCATTCGGGAGAGGGGACTGATACCTTTAAAATATTCAGTATTTTTTATCCACGAACATAGTATATCCCTCCATATATTTAGGTCACTATTAGCATCTTGAAATAAAAATATGTAGTTTCTACATAAAGTATTTGCTCATCTTTGTATTAGACTTCTTCTTAGCCTTTTTAATGAATTTGTGAACAATACGTTTTAAAATTGAAATTTTAAATTCTATTGAAAATCAATTTATTAACTGTATTAATTTGGGAATACTTTTATGCATATACAATGTCATCCATAAATAATGAAAATTTTCTTCATTTACAAACCATTTTTTTAAGTTCTTTAAATTTGTAGATTTTTAAATTTTTTAAAATTTAAATCCAGGTTAGTTAAAACATAATGCAATAATGACTTCAGGAATAGAATTTAGTGATTCATCACTTACATATTCATTTATAAACCATTTGTATGTTACCTTTTTTCTTGACTTAGTCCCCTGATTCCAACATCAAAGGTAATGTTAAATAGAAGCAATAGTTGGCATTTTTTTGGTGTAAATTTAAAGGAAATAATTGCACTATTTCACATTGAATAAGATGTTTGGCCTGTTTTTGTGGATACCCTTTTTAAGATAAAGTTTTTTGGTTGCCTAATTTTTAAAAAAAAATTGTTATAAGATTTAGCTGAACTTGGAGTATCTACCTATTAAATTGAGATGAACATGTAGACATGCTTCCTTTGAACTATTAATATGATGAGTGACTTCTCTGATTTCCAGTATTTAATGAACTTTACATTCTTGTAGTAAAACCAGTGTGATCATAATGTGTATTTAGCTTTTTAGTGCATCACTGTGTTTAGCATGCTATTTTAAATATATATCTATTTGTCTACTTACTTATTTTATACTTTGGTCAGGTATTTTTCTTTTCTGCTTATCTGGCTTTAGTGTCAAGGTTAGATTCAGTAATTCAGAGATGGTTTTTTTACCTTTATATCTAAGAATACTACTAGTATCGGACACCTGGGTGGCTTAGTCAGTTCAGTATCTGACTCTTGATTTCTGCTCAGGTCATGATCTCACGGTTTGTGAGTTTTCTGTTACACTGCCAGCTTAAAAAAATGCTTCTCCCTTTTTCATCTTGTTTGATCCCTTAGCCTAATTTAGCCATGTATGTGTATATGTGTATGCATTCTGTACTTTTCCTTCCACGTGTCCCTTACGGGTTTTGCTATATTGTATTTTTATCATCAAGTATTTCTTTTAATACTATGCTTTATTTTATACTCATGCTATTTAAAAGTGTGTTTAATTTTTCTATCTTCCTCTTCCTTATTCTACCTGCTCTCGTCTTTACCTCTTAACTTTTTTATTACGTTTTTTTTTTTTTAATATTTTTAAAATTTATTTCTAGGAGAGAGAGAGACACCGTGAGCAGGGGAGGGTCAGAGAGAGAGGGAGACACAGACTCTGAAACAGGCTCCAGGCTCTGAGCTGACAGTCAGCACAGAGCCCGACGCGGGGCTCGAACCCACGAACTGCGAGATCATGACCTAAGCGAAAGTCGGACGCTCAACTGACTAAGCCACCCAGGCGCCCCATTAACTTTTTTACTTGTTTCTAACTTGTTTGTAGTGGTGGAACATGATTTCTATAGTAACAATTGTTTGAAATACAGTAAAATTTGCTTTATGTCCTAGATTGTGGTCAGTTTTCCTAACTGCTCCATGTGAACGTGAGAAGAATACATAGTCTGCAGTTGGTTGCAAGATTGTATTTGCCCATCAGCTCAAGTTTCCAACTATGTTGTTCAAATCTTTCCTATTTTCACTAGTTTTGTTTTTTACTTCTTTATAATATAAATTATTGAAGTCTATCAAAACCTCTTACCATGATGGGAGATGAGTCATTGTTATTCTTGTAATAATATTAATTTTTTACTTGGTGTATTGTTGAGGTTATTGGGAGCATAGAAATTTGGAGCAGATAATACATTCTTGGTAAACAATTTACCATTAGTGACATACTTCTTCCTCTGCTAAGATTTTTGCCTTAGGAGTCTATTTTGATTAGTAGTAATATATATTACTCTAGATTGAATCAGGTAGTATTTGAGTGGTAAGTGTTTTACTGGTTTCTTTTTGTTACTGTTTAATTTTTTTGTGGGCTTAGAAACAGCATATATTTAGATTTTTATCCTTTTGAATAAATCTGATTATCTTTGTTAATTGGAGAGTTTACTGATTTACATCGGATAATTCTAATATAATTGTCTTCATTTCCTTTTTTTATGTTTACTTTTTGGGGGCTGGGGGCACAGAATCTGAAGCAGGCTCCAAGCTCTGAGCTGTCAGCACAGACCCTGATATGGGGCTCAAACTCACAAACTGTGAGATGATGACCTGAGCCGAAAGTCAAGCTGATGGAGTCACCCAAGAATGCTTGTCTTCATTTCTGAAATATTTGTTTTCTATTCTTTTTTATTTGCTTCCTTTCCCTACCCCCAGAGTTTTTTCACATTCTGCTCTCTCTGAATTTACAATTTAAATGTGCTATGTGTATCTCTTAGGTCCACTATATTTTAAAAAGTATATTCAATGAAAAAGTCCAGTGTTCATCCATATTTTTCATCCTCCCAAATAATAGAAGGATTTTAGAATGGCTCTACTTCTATTAGTTTTTTCCTGATTTGTATAATCCTGTATTTTAGCTATGTTTTGATTCTTTTAAGTTCAGAAATAAGACCTGTATTATATTGATTTTATTCTGTTTTACTCCTATATCTGCAAATTTCCCTTGTTCATTTCTTGAATCTTAAATATACCTTTTGTGTGATCGTTTTCTTTATTCTAACATACATCCTTTAGAAGGGTCTTTAAAGAGTCTTTGAATCCTAAACTCTGTGCCTACTAATCTGAAAATACTTTTGTTCTACACTTTGCTTCACTGGACATAAAATTCTTGGTTGACTTTTTCTCTGTGTTTTGAAATGTTTTCTCAACTCCTGGTTTCCACTCTCCAGTAAAAATCATCACTCCTTTCATTGGTAAGTCTTTATTGCCATTTTAAATCTCTTTTCCTTGTTTTTTGCACTCTGAAATTTCACTGTGATAAAAAAAAAAAAAAAAAACCTCAAGTATGGACTTCTTTTAATTTATTCCTGGGATAGCTTGAACTGTTTAAACATTTTATTTTATTTATTTTGAGGGAGGGAGCACGAGCTGGGGGGTGGAGGGCACCAAGTGAGGGAAAGAGAGAATCCCAAGCAGGCTCCACACTCTCAGCACAGAGCCCAATGCTGCACTGAAACTGAAGAACTGCTAGACCTTGACCTAAGCTGAAATCAAGCATTGGACGCTTCACCGACCGAGCAAGACTCCCAGGAGCCCCAGTATCTTGAAATTTTAATTTTTATTTATTTATTTTTTTAAATTTCTGGACTGATTCGTTCAGTACACATTTCTTTTTTTTTTTTTTTCTTTTTAATATTTTTTATTTCTAGGTGAGAGAGACAGCGTGAGCAGAGGAGGGTCAGAGAGAGAGGGAGTCACAGACTCTGAAACAGGCTCCAGGCTCTGAGCTGGCAGTCAGCACAGAGCCCGACGCGGGGCTCGAACCCACGAACCGCGAGATCATGACCCAAGCGAAAGTCGGACGCTTAACCGACTAAGCCACCCAGGCGCCCCATCTTGAAATTTTTAAATGCATATATCAATGTATTAGAGATACAGAGTCATTATCTTTTCAAATATTGCCTGTGCTCCATTTTGTCTTCCCTCCCTTTTGTGGACTTTGACTAGATGTGTGTCATACTCTCTCATGTTGGTTCTTTGTAAGCCTCTCTTTGATATTTTTGCCTCTGAGTGCTGCAAGAGAGTCATTTCTTCAGATCTAGAGTTTAAGTTCACAAGTATTTCCTCAATTGTGCCTCATCTGTTAAACTCCTTAAGATTGTGATTTTTTTTATTAGAGGTTTTCTCTCTAGAAGCTTATTGCTTTCCTTTTTTGAAACTTTGTGGTCTATTTTTGGTCTCTTGTTCCTTTATTTGCTTTCAGAGTCATCTTTTATTTATTCATTTAAGCATTTGTAGATACTAAAGATTTGTGGGTTTTGCAGGGCTGCTCCTGCAATTTGCATTTTCTGCTGACTCTAGCTTACTGTTTGCTGATGGTTGTGTGAAGTTTTTTCTTAGGAGCTTGTGTTCCTTGGAATTTGACCTGTGAAAACTCTTTTAGGCTTTGTTTCAAAGTGTTCCCCTGGAGAGGATGTGGGTTTGCTTTGTAGGTGGTGCTGAAGACACTACACATCCAATAACTCTTAAAATGTACACAGTAGGGAGTACTGAGCCACCGAGGTTGTACAAACTACGCTCTCCCCAAACACACCGGGACCTGGGGTTAGAAAGTCTCAGGGAAAATGGTTCTTGCCCGCCTGGTCTCAAGTCAAGATCAAGAAGGCATCAGGGCCCCTGTCACCCTCTACAGGAGACTTGTCCAGCGTCATACATGCAGGTCTTCTGTCTGACTTCCCATTGACTTGGGCTTCCAGCTCCTTTTCTCCAATGTTCTGCTCATGCAGCCTTTAAGGAACCAGACTCTAGGTAACTGTAGATTGGCTCACACTCCCAGAGTAAACGTGGACTTCAGTACTGTTTACCTCTTTGGATTTGTTTGTTCTTGTCATTTCTGTCCTCCAAGAAATTTCCTTTAAAATTAAAAATTTTAATCCATCATTTTTAGTTTTCTGCATTACAGAGTATGCATGTGTGCATATTTATGTTTATGCTTAGTTGCGTTATGTTTAGATGAGCCTTATTTTTGTCTGTGAGAAGTATACATATATGTGCATGTATATATGTACATACATGTGTAGCTATATACGAATATACATGAAACAATTGAATGCTGTGGATAAATAGTATCAGTAAAATGTAATTTTGCTAATAATCAATGAATTTTAGCTCTACATACAGGAAATAACATATACTATAGACTGCATTATGGATTTAGATATTGTTTCTGTGCTAACATGTCTATATTTAAGGTATCTCTCTCTTTTTAAGTTTATTTTGAGACAGAGTTTGTGCATGTGTGAGCAGAGGAGGGGAATGAATGAGGAGAGAAAGAATGAGGGAGAAAATCTCAAGCAGACTCCACGCTATCAGTGCAGAGCTCGATATGGGACTTGATCTCATGACTCTGAGATTATGATGAGCTGAAATCAAGAGTCAGATGCTTAGCTGACTGAGCCACCCAGATGCCCCAGTATCTTTTTGTTTAATGGCATGATTTTAAATAAAATAGCAGAGATTTAGAGCAAGAAATAATAGACGGAAGAAAGAATGCTTCACTTTGAGGAAGCAGCACGTGTTAGGAAACTTCCATCTGACCAGCAAAGACTAAACCTCTTTAACAAACACGTAAGATTGGACTCAGTCACAGAGGAGACAGTTAATGAACTGGGGCTTTCTGTCTTCCAGGAAGTTTGCGTGTAGGGCCATCAGTATCTGTCTTTGCCAGTACTTGAAAATGCCTGGGCAAACTGGCTAAAGATTGCTCAGAAATGTTACCTTGCCTTTAGTACCTGCTTCTAGAGTCCCAATCCCAGCTCTCACAATGTCACTTATGACATTGGGTGCCTTGCTTAACTACCCTTTTCTCATTTCCTGAATGAGTTCGGTGACCAGAATAAATGCATCTGTCTCCTATTGCTGCTCTAAGAAATAAGAGTTTCTTCATTTGAGTACATAGTACATGACTAAAGTATTCATAGGCTGAGTCCTAACTTTTCTGAGTGACATGTTCTAGGATTCTGTAATTTTAGACTTTGTGTGTATCAGCGTCCAGAAGTAGAATTTTGAAGCTGTTTCTCTCTACACTTCCCCGCCCCAGATTGAGGGCCTATACGTGTCATATTTTTACTTTTCTGAAGTTGCTGAGCATTCATAAAACATCCTACTACCAAAAAACAGGAATTTTTGTACCCAGAATAATGTTTTCTTTATACCCTACGTACGGTGGAGCTGGTGTGCCAACCCTATAGTGAAAATTTGTTGTCTCTACAGCCACCATAGCACTTTGGTGTATATTCCAAGATTCCTGAGACTGAGGGAGGAAAGGCAAGTCCTTGTTTCTCCCCTGGACACCTATAATTCTTCCTCTTAACATATATTATAACAGTCTCCAGACTGGTTTTCCTTACACTCTGTAGTTGTCAAACAAGATGTAAATCTCCAGAATAGGCTTTTCCTTTCTTAGTTATGTAATACAGAGTTAACAAGAATAATTTTATCCCTCATTGATTCATTTAACAAGTATTCATGGAATACCAAAGGGGGGAAAAAGAACACACATTCCAGGCTTAAGGGTTACGCCTATGAGTGAGCAAGAGATACGAGGACCTAGTCTTGTGGAATGTATATTGGCTTAAGAGACGCAGAAGAGTGCACAAGTAAATTAGGAAGGATTATATAGGGTGGTAAGTGGTATGCAGGTGGGAGGGGTGTGGAATTGGAAGGACCACTTGGACTAAGATGCACAGAGAGGGCCTTGATGAGAGGTGGTATTTGAACTTGACACAATGAAGAGAAGCCAGGCACCTTGAGGACGTGAGAGAAACAGCAGAGGCAGGGGGAATAAGGTTGGCGATTTGAAAACCAGGAAGAAGGCCAGGGTAGCTAGAACACAGTGCACAGGGTGTAGAGCAGTACTAGATGAAATCAGAGAGGCAGACCAGGGCTAGAGCATTTGACATGTGATTCTTATTAGCAGAATTCCAAGTGAAATTGAGTAGAATTTACCACTTCTGTTTCATTTTGTCTTCTGCCCTATGACTGTTCTCTTGGCTTTAGCTGTTGATGCCGAGAAATGTCTTCTCCTGGCCCAGCCTTTCGCAGGTACTGTAACTCCTTTGGGCTCAAGTGACCAAGAGCGCTAGTTTGATTAGTGAGGAATTAAAGAATAAATGTATTAAGGAGCTGGATTCTCTGGGAAGAGATTGTCCCTCTCCGTGGAAGATAGATTCTGCAAAGCGAGCTTTGCACATGAAGGGCAGATCACAGCAAGATTCTGGCTGCTTGCAATAAACAGATTGGAACTCTGAATAGACGATATGCCCTCCCTTGGCTCAGCTTAATTTGAATTACTATTGTCTAATGTGAGTTTCCTGAACTGTTAATCATGATTTATCAACACGTTGATTGGGAAGATAGACATCTCCTATTTCTTTTCTTTTTTTTTTTTAAAGTTTATTTACGTATTTTGAGAGAGAGTGCGCGCCAGCAGAAGACTGGTAGAGAGAAACTCAAGCAGGCTCTATACTGTCAGCGCAGAACTGGACTCGGGACTCAGTTCTGTGAACTGTGAGATCATGACCTGATCTGAAACCAAGAGTCGGGAGCTTAACCAACTGAGCCCCTCAGACATCCCTAAATTTCCTATTTCGGATGACAGTCTCATTACAGAATTTCAGTGCTGGTTACCACACTTTCCTACCTTCTGTTAAGAGGCTTATGAAAGGGAATTTTAAAAAAAAGTTTGAGAGTCAAACTGAGGACTGATGGGTGTGGGGGGGAGGGGAGAGATGGGCATGAAGGAGGGTACATGTGGGGATGAGCACTGGGTGTTATACGGAAACCAACTTGACAATAAACTATTTGTTAAAAAAAAAAAAAAAAAAATTTTTTTTTTGAGAGTGTGCCTGGTGGGGAAGGGCAGAGAGAGAGGAAGGAAGAGAGAATCCCAAGCAGGCTAAGCACTGTCAGTGTGGAGCCCAATGCAGGGCTTGAACTTGGCAACCATGAGATCATGACCTGGGCCGAAATCAAGAGTCAGACACTTAACTGACTTGAGGCACCCAGGTGCCCCTTGAAAGGGAATTCTTAGGATCTTAGACGACACTGTAAAACTTATTCCTAACCTCCTCGAACGATCCTTGTGGCTTCTAGCTATCTTGAAACATGACTGCTCGCCTGGGCAGAAGTAAACATTGGAAGGAATAAGGATTTGGAGGAAAGTTACAACCCAATGTAAACGACTTTGTGCTGCGGCACTGTGAATCTGCAGCGTTTGTAAAAAGGACGTATTGCTGTTTTGAAATTACGGGGCCTAATAGGTTCATTTGCACCTGCAGGGTGATGGTCGAAGGCAGTCTGTGTGGCTGTCCTCTGGGAGGAGGCTTGAACTGAAAGCGGGTACAAACCCCGGCCGGGAAGTTGAGGCGACAGAAACCAGAGGAGCTAAACGTGTGGAGAGACCAGCGGTGATGGCCCGTGCTCTCAGCAGAGAAAGCCTTGTATGATGGCTGAGCACTTGAGCGGCTTGGCCCTAACAGCTTATTATTGGATTTTGACTGAGTGGCCCTGGGATGAAATGGCCTTTCATTCTACTTTGCTAACCATAAGGGCGTGCGTGCTGGGTCTTGCTTCCCTGTAAGTTTGCCAAGTACAGGGCTGGCAGCTGGGGAGCAGAGCGAGACGTTTCTGCTGTATCAGTGTCTCGGTGGAAGCTCTTCCAGCTAATAGGCAGCCTTTCAATTCGGAGACTTCCACTGTTTGCTCAGCGTTGGCCTTGCTGGTCTGGCTCCACAAAAAAGGAATCGAAATAGAGGCACGGAGGTTTGCTTTACGTTATGTAGCTGGGGCCCTCTGGTGGCTGATGGGAAGTATGCAGATAATTTGAATAGCAAGTCTGAAAAAAGTGAATTATTTAGAATCCTCAGAGAAATGATGCATACTCAGGCAGGATTAGGTGTGGGGTCGGTGGGGCTGAAAGCTTCTACATTGAGAGTCCCCTTTTATAAAAATAATGCAAAATGTTTTAAAGTTTATCAAACATGCAAACGTATAAACACGGGTTTCCTCTCTTCCCCTACTTCAGTTAGGTACACCTCTGGATTTACTGATTCTGTGTCCATTGATTTTAAATAAAATAGAAAATAACTATGGTATGTTTTTAACTGTGTGGGAATTAAAGCTTTTTGGTTGGTGACAATATTGTCCAAAATAACTTTTTTTAAAAAATATTTTTATTTCTAGGAGAGAGAGAGAGACAGCATGAGCAGGGGAGGGTCAGAGAGAGAGGGAGACACAGACTCTGAAATAGGCTCCAGGCTCTGAGCTGGCAGTCAGCACGGATCCCGACGCGGGGCTCGAACCCACGAACCGCGAGGTCATGACCTAAGCGAAAGTCGGATGCTTAACCGACTAAGCCACCCAGGCGTCCCTGTCCAAAATAACTTTTTTGTACATTTTAAATGCACTACAAAACACAGACTTAGGTCACAATTCTCTCATAGTAATCCAGCTTTGATAGCATCCCCCAGAATGAACATTCTTCCCCCCTCCCCAGCTTAGTTCAGAACTGTATGTATCAAGGAATGTATAGCATATTCGTCTTTAACCTACAGAATCTTAATGGAGCACGGTAAAGTGCAAAGTTAGTGAAGGCTACTGAATAACTTAGGTTAATGAGGACAAAGTTATTCAGTAACCTTTACTAACTTTGTCCTTACTAACCTGAAGAGTGGCCAGTGGGTTTGGTTTTCCTTACCTACCGGTAATTAGAAAAACATAATGAGAAATTTGGGGATTTGTGAATCGGCTTACAGATCTGCCACCGGGAGGCAGAACCTTCCAAGTAGAATGACGAGATTGATGTGGTCTTGAAATTCAAAAGCATTAACTCAAAGATACTCTCTGCTCAAAACCTAGGGTATTAAAAAGTCCATAATTGAAATAAAACAAAACTCAGTTTTAACTGCTGTCTCAGGTTAAAGGAGGTTGGTGGTTTTATGCTCACTACCAAGGTTTTTCGTAAAAATTAAGAGTTCGAGGGCACCTCGGTGCCTCAGTCGGTTGGGCGTCCAACTTCAGTTCAGGCCATGATATAGCAGTTAATGAGTTTGAGCCCCGTGTCGGGCTCTGTGCTGGCAGCTCAGAGCCTGCAGCCTGCTTCCGGTTCTGTGTCTCCATCTCTTTCTGACCCTCCCCTGCACGCGAGCTCTCTCTCTCTCTCTCTCTCTCTCTCTCTCGCTTGCTCTCTCTCTCTCAAAAATTTTAAAAACTTAAGATTTCTAAATTAAACTTAAGTCATAGAATTTTCTGGACTAAAACTATCCTGAATAATGATGTATACATAAGTTTCCTCTTTCAGATAGGTGACCTTGTGGGTAGGGTTTTTTAACATAAAGTGTGTTTAACCTTAGAAATGTGCCATCTTACCATACAGAAAAATCATGCGCTAATACAATAGCATAGAGTTTATCAGAATCAGATTTGTAGAGGACAAAACGTACAGGTCAGTGGTGAGGCCATCTCGTTTGGTCTTCTGTGTCCTAAGATAAGGAACTATGTTCTCCATGTATCCTTCACATCTAAGGATGGCTGATGTTTGGTAAAGAAAATTTTATGTTGAATGTCTTGATCTCCATAAACATTGAGGCAAGCTACTTTGGAGTATTAGAAGCACCAGACTGTTAACCTGAATCACCAGTCATTTGGTATACAAAAATATAACTTGATTTTATTTTTTGCAAAGGTAATTCATTTCAATTTAAGAGCTGAGGTACTAACAGCTTTTTTGTTTGGCTTTACTGTATACTTTCCTTTATCTTAACAATAACGCACTGAGGCTGGTCCTAAAATGAGAACTAAGGGCCACAAATGTTAAGTAAACTTGGCACTGTGATCCAATGTTGTATAGGTGGCAAACGGCAGACCAGGGCCTTCTCAGTCCCTGAAATATTGCCCATCTAAAGGCCTGGATGGGGCAGGAGACAGATGAATGTGTTAATAAGAAAGAGAGGACCATAAAACATAAACCTCAGAAGATCATATGCTCCCATAGATGTTGCTGGATTAGAAGGTACTTTCTAAGTGGTGGCATTTAAAAGTGTGAGTAAAGAAAGAAAAAAACAAAACCAGGGTTGGGTGGTGGGTGCCTGGGTGGCTCAGTTGATTAAGTGACTTCAGCTCAAGTCCTGATCTCACCATTCATGAGATCGAGCCCTCGTTGGGCTCTGCGCTGACAGCTCAGATGCTGGAGCCTGCTTCAGTTTCTGTGACTCCCTGTCTTTCTGCCCCTCCCTCTCTTTCAACATTAAACATTAAAAAATAAAAGTGTGGGAATAGATAGAATTTCTAAGAAAAGCGTTCTCGTCAGAACGTGAAAGCTTGGGGAACACCAGAAAAGAAGGATGCTCTGGAAGCGAGATGGAGATAGGACAGTGAGGAGAGGGAGCTCCCATCTGGCAGTCCCCGGTGGTGGGGGCGGGGGGGCTAGGGGTAGATGTTCTTACAGCCTGCGGGTAACCAGCAGTGCTGATCGTGCAAACATGTGCTCACATGTACACTCAGTCTCCTTAGCTGGGAACGTGTCATATTGACCTGATGGGATCTGGCCACACCTGCCACAGTTAGAGTCTGATGATGTTTCACAAAGTAAGGCAATGGGTTAACTTCACCAGGGATACTAGGCGGGGCTGTACTAGTCCTTAAGTAAGAATACCAATCCGATGATTTTTGCTTTTCCTGCCACTGAGCCTCAAACAAGAAAGAGCATGCTGTTAATTTGGATTTTGAAATCCTATACAGATGGTGCTAACAGATGTTCCCAAACAACAGGCTTCAAAAAATCACAAGTCTACTTGAAGTTTCAAACATAGATACACAGGGACTTTGTATGTACTGCTTTGGCATATCTCTCGGTTTAAAAATAGGACCACACTCTCAACTACTTAGGGTGAGTGAACCCCTGTGTAATGACCATTGTCATTCTAGATGGACCTTAGAATTGTTGAGGATGTTTGTGTACACCAGAAAGTGACTTTTGGGACACCTGGGTTGCTCAGTCAGTTGAGCATCCGATTCTTGGCTTCAGCTCAAGTCATGATCCCAGGATCGTGGGGTCAAACCTGTGTCTGGCTCCATGCTGAATGTGGAGTTTGCTTAAGATTCCCTCTCTCTCCCTCTCCCTCTCTCTCTCTCTGCCCTCTCCCTGCTCACACATGCTCTCTCCAAAAATAAAAAGGGATTTTTCCTTCCTTTCCATGGCTTTATCAAAGAATGATAAGATAGCTCAGGGATCAAACCAATCCTAAAATAATAGGAAAAGCATAATTGGCCAGTTTAGGATAGTACAAAGAAATGGAGAGAACCATAACAGTGGTAATTAGAAAATGCTTTTTTCTAAACCCTAGCAGCAGAATCCATTTAGTCATTAAACACTGAGTGCTTATTACATACCAGATACTATACCTCTGCAGACAGCAATGGGCAGAGTACTTCCCTGGGGAGCTTTGTTACAGAAAACAAGTAAACCAAATGGATGGCGCCTTAGGTGTAGATTAGTGTTCTGGAGGAAAGGTGGTGGAAGCTTCCCTGACCCTGTCAGTGCAGTGCCTCAGGCTGCTTATGTATTCCTCATAATGGTCACGCGAGTTGTGTCACTGTCCCTGTTAAAGTTCCACTCTCTTCCGTCCCTTGCTGCCTTCTTGGCCTCCTCCATGACGTGGGTTAATCGTGCAAAATTGCCATCAGCCGGGAGGATGGGTCTTGCTCACATGGGTAGACCCCTCATCTTGACGTTTGGGGTCCTGATTTCTTTTCCGCGGCAGTGTCCTTTTCTCCAACGTATTTGTGGGTGATTTCGGCAAACAAAAATTCCTAAGGATGTATTCCAGGTCAGGCACCGAGCAGGTATTGGGGACACAGGTGAGGAAGACCAACGTGGTCCATGCCTGCATGGAGCTTGCCGTCTCAATAAGGAAAAACGGTACAAAAGCACATCAACACTGCTCGAGGGAATCTGAGGAGTGCTAGGAAAGAAGCCAACATGATGTTGAAAGAGAGAATAAGGGAAATTACCTCCGATAAGATTCCAGGAGCTCCTCTTTTGAAAATGCATCGTTTAAGCTGAGATCAGAAGAGAGGAAGAAAGGGCGTGAGGGGAGGGTTGGCATGAGGACATGCGCAGAGACCTTTAGCCAAGGGGGACCAAATCTGGCCCCTCAAAGGATCTGCGCAAAGGCTTTTGGGACCCTGAGCTCCAAGTGGAATACTGGCTGGCCTGAATCCGTTTCCTAAAGCAAACGTGACGTTAAAATCTTCCACGATTCCGTTAGTATTTTTTTCTCCCATACATCAACTCTCTCAAAAACCTGGGGGTCCTTTCCATCCGTGTTGGGTGTTGGTACATTTGACAAAATCTGTCACCCTTGCTCCCCAAATGATCTGTCCTTGTCTACATGAAGTGCCACCACGTAGAATCCCTCCTCCAGAGAGGGTTCTCTGAGCACCCTGGGGAACCAGTACTTGCTAGGGTTCTCACACTCTTCCTCTGCATCCTGGGATGCAGTCCAGTCTCTCTTCCATCCCCCATGTCCTGCTCGCTCTCCTTGGTGGCTCAACAGCGTCTTGAGATCCTTGCCATAAACCACACATGCTAGGGAAAGAATGCTACCCTTTCCATTTTTTCCCCTCTAAATAAAACGTTGGTTTCTTTTAAATCTAGATTTAATTTTCTCTCTTAAAAATACTTTATTTTTCACAAGTACCAGATGGACAACTACTTAACTACGCCCTCTGTTGTCTTGGCAAATCTCTGTAAGCCAACATACCTTTGGGCTCTGTCATATAACTATCCATATTTGGGTTTTTTCTTTCATCGTATATTTTTCACCCAGTGGATATCACTCCTGCTGTTGATACTTTCACAGGAAGGGGTTGCCCTCCTCTGCCTGTGTGAACATTTTGGGCTTAGAAGCTGGGCCAAAGGAAATATTTGTAGTAAAGGACAGTCTGTTAAAGAAACTAAGTTACTTCCTTTTATTTCCACTACAGCGTATTCTTCAGCAATGTCACTGGATGAAAAATAAAAGGAGCATAAACGGTTGTTGGGGTTTTTTGGTTTGCTTTTTGTTTTGTTTGTCTTGTGCCTGAGCAGCATAAGCTTGGTGAAGAGAGAACTTAAGAAATAAATATAGTCTTTGTCAGTCTGATGACTGAAACATATCTTCTTGCTTTAACTCTGATTTCCTTGATTACCATTGAGATAGAGTTTTTCTGATGATGCTTGTTGGACATTGACGTTTTCCTTGTGCATTGCTGCCTTTAGACTTGACTTTTTTTTGAGGCTTGACTTTTCTTTCTTCTTATTTTTTAAGTAGAAAATCAGATTTATTAAGGCTAGTATATGGTTAACAATATTTGTGACTGCTAGAAAACTAGACCTGGAAGATATCCAAATGTTCAGATATTTGAGATGAAGTCCAAATATTCCACAGAACTGGTCCATCAAGACAGCATTGTTGAGAATGCATGTCTCCACTAGAATTGCCTCCTTGATCAATGCTGGACAAGAGAGATAATGCTAAAACCACTTTCACAGCTGCTGCCTTTGGGAAATGGATTCAACTACTGAGTTTACAAGGCTTGACTTTGCTTGTTGATAGATAAGATTTCTATATATGTTGCATATGGGTGTATTAATAAGTAATCATTTTCTCTCTGTCACATGTTTTCAGGTTCTTCTTTCTGGTCAAATCTGTCTGTTCCTTTTTATCAGGTGGAGCCATACACTATTGTGGCTTCTGTCCCTCAAAGATGGAGAAAAATCGGCAATGACATACAGTTCAACCTGAACGGTTTTTGCTTTTGAGGTCACATTTAAGGAGTTTGTACTGATCTACAGATTATATAAAGTTTCATATGCACGTGTGTGTGTGTGTGTGTGTGTGTGCACGTGTGAGGAAAAAGCAGTTTATGCTTCATTCTAGTATTAAAGCGACTCCATCATATTCTGGTGTTAACTGATTGGGTACCAACTGATTTTGTTCTGATTATAATACTGTGGTGTTCATAGTCTTGCTGAACTCCTTCCAAATTTAACATCTGGTATCACCCTCTGTGGGAAAGCCTTGGTTTGGTGCTCATGGTCTGTGTTTTTCTGGGACCCTTGGGGTACTTCTCTCGTGAAATTTACCATCTCTACTGGGATTGTTAAGGTTTCGATTTGCAACCTGTAACCACATTTTGTTTACTTCCGGGTCCTCAGATCTAGGACACAGGTTGACTCATGATAAACCTCATGATAGGGTTTTTTATTTTTTTATTTTTTATTTTTTTGGTCTGAATTGAACTAATGGAGCAGGAGTTTACCATGGATCAAGGAATAGTGGCTATTGTTACAGCTTAGTGCTCTTTGATGGACATGGGAGCAGCTGCCCCAGCCCAGCACCCATAGGAGTCACAGGAACAGCAGAAGAAAAGGTGTTGAATTGCATTGTTAGCCGACACCCTCATTAGATCTTTCCCCCTCCTCATTCATTTTCCTTCTCCTGTTTTTAAAACAACCTCCTGCTTTTCATTTCTAGTTTCTGACCTTGTGTCTGCATCCTCTTTTTCTGAAGCCCATCTGTGGAGTACAGTATTAATTTCATGTGTATGTGTATTACACTGTGATGAAGCGTTGTCCTATTTGAATATTTTACTCTTCGTTTTGTTTTTTTTTAATTTTTATTTATTTCTGAGAGAGAGAGAGACAGCGTGAACAGGGGAGGGTCAGAGAGAGGGAGACACAGAATCCGAAACAGGCTCCAGGCTCTGAGCTGTCAGCACAGAGCCTGACGTGGGGCTCGAACCCACGAACCGCGAGATCATGACCTGAGCCGAAGTCGGACGCTCAACCAACTAAGCCACGCAGGCGCCCCGGTGGGTCTATACCTTTATTTATTTATTTATTTATTTATTTATTTATTTATTTATTTCTAGGAGAGAGAGACAGCGTGAGCAGGGGAGGGTCAGAGAGAGAGGGAGTCACAGACTGAAACAGGCTCCAGGCTCTGAGCTGGCAGGCAGCACAGAGCCC